>NC_141158.1:37002500-37320000 GCF_053477565.2 Lygodium microphyllum
TTTTTAGATGTGATGGATGTAGTGAAAGAAAACAAAATTAAATTAAAATTTCACAAAAAAAAAGATTACAAGCGATGATAGCAAGTAATGAGAGAGACATCACATGGACAAGCATAAAGATGCATGACATTTCTTTGTGTCTGTATTTGTATAGTATAGTGTATATACATTTGTGTGTGTATGTATATGTGAGATCGTCTCACCTTACACTTTTCATATTTATATGTAAACAATCCAACCTCATCTTGCTTACTTTCTCTCTTTGCCTTCCATGCAACGTCATTAATTTAGTTTACGACATAAATTAATTTAATATAGCATTCACTCATTTTTTACTCTCTTTTTTTCTTCATGAATACCTTTTAGTAGTCTTTTGGTGAATATCATTAATGACAAAAAATGCATTGATTCACCAAAAGGCCACTAAAACGCGTTTATTAAGGAGAAAAAATAAAAACTAAAAGATAAGTTATATGCTATATTAACTCTATTTGAAATTGAAATGACGAAGTTGTATAGCGAGCAAAGAGAAGAAAAGGAAGAAACACAAGTTTGTTTGCTTAGATATAAATACGGAAGAAGCGAGATGAGATAAGCATACACATACACATATACGCATATTATACACTTCACAAGCATGCACACAGAGAGATAGTCCGCATTTTCATACTTGTCGATATGATACCTCTTCTTACTATTATCGCTTGCAACCTCCTATTTGTAAGATTTTAACTCTTTTTTTTTTCTTTCACTAAACTCCATCACATCCAAAAAATATTTTATATTGTATTATTTGTTTAAAATTATCATTATGACGTATTCTCTGACTCAATCTGTATAATTTCAAAATCATCATTCTCTCACATTTATATTTCGTTAATATCATCTAAATTTTAATTTTACTCATTATAATGATATATTTTAAAATCTCTCTCAATTTTATATTTGATGTTACAATGTCATGTTTTAAAACATTGACTTGATTTTTAATTGTTTTAATCCATATAACTATTCTCTCTCTCTCTCTCTCTCTCTCTCTCTCTCTCTCTCTCTCTCTCTCTCTCTCTCTCTCTCTCTCTCTCTCTCTCTCTCTCTCTCTCTCTCTCTCTAAACTAAGTATATATGTGTAGCAATGAAAATTAAACAAAAAGCAAAGAATACGCAACAATCAACAACTAGCAGTATACAATGACAAACTATGATCAATGACAACCAAAGAGATGAGTAAGAATGAGCAAGAACAAAGACATTAGGTTGTGTAATCAAAGTAAAGTTAAAAGGAAATACGAGCACAACCAAAGACAAAAGAAAAACAAAATAAAAGAGAGAAATATCAATCTTTGACGAGATATGACCATTGTTGTTTATCTTAATACTTTCCTAAAATAGTGACTATTGATTGGGTTTCAACTTAAAAAGTAAATAATCTTCTTCTTTAAGATTTATTTAACCTCTTAGTATAAGCATATGTCTTCTGTTGATCTTCGACTTTCTCTATGTTTATCTCACAATAATCAATCTATAACAAGAGAAATAAGAAAAACTCCAGCTTTTTCATTTTAGCTTTAATCATAGACTTAATGAAACTTCTTATGACTACTAGATTATACAAGTAGATATATTCTTTCTTAACTCATGGTAATGGTCTTTCTA
This sequence comes from Lygodium microphyllum, assembly GCF_053477565.2. NCBI lineage: Eukaryota > Viridiplantae > Streptophyta > Polypodiopsida > Schizaeales > Lygodiaceae > Lygodium > Lygodium microphyllum. The sequence goes on from NC_141158.1 coordinate 37,004,154, forward strand.
AAAGCTTCCCACATATTTAAGTCTAAATTTAAATGTTAATATGTACCTACACATCAATGTATTTTTAGAATATAGCCACAAATTAATATTCTTATTGTACTAGCTTATCTGCCATCTCCATGAAAGATTACTTAACTAGCTTAAACTTCAATTGCGTTAGAGCTTTAGAATGAAAGTACAAGTCTTATAAAGCATTGAATTCAAGCTCATTTTTATACAATAGCTCATATCCAAACATGACACTAAATCACTAGATGATTATTTCTTAGCTAAAGTAACAATTTTGATCAAATCTAAAAAATATGACTATATGGATGCCACTTCAAAATTAAAGTAAATTTGATTCAATCGATTAGTCAAATCTTGATAGTCAAAGTTGATCTTAATAGTCAAAGATAACTACTTACCTAAAAAATGAATTTTTCAAGAAGAGATAAAAGATAAAACGAGCCACAAAATTAAAAGTAACAAGAGACAAAAAGAATAATGAGAATAAATAAATAAAAGAAAAATTTAAAAACTAAGGAAAAAAACAAAAGAAAAGTGTGTTATAAAGGAAAAAAATATTAAACAATATAAGAGCCTATATGTAATGAAGAGTTAAAAAATAAACCACAAATATAAGAAAGCTTGCAAAAAAAAAATTAAAATGAATAGAGAGAGAGAGAGAGAGAGAGATAAAAGAGGTTTAAAAATATAACTGAGATACAAAGAGAAAAGCCACCTAATGTAACCAAAAAAAGAATATTTTCATTTAAATTTAAGCACGACTTTTATTCAACTATTATTGGGATGAAAGTGCATTTTAAGCGCCCTGAGCCCATCGCATCCCCAAACAGATAGCATACATTTACTACCTCATTATACCAGGTACATGGACAAACCCCATTAACCCAACCACTAGAGGATAAATCCATTTCATCTATCTTCTTCAACACAATGAGGGTTCACAATACCATCGAAAGACTCCAAAATGACTAGAGCTTAGGACCATGATGGATTAGTAGCAAAGAACTTATCACATACTAGAGATATTCTAGCATCCCTACTAGTCTACCTATTCAACGAGGCCATATGTGTGAAGGCTTCTCTACTAGTTGGCCAACTAATGCTATAGTATCAATCTTATGACTTGGAGATCCCATGGTCCTTATAAACTATGAGACAATCACGATTAGGTACAAGCTAGCCAAGCTTTATGGATTGATAATAGCGCATGGATAGAATAGCGCAAACATAAAGCATATGCAAAAATAAGGTTTAGAAGGAACTACTCACTCTTGATCATATCCTCATACTCCGAGCTATCAAGTAAAGCGAGGCACAAGAAAAGTCAAGTATATTGCTACTTTGTGAATTTTTGTAAGGCCTTTGATGTAGTTGTCAAGATTGTGGAAGAGAAGGAAGGAGTCTCACTTGTAGCTTTCTTGCTTGCACAATGAGGGAATACACACAAGGGTGGAGGCTGAAAACAGTTTTCCTCTTCTTAGTTGTGTAAGCCAAAAAAAACTCAAGTACAAAGAAATAGAAGAACCCTATATATGGGTCTCAAACCAAACTCAAGTAACTAAGGTGGCATACTAACTGAGCCACGAACTAGAGTAGATAAGGATAGCTATCATGTAGCTATTATTCATCGACGGTGTATCAACCGCGTCTGCAACTGACAAGTCGGTGACATAAATACTCAACGGTCACCCTGGCGTATCACGAGTGGAGCTCGATATCTCAACACTCCCCCTCGAGCTCAATCCCAATTCCTGCACACCAAGCAGGTCTTGGAACTTGCGCAGCTTCTCTGTGCCCAATGCCTTCGTGAATATGTCAGCTACCTGATCCTCTGTGCTGACATAAACTAGATCAATAAGACCTAGTAAAACCCTCTCACGCACATAGTGATAATGCACCTCAATGTGCTTTGTTCTAGCATGATTGACTGGGTTATTTGCCAAGTGTATACTGCTCATGTTGTCACAATAAATGACAACCGGCCCATCTGTAAGCTGATGCATATCATAAAGTAGCTTATGCAACCAAGCTACCTCACATGCAGCCATTGCTGCACCCCTGTACTCGGCCTCTGTGCTCGACAAGGCAACTGTAGGCTGTTTCTTACTGCTCCAAGTGACTGCAGCACTCCCAAAAGAAAACACATATCCACTGGTAGATCGTCTATCAGAAATACTACCAACCCAATCAGCATCAATGTATCCATGCAGCTGTATCTGAACCCCAGTCTCATAAAATAGTCCATACTGCAATGTGGACTTCACATACCTGAGTATGCGTCTAGCCGCATCCAAATGTGGTTTCCTTGGAGCCTGCATAAACTAACTTACCAATCCAACAGCATAGCTCAAATCTGGCCTGGTAATAGTCATATAAATCAAACTTCCTACTATGCGTCTGTACATAGTAGGGTCTTCGAGAAGCTCACCTACATCTACGCTCAGCTTCACATTCTGCTCCAAAGAAACTGAAATAGGCTTATAGCCTGTCATCCCATATTTGGACAGCATGTCCAATCCATACTGCCTCTCCAAGAGCTGTATTCCACTTGGTGATCTAATCACCTCAATGCCCAAGAAATAACGCAGCTCTCCCAAATCCTTCATCTCAAACTTCTGCTTCAATAGCATTTTCACATGAAGGATATCTTTATCACTGTCACCTGTCATAATCAAATCATCAACATAAATGACAAGTAGCATGATACCTTTCTCTATTTTTTTCACATAAAGTGAGAAATCTGCCTTGGAAATCTGAAAGCCAATAGTGACAAGATACTGTCCTATCTTGTAAGACCATGCTCTAGGTGCTTGCTTCAAGTCATACAAGGCTTTCTTCAACCTGAAAACAAACTCACGATGAACAGCATGCACATAACCTGGTGGCTGCTCCATATAGACCTCTTCTTGCAAATCACCATGCAAGAAGGCATTCTTTACATCCATCTGATGTAAAGACCATCCCTTTGATGCAACCATAACAATGACTAATCTTACGGTTGCCATCCTTGCAACCGAACTGAAAGTTTCTTCATAGTCAATGTCATATGTTTGTGCATACCCCTTGACTACTAACCTTGCCTTGTATCTGTTCACAGAACCATCTGCATTGTGCTTCACCTTATAAACCCACTTACAGCCAATTGCATTTTTACCTTTAAGCAAAGGTACCAATTCCCATGTAGCATTTGCTTCCAAGGCATCCATTTCTTCATCCATGGCTTTCTCCCATTTTACTTTTCCCATGGCTTCCTCAAAAGAAGTGGGTTCTGGTTCCTGTATCACTTTAATCATATATGCATAGTGAATGGCTGTAAATCCATCATATTTCAGCCTATCCACAGGATACCTAGCTCTCGTAGACCTGCATAAAGTAGGTTTACTCCCAGGTGCTCTCAAAACATCCCCTGTCTTCCTTACTCCAGGTGTAACAATAGAAGGAATACCCAACTCATCATCAATGCTCTGTTCTGAGCCATTGGATTCACCATCCACATAAGAGTGACCTGCATTCACATCAAACATGGGCAAATCAACCTTCTCTTTTCCTTTTCGTGATACCTGCATACCAGTATCTGCATTGCTTTGAGAAGATTCTCCTGATCTCAATCTGCCTGTCCATGGCGAAGAATGTGAACCACGGCTAGAGGACGCTCCAGGTCCACTAATATTTTGTGACTGCTGCTGTGAATTTTGTGCAGCACTAACATTTTGTACATCTACATCATCAATCACATTTACTGGTTTATACCAGCTACTCATCTCATCAAAAACAATATCTCTGCTCACTGTAAACTTACGAGTAGAAGAGTTATAACATCTATATCATTTTTGCTGCAGAGAGTAACCAATAAAGATGCACTTCTCAGCTTTTGAATCCAACTTGGATCTCCACCAACTCATTTGGCACATGTACATATGCAATGCAACCAAAAATTTTCAAATGAGAAATATCTGGTTTCCTACCAGTATATCTCTCCTCTGGAGTCATTCCATGTATTGCTGCAGTCGGAGTCATGTTCATTATGTAGACTGCTGTAGTAACTGCCTCAGCCCAATAAAAATCTGGTAGATCTTTTTCATTGAGCATGGCACGAGATATCTCTCCAATATGCATGTTTTTCCTTTCTGCAATTCCATTTTGTTGTGGGATATGACTGCATGAATATTGCTGCTTTATGCCATGCTCCTGCAAGAATCTTGCAAACTCATTTGAGAGGTACTCTCCTCCTCCATCTGACCTTAGGCATTTTATTTGCAGGCTTGTTTCTTTTTCAACCATAGCTTTAAGGGTTTTGAAATGCCCAAAAACTTCACATTTTTTTTTCATAAAATACATCCAAACTTTTCTGCTATAGTCATCAATAAAAGTGACAAAATAATGACAGCCTCCAAGAGATACAGCTTTAGTAATCCACACATCAAAGTGGATTAATTTCAATGGCTTCTCACTCTCTTGAACATGTTTAGGAAATGGTTTCCTTGCCTGTTTTCCAAACTGACAGGCTTCATATACCTTATGCATTTCTGCAACCTTGAATTTAGGCAAACCTGCAACAATATTTTTGGCCTACATTGACTTAAGTCGCTGTACATTAACATGACCAATGCGTTTATGTCAGATATCAATATCTGCAACTACACCGGTCCCATGTGCAAACATTGCTGCACTCAATTCAGACATATCTACATCCAATGTAAACATTCTGCCCTTCTTCTTTCCTTTTGCTATCAATTGACCTTTATTTTTCATATCCTCAACAAAGCATCCATGAGGATTAAATCTAACTTGCAAGCCCTGCTCAACCATTTGACCAACAGAAACCAAATTCTTGGTGATATTGGAAATATGAAATACATCGGACAGGTATTTTTTTTCCCATCCTGCATAGACAAATGAATTTTTCCAATCTGCACAATAGGATGTGCAGTATCATCACCAATCTCCACAAATCCTGATTTTTTTTCATTTTTCTTGCATCCTCCATCCATTCTGCATGACATGTCATGTGGTTTGATGCACCTGAGTCAATATACCATATATCATTGATTTCTTCTGCACTTATCACAGAATTGTTCATGTGCTGCACTATAAACAAGTGCTCATTTCTGTCATCACCCTGTCTACTAGAAGATGCATAATTTCCTTGTTGCAGTTTTCCATTCATGATATCATTTTGCTTTTTATAGTAGTCTTTAGCCATATGACCCATTTTACCACAGTAGTAGCATTCAACATTACTGTTTGCATTTTGGCCTCTTTGCCATCCACCACGACCTCTTTGGCTCCCCCTGCCTCTAAAGTTACCACGTCCTCCTCCATAGGACTGGTTTTCTTGAGTTTGCTGCATATTCTGATTTCTACCACGGCCTCCAAATCGGCCTCCTCTACCTCTGCCTCTACCTCTTCCAGCATTTGAGTAGAAGACAGCTTCTTTTGAAGTTCCTCCTGAAGAAGATGCACCACCATTTCTCTGCTCCTCAAAAATTAGAAGAGCAATCAACTCCTCAAAGTCAGGAAATCTTTCACGAACTGAAATGGGTGTCCGAAACTGTGCATAATCCTTTCCTAGACCATTCAAGGTCACAGAAACTAAATCATCATCTTCCACTGGTGACCCAATGGAAGCAAGTGCGTCTGCAATCTTCTTCACCTTCATGTGGTAGTCATTGATGCTCATATTTTCTCTCTGCACATTATGCAACTCTTGCTTGAGCTGCATTTTCTTGGCTTGCATATTTGTGCTATACATTTTTGACAAAGTATCCCATGCCTCCTTTGGCGTACTTGCATCTTGAATATGCACAATCATAGAGTCTGAAATGCTGATAGACAACCAGTACATAACTTTCTTGGCTCTCTCATGCCATGCTTTAAATGCCTGCATTTGCTGTTGATTGGGAACATCAGAACGAACTGGTTCTTCTTCATTTCCTGCAGCAAATTTCCAATATCATTTTCCCATAAGAAAATTCGTCATTCTAAACTTCCATGCCTAGAAGTTGTTCTTGTCAAGCTTTTCAGTAACAATCTGTGAAAGAGAATCAGACGCCTTTACAGAATACTGCAAAAAATTCTGTCACTACAAAAAACACAGCTTCACCCTCACAAGGACAAATCTACAAAACTGGCGAAAGTGGTATTTGACCACAGAGTCACTTCCTTGTGGCGATTTTACATAAACAGGAACCAAGGATGATTTTGAAACTCCTTATGTCTCTGTACACAAGCATACGATGCAATTTCTGTAGTAACTTTTCACCGACTTGTAGAACAGTGGTCGCACAGCATAAAACAGGGCTTTTTCCTGAGTGCGTGCAGAAAACTTTCGTCTCTAAAACAGGCCCCAAAATGGCCTCAAATCAAAAAAACAGAGTCGCCAAGGGCTAAAGTCCTTTCCCGCAACATATACTGCATTCTTGCTTCACCACGAAGAGCATCTCAACCTGAGACAATGCACTCCTGCACTTTCCGACTGTGCTACCTGCAGAGATCTGCTTCCAAAACAGAAAATGAAAGCAACACTGCTCCTCTTACCAGAACACCGCGAGCTTGGCTTGCTTTCTTGAGCTCCTTACCACAAACAAGGCTCTAATACCATGTCAAGATTGTGGGAGAGAAGGAAGGAATCTCACTTGTAGCTTTCTTGCTTGCACAATGAGGGAATACACACAAGGATGGAGACTGAAAACAGTTTTCCTCTTCTTAGTTGTGTAAGCCAAAAAAAACTCAAGTACAAAGAAATAGAAGAACCCTATATATGGGTCTCAAACCAAACTCAAGTAACTAAGGTGGCATACTAACTGAGCCACGAACTAGAGTAGATAAGAATAGCTATCATGTAGCTATTATTCATCGACAGTGTACCAACCGCGTCTGCAATTGACAAGTCGGTGACATAAATACTCAACGGTCACCCTGCCGTATCACGAGTGGAGCTCGATATCTCAACAGTAGTATCATATACTAGACTTAAGCAAAGATTGAAGATCCCAATGGAGATGAGATAGGAGATACTAGCATTATACATATCTATTACAAAACAAAAATGTGCACCAAGAGAATGGTCAAAGAAAATCACCAATACCATTGGCATAAAACATAGATGTCAATCTCATCTACTCTACTCGAGGTCTTTATATTGATATGTTATCAAACTACATCAATGGTCTCGATAAGGAGAGAGTTAGCCTGTTTAGAAAGAAAAAGGAGGAAAAAAAAACATTAATCTAGATATATATTTTCAAGATTAAGATTCTCTTTGAAAAAAATAACAAAGAATAGATTGACACGAGATTATACTGCTTTGAAATCAATGGAGGGCCAATGTACACGTTTGCAATTTCAAGAGCCTTGAATGAAATTCTAGCTCTTTAATACTTTGCTCACAACAACACTTCTATATATGAACCCTATATGGAGATCAAGCCTCTACCATATCAAACTACATTAATGGTCTCAGAGAGAAGAGAGCTAGTCCTTTTAGGAAAAAAAAGGAGGGAAAGGAGACATTCATCTAGAGATATATTTTCAAGGTCAAGATATAAAAAGACAACATATCAATGAGACAGTATGGTTTACAAGGAGGAATACAAAGTGAACTCAAAAAACATTGAGAAGAGAAGAGAAAAGAAAAGAAACTCTGATGAATGAAATGATAAAGATCTAAATCATAAAGTGAATGTAATACAAGGAAATAAGTGTACCGTAGTATAAGAAAAATAATGAAGACAACCACCAACCAGGAATCGCAATGTCATCCTGAAGAGATGTAAGGACAATGGAGATTGAAGAGAAGAGATGAGAGATTGAATATATCAACCATGAAGAATGAGTGACAAAGACAATCTATGAATAGGCAAGAGACCTATCTAGGGTGGATCCTGGGGAAAGAGCACCGACTGTCTAGGATTATGCGCCACTATGAGTGCCCAATCTCTTTTTGGGGTTGTTGACTATGAATCCCTAAACACAAATCACAAAACGCAAGTGAAGAATTTCTAAATATAATATTCTCTTTGAAGCAAGTGACAAAGGATAGATTGACATGAGATTATGTTGAGAGATAACCATGTGAATCCTATGTATACAAGGGTGAATAAGAATAGCTAAGTGTGAATGAATTGGAGAGCAAGGGAAAACCCTAACCCTAGCCATCCAAAGGCTATTTAAATAGCCTAGAGATCACTCTCAATATATAGAAGAGTCTGCCAATTATACTTATAAATAACTCATTAAGAAAGATCTTGTACTTAAGCTCTCTCTCTCTCTCTCTCTCTCTCTCTCTCTCTCTCTCTCTTGTGTACACTTTCTCCTACTCTCACCCTGATATTTCAATATGATATCAAAGCCATCTTTGATCCAACAAGCTTCCTTCAACTCCACTTTCAACTAAGTATACATGAGCATGTAATTTTCTCGCTATACCTCTTCACCTCCATAACTATTTGGAGCACCTAGGAAGAACAAAAGAGAGCATATCTTACCTAGTTTTCTTCTCAAGAGTTGTTTTCTACTCAAGGCACTTCAAGATATCACATCAAACATTGACATTAAGCAACCAAGAAGGCAACATTGTGTGTTTTCCAAAAACAAACTAATCTGGATAGTGTGGAGTTTGGTTAGTTGTTGCAAGCTAAAAAAAACACAATCAAGACAACTATCATAGGGTATTTGTTGCCCCCCAAGTAGACTATCCTACCCTAAAATGGTTTGGTATAACTTCTTTCCTACTACTCACACAAAGCAAAACCCTAATTGTGTGTTGTCTAGCAATCATAAACAAAAACCTTCAAGATTTCTTCTTTTAACATTAATCACCCTGGTTGATACTAATAGTGATTCTAAGCATTCACTTAAGTCTTGTGGAGTCTCTTGCAATTTTGAAAACTCCATCTCAAGTTCAAAGACACCTGGTAAACACTATTAAGCTTGTAAGAAAACCTGACTTGTAGACATATACTATGAGATGAATGCTTGTAAGCACTAATACTACATCTCATAGTCATGATCATGCTTCTAATTAGTATGTGAAAATATTTACACTAAATCTCAATCTTGAGGAGTAATCATATTTTGTGCCTCCACACACATTGCCCACCATTGTATGAAGGACTAGACACTACCATTCCCTAAAGCAATCAATAACACCTTATCATGGCCATGGCCTATGTCAATGTTAAACCTCAAATCTATAAGTTTGATGGAAAATACTTTCATCCATGGCAAGTATTAGTGAAATATAAAATAATTAAACGAAGCTAATGGCCCTTCATAAAAAAGACCAAGGTTATTGATCCATCAAGCCCACTTAATGTAGAAAATGATGAAAGAGTCCAAGCCATAGTCCTACTTCATCTAGATGAATCCTTGATTCAACACATTGACCAACTCTCCACTGCCAAGAAGAAATGGAATGAGCTTGAAAAGCTTTATAGAACTAAAGAAAAAAACTCAAAAATTCTCCTTAAGATCGTCTTTTTTGGCCTGGAGTATAAGCAATGAGAAATCCTATGTAAGTTCATCTCTCACATGGGCTCATGGCAAAGCTATCCTTAGTACAAACCCCAATTTATAATAAAGATGTCACTAAAATTCCCTAAAAATTTACAAAAAAGGTATACCCAATCCTTGTAACAACTCTTGCAAATATCCCAAATCCAACCTCTTAAAAAGCACCATGCAATATTATTTAGATGAGAAGAAAAGAAATCAGAAAGAAAGCAACACCAATCAAGGATCTACTTTACCATCTCATGAGCAACTATTGATTCATATTGTCTTCACTAAATGCTCCTTTTGCAATAAGAAGGAACATCTTGTCAATAATTATTGAAAATTTATATTAAAAAAATCAAGTATAATAAATGTAAAAAGACAAAACGTGTTACCAATAAATGCCCTACCATCCCTAAACTACCAAAAGAATTGGAGAATAACTTTGTCTCCAAAACACCAGATGATCAACTTTTCTAAACCTATAAATCCTCTACTAATAAATACTCTTATAACATAATTTATAAAGATATCCTATTTTGTTTGAGGAAGGGCACTAACATGTCTTATAGTCCAATGCCACTCTAACATTGCGGAGAGGTGTTGAGAGATAAACATGTGAACCCTATGTATGCAAGGGTGGTTAAGGATAGTTGGTATGAATAAACTGGAGGGCAAGGAAAAACCCAAACCCTAACCAACCAAAGGCTATTTAAATAGCCTAGATGTCACTCTCAATGTAGAGGAGAGTGTACGAGTTATACTTGTGAACTCATTAAGAAATATATTTCTTATACTTGAGAGCTCTCCCCCTCTTGTGCACACTTTCTCCTGCTCATTCATATTTCAACAAATTATACATCTTTGAGATTGATAAAGACACTATACACGCACAAAATTGTAATGAAATTCTAGCTCTTTGATACTTTTCTTACACCAACACTTTTATATAGAAAACCCACATGGGCATCGAGTATCTACGACACGAGGAGAGATGCAAGATCAACTACTATCCAAGGGAAAGGAGATATACGAGGAATAAAAGTAAATGAAAAGATCCTTCTTACTAATGATTTTATGAATGATTCAAAGTACCGACTGAGATGATCAAATTTGAGATGGAAGACACCATCCAAAATAACAAAGATGTTTCAAATAGTGGCTTTCTTATATAAGCTCTAGACCTTGTTGAGACATAGAGACTCTTGACTCATACTAGAGTCATCTAGACAACTAGCATTACAAGGGGATACAAGTACTTAAATACTCGAATAAAGACATAATTACAACTACATGGATTACACATGAATCATCTCTCACCACTACAATACAACTTGGATTGCCCCCACTTGGAGCTCAACTAAGAGAAGCTAAACCACATCATAATGGACATTATTTAGATATACATAGCCAAGGCACAAGTGACACCTACTAAGAATCTGGAAAAAAAGATAACTTTTATTAAGGGCATCTTCTACACATATCTCCTAATAACACTATTGACTATCCAAGGAAACATGGATACGTCAACTATTCCCTCCACGACAAAGTTCTCATCAATCCCACTAATACCCACCATGTAAAACCAACCTAGGCACAACCATTGACATGAAAACACATCATCCACATCCAACTACTCCACACCCTCCTAAAAAATATTATTTACAAATACAAAGCATCCTAAATCATCATCAAGAAACCCTACCTCACCACTTTAATCACTCTATGCTAAATAGACCCATGAGATATTTTTTATTTAGATAGTCATGGCATTAGATGTCGACTATTTTGGAATATGAAAAAACATTACATTTTGGTCTCACAAACCTATTTAACCTTTTTCAAACTTTAATATAACTATTCTCTCTCTCTCTCTCTCTCTCTCTCTCTCTCTCTCTCTCTCTCTCTCTCTCTCTCTCTCTCTCTCTCTCTCTCTCTCTCTCTCTCTCTCTCTCTCTCTCTCTCTCTTTAAAAAGTTAGTATATTTATCACTTAAAAAATATTGGAGTACATATCAACTAAATGGATAGCAAAGTAAGAAAAAAAAACTAACGTATGTCATGAGACTAAGTTCTCTTAAGAGAGAAAAGCCCTATCTGCTTCACAATATCAAGCTACTCCAATAAAAAACTTTCAATTGAGCCAAATTATAGACATAGAACTATTAGCAAGTAAACTTCATAGTGTGAACTACAAGAGCTTAAGACTACTATCCTCAAAATGCCTATAAACAAAAGCTAAAATAACCATACCTCGAAATAGTTTTCATTAGGTATAAATGATAAACATGTATTCAATATCTTCGTTCAATCTAAGAATAAGTCCAAAGCCTTTTCACATCATTGTAATTAAGAGTAATCAAACTATTACCTATACTAACTATTGGGTGTTAAGACCCCTTACACTCTCCTATGTATATATCACTTTACACATGTGAACTTACCCTTACAAGTGTAAGTATACCATATCCTAAGTATATATATATTCTTTTATTCTTTGAGTTTACCACATTAGTACACACTGATCTATCAATTCTCACTCTCTCTCACTATTCACTAAACTCCTATTGTACCTAAATCAACCTATGTGCTCTCTTTGATTGTACTTATACTCAACAAATAGATATCAAAGTATGACAATCCAAGCAACCAATAGACAAATAGCTACAATAGCATTTGCTACAAGCAATAGTCACAAAGGAAGGACAGGTGTAAATAGTAGTCGCAAGTGACAAGTAGAGGTAATAATTATAGACTACAAGTGAGAACCATAGACTCCAAGTCATCACAACAAGCAATGGACCAATATGTGACCAAACTATGACAGTACACAACCAACAGACCAACAATTAATTAAAGGGACTAACACCAAACGAGCTACAAGACTGGGTTTACCCAACACACTATCAAAGCATTTGGAATCAAAAGTCTACCACAAGGATAAGAGACAAAAGGGTGAGCGAGAATTCGAAAGAGTAATTAATGAAAGAGAAAGGGTCCGAAAAATAGATGTAAACAAATACTCATAGAGGTGAAACTTGTCGATTTATTTCTACATCTTGAGAAAACAAATCCGTTCTAGACAAAAAACGTGCAACAATCAATAGCTTCTTCATTGCTACCCAGACCGCTAATCCGATGCTTCAATTGGCTCCAAAAGGAGAATAAATATAAGCATACCTAATCAAAATTCTCTCAAATCATTTTTTCTTCCAATTTGAAGTATTGTTGGTTACTTGTAAATTATAATCATGCAACATGTAAATTTGCCATTTCTTTTCGCATAAAATCTTCCAAAAATGATTAAAGGCCACTTACTTCTTTCTACATATCATCATATTCTAAAAGTTATCATCATAAGAAAGTCGAATGACAATGCACACTAAAGTTTTTCACACAATATCTGCGTGGTAACAAATAAGCTTTGCATGGCACACATAACTGAATCAAAGGCCAACACACGACATCAGATGAGCAATGAGACCAAGCAAAAAACGAGCATATCAACTTTTTTTAATCAAAATTTTTAGTATCACTTCCTTCTCTATGGAGTATTCTCGCATGCATGCATAAAGCATAAATCTATGCAAACTTGCTTTTAGAAATTTAAGGCTTTTTTCGAACTTAGTACCACACACATATTCTAGTAACCCTTGACCCATAAATTACAAAGATTGAATGCACAAGTCTTAAAAATTTTACAATTTTTCCCATAAAAGTGAAGTTTTGCTCAACTAAGCCATTCTCTTTGAAATGTATACTAGTGGATCCCAAAGTTTGGACCTTATAAAAAATTAGTCAATTTTTTATAATATTTACCCACATTTGATACTAGAAAGCTTATATTGATGCAATTGAAATAGATTTACAATAAAAATTAAAAGGCTTTTCACATTGATAATACAATTTGGGCCGACTTGAGCTTTGAAAGGGAGATTACAACAAATTTTATTATTGAGTTGGAGAACTTTAAACTTGAGATATTTCAACTGTTATAAAAAGACAACTTCTCTTGTTATATATATTGCTAAATACCCATTATATAGTGAGACCGTGATATATAAAAACCTTGGATTTTTACATTTGAGCATTATGATGATGTGTTACTAAAGTGAAAGTTATCATTTATACAAATGTATCCGATATCATTCATGTATATACTATATTGCTAAATACCCATTATATAGTGAGACAATGATATATACAAAACTTAGATTTTTACATTTCGACAGTATAATAATGTATTACTAAAGTAAACGCTATCATTTATACAAATGTATCAAATATCATTCATGTATATGCTATATTCAATATTTAAGACTAAAATTACGTTAAAATATTTACTTCTTAAATACCTTAAAAATACAAGCATATATACTTACTGCTACATTTAACAACCTAGCTATTAACTAAGAGCATTCAACACTTTATTAAAATTTTTAATTGTTAAATATGAATGGCAATGCATCTACATCTGAGACAGAATCTCTTTGAGATTTGTAAATTTAATGATAATGGTTTTGATCTTTTGTAAGGATTACATGCAAGATATATATATTTTTTAATTATGATGAAACTTTAATAAAACATAAGCCTCTTGCTTTGTCAAATGAAAATTGGTCTAAAATAAATAAAATGACCATTACTTATTAAAATAACAATCACAAATGATAACTTAACTTATATAAAGAAACTTGATATTGATTATACAGTTTGGAAAAAACTCAAGGCTATTTGTGAGAATACAACTCTTATCAATCAAGTAAATCTCACACAAAAGTTGATCAACTTAAAGCTTGATGAGTCTAAGCCTATCTCAAAGTATTTGAGTGCTTTCACTATTACTTTGAGTCAATTAGAGAATGCAAACTCCCTAGCTTTTGATCCTAAATTGAGGACTATCTACTTGTTCATGACATTACCTAATTTATAAAAAACACTAGTTATGTTATTGAGCAATAACCCTAGCTTAACATTTGATGGTATACAGGGTTATATTCTCAATGAAAAGATTAGATACAAGGTAAGTGAAAAAACTATGGATTAATCTATAATGTAATTTAAAAAACTTAAAAAAATATTACAAATAAAAATAAAAATCATAACAAAAACAAAAAAAATAACAAGATTTCACTCGTTATCAATGTGGTTGCAAAGAGCATAAAAAGTTTAATTGTTAATATTTTAGAAAAAAACAAAAACGCAAAAAGTAAATTAATACAAAAAACAAAAGAAAAAAATTAGCAACTCTACTTCTAAAAAGACACAAAAAGCAAATATAATATCTAATAGTATTATTGAGAAAATAATAGAGGATAAAAATATTGATCTATTGGTTGCATTTTCAAATCCACATGCTATGACAATGAAAAACATGTATATCACTAAAATAAATGCCATGTATACATTATTATCAACTTATAATGATTTGTTACGATTGTGAATTATTAAAAACAATGATTTATTTCATGTAGCTCTATCTTTAGAGTGTTTTTTTCTTATATAACTTAAAAAGTCTACCTTAGCAACAATCATACATGTGATATTGAAAAAATAAACACCATATACGTAGCTCTTAAAAATGATCAAAAAGTAATACTTCATAATGTTATGTATATATCTAGCATCAATAAGAGTATACTTTTTGTTGAACAACTAAACAACAAAGATTACTACTTTTGATAATGAAATGTAAAAGTTACAAAAAAAATCTATACTAGTCACTAGAGGTAGTAAAAAAGGAGACTATATTGTCTCTTCTCAAAAGCCACTTCTTGAAAAGTTTATTACAATTACTAAGTACACTCGTGTATGAAGTTAAGAAAGCGTCTTAGACACATGAGTCAAAAGGATTTGAAGGCACTTCTTTTTATGAAAATGATTTAAACCATTAGAAACAACAAAAGAACTAGCCTCATCACAAATCCTATTTCAACAATTATAAGATCCATATCTTACAAAAGCTGAAAACAAAGGAAACTACCTCCCTACAAAGAGACAATCCCATGGTACCCACCAAGTAAAGTCCATACAAATGCCAATCCCTTAGCTTGGCAACCAAGCTAATTACCCAAGATTAAGACATTAGTTTACACCCAACTACATTATAAAATATAAAACATAAGAAAATTCATAATTTCAACATTTTATATGTATGTCCTAAAACAACCATGTAATACTTTTATCATTAGTCAATCTTCAAGATATAAAGGGCATAACTCCTTAATTGATATGTAAGTATGATTAGTAAGAAATATAACACAATAAGTGTAAAGTAAAAAACCCCTCGATAAGTCAATCATGGATAGAACTTGTGTTTACCCTATGTGTATGCTTTCATTAACAAAATATCAATTCTTGATGCACACAATATTTAATGCATGTGGGGCAATAGCCAATGATATAAAATAAAAGGCTACAAGGAGAAGTAGCAAAAATTTATTGCGACTCCGCTCTAAAGATAAAACCCCAACATGTATTGCCATATGGAAGAAAGTGACCATTCAAAGCCTTAGGCAATCAAACATAATGTGCTAATCCTCTTGAGAAAATAGTTACAAACACTATTTAAGTGTTTGACCAGAGATGTTGCAAGAGTTCGAGCTTATTTCCCATTCAAAAATTAATCCATGAGCTTAAGGCAAGCTAGAAACATGATGAGATGTCTTAGTAGTATTGCAATGAACCACATGGGGACAAAGTTGTGATGATTACTAACAAGCTAGCATTTTTCCAATACTTATCTTTTTTTCATTATTTATACTCCTTGGAGACAAAGATAGGTGTTCAAAAAGCCATACCTGATAGATAAAATATACCAAACCCATGCTTGTCAAGGATATACCGGAGAGAAATTACGAAGTATGGCTGCATTTTGCACCATACCCACGAGTGAGTGTATTGCAAAAAGACATTACATATTGATGCTAAAGAAAAACGATTCCATACAAGCTACAATATATTCAAGTTAGGAGAAATGTCATTACCATATGATGTAGCGCAATACAGTGTATAAACCAGCAGGCCAAGTAGTAAGAAACCATGAAGTACACATGACCAGCCAGTATTGGTGCTGAAGGAACATGATCCAAAAGAGTTGAGACAGAGGGGTTTCGCTTATTACCTGCATCCATGTGAAAGAGGAAGGTTAGGACATTCCAACTGATGTGTATTGCAGGTGTCAGGGGCACAACCCAATTGTCATCCCCTTCCATATGCATGTACTCCTTAAGCCCCAAAAGGATATAAAGTATCAGAAGGTGGTTTACCATATCCAGGGATGAGCAACCTGAAGATCCTGGATATAATTGCAGCAGTAGTAGACTGATGCATGCACTGCTTAGTGTGTCAAGTGAGCAGGGTGTGTGGGGTATCAAGATGTACAAGTATTGACAAGTCGCACAGTAGAGCATGTCTTGAAGCAGCGAGACAAGGAGAGTATCAAATTTTAAGCCAATTACATGCTTGTAGGGTCATGCAATTGTCTACGTAGTGAGTACAGGAGTACTCAGTACACAGCATGGCATGCAGTATGGAGAGGTGAGGCACAATATCAGTGGAGGAGGAGACCAGTATGGCAGCTAAGGCTTCAAGTGATGGTTGTAGGTTGCCGTGCTGGTGGAGCCAAGGCTTCAAGTGAGAGGTCCAAACAGTATTGCGCCTTTCCAAAGTACAGTACAGTTGAAGATGGCCATCCCCCAAATGCCAAACCCTAGGCACACAACTCCTACTAGCAAGCAAACTTGATAGCGTAAACCAGAGAAGTAGGGTGCCAAGCAAAGAGCCTGAGAACTGCTATCCCCGCAAAGCATGTAAATAGGAGCTAGAACAACCATACCTTGAAGTAGCTTCCCGCAGGTATAGTGTATTCAGGAAGTCTAGGGATAAGTCCAGAGCCTCTGTGCATCCTTGTCATCAGGAGTAACCCAACTCTTGCTTGTGCCTGCTGCAGAGTGTAGCAGGTTCCCACGCACTGTTGCGGGGTGCTGCAGTCGCCCATCGAGCGTGGTAAACCTCAGAAGCAGTAGGCGTACCATTGCTGAGAGCTCGTATGTAGCCGCGGCATACGATGGTCATGTCCTAGCCTCTGACAAGCGCCGACAGCTCGAAAATACAGCTGAAAAATGACACAGATAGCGGAAATTGGAATCAATCTGGCAGAAGGAGCGTCCTGGATACGTTTGCAAATTCAAGGTACAAAAAGGGGGGGAAACCAGCTACGCAAGGATCTCGTGGGCAAGGCACAAATAAGCGAGTCAAACACAATCAAATATTAAGGCTCAAAAAGTATAGTCCATCTACTAGCATTCCTTGCGCGCGAAGAACGCTTCGCGAGGGAAGTGAGGCTGCCGTGCGTGTGAAGAACGCTTCGCGGCAGTGAAGCTACCATGTGCGTGAAGAACGCTTCACTATCGCGAAGCGGGGTGCGAGGGAAGTGAAGCTGCCGTGGAATAACCGGGGTGGGAGGGAAGTGAAGCTGCTTATCGCGAGGGATGCGAGGGAAGTGAAGCTACCATGCGCACAGCAACTTCACTTCCCTCACACCCCACTTCATGGCAACGAAGCGTTCTTCGCGTGCAAGGAAAGCTAGTAGATGGACTATACTTTTTGAACCTTAATATTTGATTGTGTTCCTAATATTGACTCACTTATTTGTGCCTTGCCCACGAGATCCTTGTGTAGCTGGTTTTCCCCCCTTTTTTTTACCTTGAATTTGCAAACTTATCCAGGATGCTCCTTCTACCAGATTGATTCTGCTATTTGTGTCATTTTTCAGTTGTATTTTTTAGCTATCTGTGCTTGTCAAGCCTACCCCTATCGCACAATGGGTAATGCTATCACAAAAACATCACGTGCTTTACTCTTCTCTACTCACAACCCCTCTATCTCTCATTCCATTTACACCTCCCCTCTCTATATCCACACACACACACACTCTCTCTCTCTCTCTCTCTCTCTCTCTCTCTCTCTCTCTCTCTCTCTCTCTCTCTCTCTCTCTCTCTCTCTCTCTCTCTCTCATACACGTATAAAAAGCCAAATATGCATTTGCATCAAGGAGTACACAGACTCATATATACATGCAATGACCATGCACCAAACTTATAAACTTGTATCTATACTTGCTCTGCATAACAATTAGAAACAACTTGTATCCTTGGATGCTACAATGAGAAATAACATTCCTACGGTGAAACGAACCACAAATGAAAGATATATGAACCACACCACAAATTTAAGTTTGTCCAAGCATTGCATGCAAACTCTCGGTATTAATAACCCACATAGGTGAAGTAAAGCCCGAAACCAATGTTTCTTCTAGAGACTGCACCAATAACCTTGCACCACAATTTCAAGTATCAACAAACCACAAAAGTATCACTCCTTGATTATGCCTATGCATCTACATCCAAATGTTACAAAAAAATTTGCAGTTCCCATAGGGTTTAACCAAAACGAAGCTTTCTTTTCTTTGAGAAATAACTAGGAAATTTTTCACTCTCCAATATAGCATGGCTAGGTGAAGCAAGTCCAATCGCCACTTTTCGTCTTGTTGATGGTACAGGGGACATAATAGTATTTCCTCTCTTTCTTACACCTAAAATTTTAGAAGCCCGCAACGTTAATGTAAGCACATCTAACATCCAACAAAGACTACTTAACATTAAAACAACAATACCTGGCCTAACATCCGCAAACCACTCGATAGGCTTTGTCATAACTTGATGTAGGATCACAAAACAATCGAGGTCCTTAGATTCATACATCTCCCACTCTCTTGGTACTCTATTAGTGTGAGCTCGTCACAACCTCTTATCATGTTCATCTTCACCCATATGCACTTGAAAATGCTAAGTATATCCCCAATGTACTCCTCCCTCCCCTAGTCTATGCCTCTCCTTTGTTTGCGACCCCTCTTCCACACAATTTTTACATCTCTCCCTATATTTTCACACACACACACACACACACTCTCTCTCTCTCTCTCTCTCTCTCTCTCTCTCTCTCTCTCTCTCTCTCTCTCTCTCTCTCTCTCTCTCTCTCTCTCTCTCTCTCTCATTCATGTACACATGCATGAAAGGATAGATATGCATTTGCATTTAGTTGTATAGAGACTCACATATGTATACAACACCTTTTACACACCAAACTCGTAAACTTTACCCATACATACTTTGCATGATACCTAGAAGTAGCTCTATACGATCCTTGGATGTTGCAATTGGAAATAACATTGCACCAAACCATAAACAAAAGACATACAAACTGCATATTTTGTATCCTTGAGTGCAAGAAACTATATGCTTCCTTACCATATTCTCTCTATCCCCCTCCCTACCTATCTTCACCACCCCCCCCCCCCCCCATTTGTTACCCATCTCTCTTTCTCACATCTATCATCCTCATTCCCTCCCTCCTCCATTGTTATCTTTATTCTCCCTCCACAACCTCTATCTCTTCCTCCCTCCCCCCTTGTCACCTCTCACTCCCTCTCCTCTTTTACCCCTCTCCTCTACTCTCTCTCTCACCCCTTACACCTCTCCCCTTCTCTATTCGCAATCATTCACTCACGCTCTCCCTCTCCCCCCCTCTTTCTCTCTCTCTCTTACACGCATGTACAAAAGGCCAAACATGCATCTAGGAGTACATAGACTTGTATATATACATGTAATGACCATGTACCAATATTGCAATCGCATCCATACTTGCTATGCACAATAGCTAGAAGTAGCTCTACATGATCATTCAATGTTACAATCAGAAATAACATTGCTACGCTGAAATGAACCACAAAGTGTAAGCATATCCAAGCATCAAATACAGATAGGTGAAGCAAACCCCAAAACCAAATCTTGCTCCAGAGCCGAAAACTTTGTACCATAAATCCAAGTATCAACAAACCACAAAGTACCACTTCTTGATTACGCCTATACATCTACATCCAAACGCTACAAAAATGTTGAAACTTTCCATGGTGCCTAACCAAAATGAAGCTTTCTTTTCTTTGAGGAATCACTGGAAAAAATTCCATTCTCCAACACAGCATGCTCAGGTGAAGCAAGTCCCATTGCCACTCCCGGTGATGGTACAGGGAACATGAAATTTTTAAAAGCCCACAACGTAAACATGAACACATCCAACAATTGACAAAGATCACTTAACATTGGAATAACAATACATGGCTTAACACTTGCAAACCACTTGGCAGGCATTGCCATAGCTTCATGTAGCGTCATAAAACAACTGAGATCCTTAAATTCATACGCCGGCTACCCCCTCGGTATTCTATTAGTGTGAGATCACCGAAACCTCTTATCCTGCTCAGCTTCACCCATATGCACTCAAAAGCACTAAGTATATCCACAATGCACCACCTCAATGCCATTGCTAATGCTATATGACGATCACTGCGCAACCTAACAAGCAAACACTTGTACAAAAATGTCTTTCTAGACCCACCGGGACTATCCAAAAAAAAAAAAAACATCCCCAAAGTTTCCACCAATGGCACCTATAACTGCATTATATGCAACCCTCTGTCCATCATTCAACATTGCCTCCGTACAAACACAAACTCTACGTTGCTCCAGTATATCATATGCATATTCATCTTCTAAAAGAGGGTTAGCACACAACTGAGAATCTGCTCAATGAGGTTCTGGCAATCCATCAAAGTCAGACAATCTTTGCCCATGCTGTCGTAAAAGATCTTGAAGATGCAATAAAGCCCTCTTTGATGCCTCTTGTTGTAGAACTGTAGAAGATATATGCGCATGCTCTAGCTGTAACTTATACAAAATATCCTCCACCATTAGGCTGCACAGGCTCATAGAAGACCAAAATTGCAGCAAACAAAGCACGCAACTGGGCACCAATTTGTGCAAATGCAGCCTCTTCCAAGCACACAACACACTCATTATCACCCTCTAACATGCCCTTTGCAATGCAGGCTTCCTTAAAGGCGTTTTACACCACGTTGCTAACAGTACGCAAATAATCAAAAGACATACATCCTCGAGACACTGTCAAGAGCATTCGCAGGTAATAACGCTCACCAAATGTGGGCGACACAAAGTATATTCGACCACATGTATTTTCACGCTTTCTCTTCATCCATACCTTTCGATGTGCATTCCACACCCAATACACCGGGAAGTCTTGATACCGAATAGCTCGAGCCTCTGGATGAATACGATTGCACACAAACCATTCTGTAAGAGTAGTTTTCCTTATATCTTCATTCTGCATAACATCTGATATATTTTTTGTATCTTGAAACACCACATAATTCTCATCAGGCAAGTCACATGCAATTGCTGTATATCAGGCCTCTCATTGTGCAATGCATAGTTATATATTCGCCAACACGCTTCCGAAGCAGAAACATACCGTGCATCTAAATAACTCTTGATCTCATCCAATTCACGAAAGGTCGTACCATTTAACCCTGAGTTTCTAACAAAAAATTTAATCATTGCATGATCATGTCCCTTGTATATATACTTATACAAATACTTAACAATTGCCACCGTTGAGCATACCTCGACATTTACATGTGCATTGTATTTTTTACTCAAGTACGGATTGTATGGAACAATCCATCGATTATCAATAGTATTACTCTTTATTGTGACTGTCTTTCCATCATCTCGTCTTTTATAAACAGGATAGCTAGATCTATCAACAGTTGTTACATTCACAAACCTCCGAGGGAAATTTTTAATGCATCGATCATTGCGCATGCAAGGGCTCTTGGGATTCATTATACCACAAGGACCATGGACATTGCATTTTGAGATAGTTTCAAGCAAAGCTAAAAACTTTGCTCTATCAGGAAACTCAACACAAAGAAATCTATCATAATGGCATGCTTCAGAGGGTTTAAAAGGGTGCTCCAAAATTAGCAAAGTATGAGAATGCGGTAGCCCACGCTTTTGAAACTCAATCACACTAACATAGCTTGCAGCATTCCCAAACAGATTCCTTTTCAACAATCTATGCATCATATCAGCATGTTTGTTATGGAATACCCGAGCAATCAAATCAAGACGATCATAAGCAGTCTGTCCAGGCAACAAAGCATTAGTTATCTCTAACCACTTTGGATTATATATCATCGTTATAAACAGATCAGGTTTTCCCTTGCTTCGCATTATAGCCATGGCATCCTGATACAACTTATACATGTGTCTTGGCCCTCTAGTAAAAGAAGATAGCAAAACCACCCTTTTACTAATAGAGGCACCAATAATCCCCACCGGCCCATCATCCATCACTCCCACCATATCTGCTAAGCCCTTATAAACTTCCGAGAGTAAAATTGATTGATTTTGACGACACCAAGCTAACCTACATTGCTCTATACTACAATTAGCATCAACAATAAATTGTTGCAACAATCGGCCACCCCGCAACATGCACACCTCAGTGTCCTCACGCACTTGTAGTCGAAATGAATAAAATTGCATCTGAGTAACACAATCCTTATTAGAAAATCCATGTATATTAATTGGAACATTAACACCACTATAAGGTACCTTTACATGCCAACTATCATCACCCATAGGAAAAAGAAGAACGTATAGCATTGGCATATATGCCCTATGCAAGTTTGAAATAGCAATATATCATCCATCCTGACTATAAACATGTATGTCTGGACGATCAAGAGTAATCTCATCGCCTTGTTCTGGCATGATAGCCGCAACCTCAATTGCCACTGGAGCTGAGTATTGTCTATTAGCATGTTGAACCCCAAAAATAGTCATTCTCAAATCATGTAAGGAATTGTTTTGCAATTGCATACCCACAGATCTAAAAGCGTGTGCATATGCATTGTGTTGATGCATCATAGACTGAAGCTCCCCAAGCAAGTTTGGCAATAAATTAGGCATAACATCCAACCGATTAGATAACTCATGCTCAGTATCATAAACATAACGTTGTGCAAATCTTGGCCTTTCCTGTCGTTGCACATTAGGAATCAAAGGGCCTATACGATGATAAATGGAGCCATGCACTCTAAAGGTATAAGAATTTTTCACAACAGACAAAAGCTCATCAACATTGCCACCAAGTGACACAAATGCAAGAGCACTATTATATGCTCGTATATTATTTTTAAATACTCTACTTTGAGGATGCATACCATGCAACAAATTATGCAATAGTTGTGGTGGATATTGCAACTGTGGCAACATTACTTTTCCATTTCAACAACAATGTTTACCAAAAAAAACTGACCCCTGCACTTGAGTCTCACATCTCCACAATTTAGCTGAACATCGCTCACACATCTCAGAAAGACTCCCCATGGAATGCACAATCGGGTCTTGAAATAGAAATATTGTAGTTGCAGGATGAATATCCATTGCAGGCAAAGCATGTAAAATGGAGCAAAAACCTCCATTTCGAGCATTAAAGGTTGGAGCATGATTGACACGTGACTCATTAATCACAGCATTTCCTAGGTTTTGGTGATTTTCAGCATCACAATTATAATCATTAGCAAATTGCTGCAATCAAATTGTGAAGTCCCTCACGAATCAAGCAATCATGATTTAGAGCCCCTCCTTGCAAAACGTTCCGACACTCAACTATAGTAGAACACATCTCTTTATACCCCCTCCGGTCATGTCTTGCCATTTGAGCCCTAAGCCTAGCAATCTGTCGTCATCTATATCGTGTAGAGTTGAGTCTATGCCTATGAATACGTGATACATAATCCCTGCTAGTTCTCTGATTATTTAATCCCATATTGTTTGGATTCTCACAAAGCCTGCACATCAAGAGAAAACATGCATTCTTTCAAGGAGAGACTTGATTGGGATTAGTATTTTCAAAAAGACTTAAAAGTATAATCAATCTAGAATCACATAATCCAAAATACTACAACAATTTAAATCAGCACAATCCTCCTACATGCAAGGAACAATAGTAGTCAAAATTAGAATCATCATATATTTTTATATATTCTATACAATTAGATATCTAACCCAAAGACAAATGAAAAAATATATATCTAACCGGCGCGCGATCCCCCAAAGCCTATAACTCAAACCCAAACATCACTCTTCAACATGAATGCGCAATAAACTATAAAACGTTAGGATTCTTAAATCAATGAACTCTTCTCTGTAGATTGCAAGACATAATAAGTATTTCTATAGATCAAACCTCAAGAAAGAGGCAATATACTTAAAAATTAAAATGTATTTAATATTTACAAACTCTTGAAAAGAGAAAGAATACACAATCTTATTCCAATCCATAGCAAGTTCCTAGACATTGAAACTAATATTGGGAGAGAGAGAGAGAGAGAGAGAGAGAGAGAGAGAGAGAGAGAGAGAGAGAGAGAGAGAGAGAGAGAGAGAGAGAGAGATGTCCATATCCAAGTATTTTACAGAGAATATTACTCTTTGATACGTATTACATTGCAAAAATCAATGGAGTTTTCTATCTAGATTGTAAGACATAATAATTATATCTATAAATAAACTATAGATCAAACCTCAACAAAGAGACAATGGACACATACATAGAATTATAAATGCGATCAATATTTACAAACTCTTTAAAAGAGAGAAGAATGTATCACCCCCAATAAATTGAACCAAACACTGGAGAGAGAGAGAGAGAGAGAGAGAGAGAGAGAGAGAGAGAGAGAGAGAGAGAATATTACAATTAGACAATACAATTAGATAATATTACTCACATGCATTACACCACAAAAATGAATAAAGTTATATATCCACATTGTTTGACATGATATCAAGCGTCAAGAAAGAGACATCACACCACACTGTAGATACCCAATACAGTTTACTCAATTTAGTCTCGTTACAAAAAAAGAAAGCACACATTATCGCAAAAAAAGCAGTGGCCCAAGCATTTCAATATCTTCATAAGCGAGACAACAATAGATCGTAACCTCCATCCAAATGTTGGAGAGAGAGAGAGAGAGAGAGAGAGAGAGAGAGAGAGAGAGAGAGAGAGAGAGAGAGAGAGAGAGAGAGAGAGAGAGAGAGAGAGAGGTGAATATTCAAACATTACAATTATAATTAGACCATACAATTAGAGAATATTACCCTCACATGCACTACACTACAAAAATAAACAAAGTTGTATCCACATTGCAAGACATGATAATTCTTTATATAAATCAAACCACAAGAAAGAGGTATCACATCGTTACATTAAAACCAATATAAGCTTCACAAAAAGGAAGCACACATCATCACAAAAAAAACATTGGTCCAAGCACTTTCAAGTAAGATATAAGCGAGATGATAATAGATCATAAGCCTCAGCCAAGCAAATCCTCCTCAATTGGGACCGTTCATTTGACGACTCAGTTGTTGTAGCAAGGCATTGAACCTATTAACATTCATTTGGAACTGCAAAAACGGTAGCCGACAACCCCTCTGGCAAATCACAGGCTCGTGGTCATCTCCAAGCCCCCAAAACGATGCCCACATATCATTCAACAACAAATTCATAAACCTACTTATCTCAAAGACAATTGTTGAAAGTTCCCTCACTTCACCACCCAAACCACTCGAGACTTGTTGAACACTCTGGGTGTGCTTTGTCTCGCACACAACACCATACAAACCTTTAGCTTGTTCATGCAACTCTGTAGAGTAAATAGCAAGTGCATGATCGACACGTGTGGATAAACTCATCTGCAACTCCATCAACTCATTCATCTTGGTCTCGAGGCGTTTAAACTCCAAAGAACTTGAAGCAGCCTTTGTGTTTCTTCGGATCGTTGATGTCCTTGTGGATTTACTAGCATGCCCTCCCTGTTGCCTCACCACTTCTTTCATCTTTTGCACATTGACTTTATTAACTCTATTAAACTCCACATTTTGGCTGCAACAAAATACACAAATGACCATCTCCCCAGAAAGAACACAATACCTTGGCGAAAATACAATTATTAGAATAACTATCTCCCATACCCATGCGAACGGATCCAAGCAAGCAAGCGTCGAAGAGATGATGTTGGGGTTGTTTTCTTTGATTCAACCAAATCAATCGCATTCAATGGAGTCAAATGCACTATGTCTGGAACATCGTCCATAGCTTTGCTTTGTTCCATGATGACTACACAAAACTTTCAATAGAGTATAAGAGTCCCAATAGAGAAATCTCAAAGCCATTGAAGACAAACACATTTCCAATTGAAAACCCTAAATCGGACTCAAAGACAAAACAATAGTCATGCATGAACACATGTGTAAATAATCATGCATGAGCACATACATACACAGTGCTCGCCAAAAGCCAATTAAGATTCCCCTCTCCAATGGATGTCCATTCATCCACATGTGCATATGACACTCACCAAAGGCCCAGCAAGCATCACTCAAACTTGAAGACATGTTAGTCTCGATGATATCCTAGACTCGAAAGTGAAAGAATACACATGTATTAAGCCCAACACGCATAACCAAATGCATATATATCCATGCCTTACCTCCTCTCCTCCGACTCTCTCTCTCTCTCTCTCTCTCTCTCTCTCTCTCTCTCTCTCTCTCTCTCTCTCTCTCTCTCTCTCTCTCTCTCTCTCTCTCTCTCTGTGCAAGCCCTACTAATGGACGTTCATTCGTCTAGATCCATACATAGGTCTTGCCAAAGGCTCGAATGTGTTAAAGATACAAAGATATTCGACGCTCAAAGATGAATGAATACCAAGGTGAAAATATGGAAATATAAACTATTAAAATGAGATAAAAAAATCTTAATAATTTGGAAGAGATAGACAATGTTTTTTAAAATGCAGATTTTCATCAATCGAATAAAACATAACTCATTTAAAAAGTCTTGCAAAGATTATATATATCAAGTATGTGGCGATTTTCAATTTGGAAGAGATAGACAATGTTTTTCAAAATGGAGATTTTCAAAGATGTGCTTATGCAGCGGCGACTCATCCAAGTTAACATTGCCAAAAACCTATCTAGATAAACTTTGAAAGAAGCAAATTGCACATCAAGGGCAATGCTCTCGAGTGAAAGGGAATGACCCCACATGGTGATTCATCTAGGTTAACATTGCCGAAAACCTATTAAGATAAACTTTCAAAGAAGTAAGTTGCACATTAAGGGAAACATTTTCATTCTTATGAGAAATTAACTCACATATGCCATCCTCTATACGACTAGCACTATCAATAAGGTCTTTCATCTTCTCATCATGATCATCCAAGGATCCAATACGTGACCAATACTTTCGGACATGGTCATATATCTCCCCTATGTAACCCTTGATTTCTTCCAACTCATCCTGTATCCTCACCCCATCACAAAGGTTTCCTTCATATTTCTCCTTCAAATTTCTCTCAATCCTCTGTAGACGGCTATCAATGCTCTCACCAAGAGAAACCGAAGCCCTTTGACATCGAAATAGTGCCTTTACTTGCTTCTCAAGCCCATCCAAGCGATGAATGACTCTTAAAAAACTAACAAAACTTTCATATCCTCCAACATCCCTGATTGCACAATGAACTGCCTTCTTCCTTATAACCTCTTTCCCTTTGCACACATTCATTTGCACACTGGGAGCGCACTGCACAACATTTGCTACAAACACATTTTTGTCCTCCATGCTGCGCAAAACACATGCGTCAACATCAAGGTGCATATCAACTATTCTTATCTTATGTTAAAAATTAGAAACATTGGAAAATCCTAGGTGACATTAGATTAACTTCCAATGCATTAAATTTAAACATAAGTGCATTAGACCATATGATTGACTACAATAGAATTTGCTATAGTAAGTAGCATCTAGAGTGAGGTTTCAATTTGTTTATCCCACACATAGGACTCAAGTGGGTCTTCAAGATGCATTTGGATTATTTCAAGCAAATTCTCATGGCTCCCTAGTTGAGAGATTAGGCTTTTTGTCACAATGGATGTATCCATTTCATGATGCAAAACTCCCCTTGCATAATGAGAAAAGTCAAGGATCAAAGCCAACGCCACAATGACTAGTGAGTTGGTATTTTAAGTGGTGTACTTAACGTTGCATGGTGCACACCACACAATATCCTTTCTTAGAAAATCACGCCCCAAGACAATGCAACATTCCCCACCCCTGCCAATAAAACTATAATTCACACACTCAACAATCTCCTAAGTTTAAAAACGTCAATAGCATATTTTTATTGCCATGAAGGGTCATTATATCCATGCCAACCCCACAAATCGCAATGAGTTTTGAAGGATAGTTGTACCTCTCAATAATGAAAGTCACGACCATGAATAAGTAAATAGTAATATAATACATATATATATCTTATAAAGTTACTACAAAACCTTCCACTCCATAAAATACATGCGTATTAGACCTAAGTTTGTATGATGCCAATAAAAATATAGCTCACACACTAAATAACTTTCTAAGTTTAATAATGCCCCACGAATCGCAATCAGTGAGGCAAAGGATAGTTCTATCCACTCCATGTCTTAAAACACATACCCTAAAACGTTTATTAGTAAGATAATAATAATAATAAAATAAGATAACAATAACAATAAACTAATATCTATATCTATCTAATCTAATCTTCTATATCTATATCTATTTATCTATATATCATTATAATATATTATTCTAATATAATTTAGCTCCACATATCTTAAAGTTACCTTCCACTCCATGTCTTAAAACACATATCCTAAAACATTTATTAGTAAGATAATAACAATAATAAAATAAGATAACAATAACAATAACAATTAACTAATATCTATATCTATCTAATCTAATCTTCTATATCTATATCTATTTATCTATATATCTATATATATAATATAATACATATATATATATATCTTATAAAGTTACTACAAAACCTTCCACTCCATAAAATACATGTGTATTAGACCTAAGTTTGTATGATGCCAATAAAAATATAGCTCACACACTAAATAACTTTCTAAGTTTAATAATGCCCCACGAATCGTAATCAGTGAAGCAAAGGATAGTTATATCCACTCCATGTCTTAAAACACATATCGTAAAACATTTATTAGTAAAATAATAAAATAAGATAACAATAACAATAAACTAATTATATCTATATCTATCTACTAAATATTCTATATATATATATATATATATATATATATATATATATATATATATATCTTATAAAGTTACTACAAAACCTTCCACTCCATAAAATACACGTGTATTAGACTTAAGTTTGTATGATGCCAATAAAAATATAGCTCACATACTAAATAACTTTCTAAGTTTAATAATGCCCCACGAATCACAATCAGTGAGGCAAAGGATAGTTCTATCCACTCCATGTCTTAAAACACATATCCTAAAACGTTTATTAGTAAGATAATAACAATAATAAAATAAGATAACAATAACAATAAACTAATATCTATATCTATCTAATCTAATTTTCTATATCTATATCTATTTATCTATATATCATTATAATATATTATTATAATATAATCTAGCTCCACATATCTTAAAGTTACCTTCCACTCCATGTCTTAAAACACATATCCTAAAACGTTTATTAGTAAGATAATAACAATAATAAAATAAGATAACAATAACAATAAACTAATATCTATATCTATCTAATCTAATCTTCTATATCTGTATCTATATCTATTTATCTATATATCTACATACTAATAATAAAATAATAACAATAACAATAACAACTAAACTAATAACAATAACAACAATAACTAAACTAATAATAATAATAATAATAACAACAACAACAAACAACAATATCTAACCAACAACTAAACTAATTAAAATAACAAAACAGCAACACTTACTAACAATTAACTATTAATTACTATTTACTACAACTATACCTAATTATTTTATATTATCACTATTAATATTATTTTATATTATTATTATTAATTTAATATTATTATGATTAGTTTTATATATATATATATATATATATATATATATATATATATATATATACTAATAAAATAATAATAAACTAAACCAATCAAAATAAACTATACAATATAATAACTATTATAGTTAATAACAAACTATTAACTATATTATTATTATCTATTATCTATATCTATATTATTATTGACTATACTATTATTATTATTATTATCTATATCTATATTATTATTGACTATACTATTATTATTATTATTATCTATATTTACTACTCTATATCCATCAATATCTGTATCTGTAACTATCTTTATAATTATTCTACTATACATAAATAATACATTAATTAATTAATTAATTATATATATATATAATAGTTCATACTTTGCAGACATAATAATATAATATAATAATAATAACTAAAACAATATCTAAATCTAAATAAAATAACATCATAATAATAATAACAAATAACAAACTAACAATACATATAATATAATATAATAACTAACAATAACAAAGTTAAAATAACAACCATTAACAAAACTATATAACTATATAACAACAATAATAATATAAAACAATATCCAAATCTTAATCTAAATCTAAATAAAATAATACCATGATAAACTATAAACTAATAAATAATACAACAATAATCATCATCATTATTATATAATAATAATAATAAAATAATAATAATAATAACAATAAAAATAACAATAATAATAAACTAATTAGATATTATTATTTAGATATAAACTAATAATATCTAAATAAAATAACATCGTCATAATAATAACAAATAACAAACTAACAATAAATATAATATAATAACTAACAATAATAAAGTTAAAATAACAACCATTAACAAAACTATATAACTATATAACAATAATAATAATAAAATAATACAATAAGAATGTAATAACATAATAATAATAATATAAAATAATAGCTAGATCTTATCTTAATCTAAATAAAATAATACCACAATAAACTATAAACTAATAAACAATACAATAACAATCATCATTACTATATAAACTAATTAGATATTATTATTTAGATAGATATAAACTAATAATATTTAAATAAAAAATAACAATAATCATAAAATAATATAACTAACAATATCTAAATAAAATAATATCGTAATAAACTAATAATATCTAAACAATAAAATAAAATATAATATAATATAATAACTAATAATAACAAAGTTAAAATAACAACCATTAACAAAACTATATAACTATATAATAATAATAATACAATAAAAATGTAATATAATAATAATAATAAATACGACAATAATAATAATATCTAAATCTAAATAAAATAATACCACAATAAAATAAACTATAAACTAACAATAAACTAATAATATCTAAATAAAATAACATCATCATAATAATAACAAATAACAAACTAAAAATACATATAATATAATATAATAATAATAACTAACAAGAACAAAGTTAAAATAACAACCATTAACAAAACTATGTAACTATATAACAACAACAATAATCAAATAATGCAATAAGAATGTAATAACATAATAATAATAATAATAACAAACAATACGATAATAATAATAATAATATAAAACGATATCTAAATCTAAATATTATCTTAATCTAAATAAAATAATACCATAATAAACTATAAACTAACAATAAACTAATAAACAATACAACAACAATCATCATTATATAATAATAATAATAATAACATAAATAATACAATAGTAATCATCATCATCATAAATTATTATTATTATTATTATTATATTATATATAAAATATATAATAATAACAAAACAATAATAATAATAAAATAATACAATTAACAATATCTAAATAAATAATACCTTAATAAACTAATAAACTAGTAATATCTAAATAAAATAACATCATAATCATATCATAATTACTAATAAATAAACTATAACTATTAACTATTAACTATAAAATTAATTAAATATTAACTATTAACTATTAACTAATTAACTATTAACAGAGAGAGAGAGAGAGAGAGAGAGAGAGAGAGAGAGAGAGAGACTTGCACCTGAGCGAGCTGGCTCCCCTGCTCCAAGCAATTCCAAGCGTGCTCCCCTACTCAGTGCTCCCCTGTTCCAAGCGTGCTCCTATGCTCTAAGCAATTTCACCCTGCAACTCCACTGCTGCAGCACGAGCCACAATGAGATCAAAAAGAGATAGACAATGTCTCTCACTAATCATGAGAGAAAGAGGTCGTGGGGTATTAAAGCCACCTTAGACAATGTCTCTCACTAATCATGAGAGAAAGAGGTAGTGGGGTATTAAAGCCACCTTAACCTCCCTCAACCCTGCATGCATGCAATTCAAAAATTCAAAAATAGGCTTCGGATTCAAAAATAGACTTGGGAAAAGAAATGGAGGTTCGGGAGATATCGAACCTCCAGCCAAAATGATAAATAGATATAGATGAAGAGCGGCTATAAGAGTCGTAGATTCTAAGCAAATTGAGGCACACAAACCTTATAAGGGCTTCTCGACCTATATTTGTCACGATGTAATAAGCAACGTGCCTTTCTCACTAATTCTTAATGTTACTAAATTTTCCTTCGTGTAGTATAGAGCTAACACCTCTTTACAACTACTACTTTCATTTTGAGTTTGGTAGACATGGTGAACTTTTTTCATGGCTTCCCTTCATATGAATATTCCCCTCCCCCCTCTCCCAATCTCATTTGCTTATGAGCTAGTAGCATAAAAAGAATACACAACTAGAAGCAATTTTATCCATGGATAAGAGAGACTCTTCCTCTATAGCTCTTCATTACTAGCCCTTCTAATGCACTAAAATGATTGAATTCTTTTAATGTTGTATGTCTAATTGTAGGTTGAATATGTAATTAAGTTTCCTATAGAAGTGCTCAAAGACTTTAATTACAAGGCAAGCACATTTAATGTTGTGGAGAGAGAGAGGGAATTGTGAGAGGTCTTGACATTCTTGAGTCTTGGGAGAGACAAAGGCAAGTATAGAAGACAATTACAAGACCAAATTTGATAAGCCTATGATTAGGAATACGGGAATAGGGGGCCGATGATAAAGGGAAATTGCAAACACGAGGTGAGATTAAGATAGTAAGAACTAGGGATAGATAGTAGTTTGTGGTATGCAAGGAGTGGCCATAGTGGTAGGCCATAGCACCACAAAACTCAATGTTGTCTCTCTTGATCATTATATAATGGTGGTGTGGTGAAAAGGTTCATGATGAAGAGGGAAAAAGAGGAGGGGTAAAAAAGTGTGGTATTCCACACATGGGTGAGCCTTTGGCTCCTATGCATTCAGATGTATGTGGACCCATGCCAGCCATGTCAATCATTAGGGGGTGTGAAGTACTTTGTCACATTTATTAATGATTATTCACGTAAGGTTTGGGCTTATCCCATAAAGTAGAAATCTGATGTCTTAGTAGTCTTTTAACGTTGGCTTGCTTTAGTAGAGAACCAATTTGGGCATAGACTGAAATGCGTAAGGATTGATAACAGGAGTGAGTACATCTCACGTGCCTTTGAGCAATTTTGTGATGAGTGGGGTATTAAGCATCAATTGATTGCCCCTTACACCCCTCCCCCGAAATGGTATGGCTAAGCGTATGAATAGGACTATACAGGAGAGGGTCCAAATTATTCTTAGACAAGCAAGCTTACCATAGCATTTTCGGGTTGAGTAGTCTCTACTGCTATACATCTCATTTTCGGGTTGAGTAGTCTCTATTGCTATACATCTCATTAATAGGTCACCTTGCAGTGGTATTGGCTTCTAGGTTGGCAAAGGAGGTATGGACAAGAAAGCCTCCCTCATATGCTCATTCGCATGTCTTTAGATGTGAGGCCTTCTGCCATGTGCCCAAGGACAAACACAATAAGATGGATTCTAAAAGTGTGAAATTCATTTTCGTTAGCTATGGAGATGTAGATGAGATGGGATATCGTCTTGGGGATCCACATACGCGAAAAGTGATCCACTGATGTTGTGTTTCGTGAGGACAAAATGCATATGCAGTCTGAGAAAGTTATTGAGATACATAGGGTTATCTTTTAAGAAGAGCCCCCTACTCCCACATAGCTAGTTAGAGAGCTTGCATCAACGGTTGATCCTTATGGCCAAGATGTTAGACAAGATCTTGGACAGGCAACATAACTTGCATTGAGGCATTCTACTAGAGATAGACGACCTCCTAAATGTTATGAGCCCTCCAAAAATTATGTATTGGTTATAGATGTAGGAGAGCATCTCACCTATAATGAGGCTATGCCGTAGGGTTGACAGTCACTCCTCCTAGGGGTATGCGGTCTGAGATTGACTTGTTGCATAAGAATCATATGTGGGATTTGGTTTCCTTGCTATAGAGGCAATCAACTGCCAAGACCCACGAATCGCTTATTGCTTCTCATTCACTTTTCAACTTTATATACAAAACCCTAAATCCCTTTTGGGCAGTCATCCCCTTATCCCCTTTTTTACATGGCCACTCGTGGCCCTTTTTCCCATTGTCCTCCTATCTTCCTAGCTTCCTTCCTATCGCCCATCTACCTTTACAATTTGCATGGGTGAGAGCCCAGTGCTCTTAAAATAAATCATGGTGCGCCTTATGCTTTTTTACAAAAGTATTGACTTGCACTTTTTCTTGTGCACATTTCTCCTTGATTTAAGAATTTTCTACACTTTTTGTGTTTTCAGATTCTTCTTGGTGCGCCTTTGTTTTCCGTTTCACTTTGCCTTGGCCATGTCTTCCGCTTTAGATTTTCTAGATTTTCCACCTTGTTTGTATGAGGGTTAACATTACCCCCTCTTAGAGACGAGTGCTAGTCCCATGGCACTCACCGTCATAGGTAGCAGGCTTTGGCATGCACCGAAGATGTGGTTGAAAGGGACTGCTGTGGTTTGCCGTGGAGGAGTTGGGGTGGTGGTGCATATGAAGGTCATTTGTGGTACTTTGGTGGTAGGATTGGATGGTGATAGGGTTGTTGTAGTTGGATATAGGATTTTTCTTTGTTGGGAGTTGCACTCATGGCTATCATAGGTGTTGGTGTTCTAGGGATTCTGCATGTGACGAATCTTTGGTGGGCTTGCATGCTGATAAAGGATAAGAATTCAGAGTTGCATGTTGATGAAGGGCTGACGACACTTTTGTTGGAGTCTTCAATACCTGCAATTGAAAACCTCTCATATGTGGTCGCTCCTTGGGGGTAGTGCTAGTCTTCTTATCGTGCACAAGATGTAGTTTAATTAGTTTGGGAGACAGGTCAAACTCTAAGCAAGCTAAGAGTATTGCCCTTCACTTGAGGACCCAAACTATGTATAGAATGTGGTGCAAATATTATGTGAGTGCACATGCATACTTAGATGTAGGATAATTGAGGGTTCCTCGTAGAGCAAGGTGTGGATGAAGCGAGGGTTTCAATGGGGTGGAACAAATTGTCGATATTGAGGAGAAGTACACTTGAAGTATTCTTGAGACATTATTTGTGCTTTGGTCAACACGATGTAGGATAATTGAGCTCATTGACGTTGATATTAGATTTGATCGGGTAGTGGGGGCCTTCAATGTCGGTGGTGGATCGCCATTATTGAGTCTACTTGAAAAAAGAAAAAGGAAGTGCAGTACTTGGGGGTGTGTCTACCTCACTGTGCAGTGTTGCATGGTTTCCGTGCTAGTGAAACTGGGAGTTGGATCGAACCTCAAGGGAGCCTATGGCATTGTCCCACACTTGAGGACCCAGTTTGTATACAGGGGAGGTGCTGTGGGTGTCACTTAGGGAGACAGATCTAACCGTAGGCGAGCACAAACTCCCTAGGTGTGTCCTGCCCTTGATGTGCCCTAAGTGTGAAGTGGGGGGACAGGAAGGGGTAGGGGGTTAGGCATGGAGCCGTCCAATTGACCAAGGCCATCGAACATGCCTAACCTGAGGACCTCTACGTGCAGTGTTTGTGGCACTCTGATATGCATGGAAAAGCTAATTGTTTCTTTCCTTTTTCTTCGTGTGAGTCTTTGTTTATTTTCTCTTTCCCTTTCTTTCTTTTTTCTTTTTTTTTCTTTTTTTTTCTTTTTTGTTTTGTTTTGTTTTGGAGATGCATTGGGAGGGGGCACACTAGACATCATCGTGATGCTCTACACTGGTTTTATTCTAAGGGGGCCTTAGGGATTTACCCAAGGAATGCATGGCTTGGCTTGGAGCCATTTTCTCTTCTAATTGTGCTTGTTATGGCCATGGAGGGGGTTTGGTTCTTGTACTCATTCTTTCTTTCGTTGATCTAATTTAGAGTTACGCCCTTATTCATGGACTAGCTCTAGTGGCTCATGTTGAGGCTGCTGCATTTGCTGTTTTGGCTCCCCAATCCCCTAGCAAGGAGAGTTCCTATGAGGTTCAATCAGTTGAGATTAGGGGAGCACATTACTCCTCTACTCCTAAGCTAGTGTTAGGCTTAGGTGTCATGGCATGGAGTTCATGTTGCAGGCAATGTGCCAACTTGTAGGCTAAATCTTTGATTCCATCTTTCATTAGAGTAATATCCTCCTCCCTTTTGTCTAGTCGTTCTTCTCCTCTTCTTGCTTTTGTTTGCGCTCTTCTTCTGATCTCCTTAATTCCTCCTTCACCCTTTGTAGCTCTCTATTTTCTTTGGAGGTGGATCGAGTTCTTCTTATGGGGATTTTGAGAGTGTGATCCTTCCTTTCCACTTGACTTGTCAATTTTTGAGCCTTGATGCTCACGAATTGTCCTCTCACTCTCTTGTTGTTGAGATGGTTGGTCATTCTCCTTTTTATTAGTAACTCTCTCCATGTTGTCCTACTGTTCCTTTTGGACTTTGTCTCCCTCTTGTTCTTGGATTGGTGATGGCTCACCCCCAGCATATTATACACATCCCTCCTTGGGTGTTTCTCAATCATGCAGTTGGCTAATAAACCCAGGGCCTTCTCCACCATCGTAGGGCATCGATGCCACAGTTTCTTTTGGCATCGAAGCTCCTAAAAAATTTGTACACTTGCTATAATCAATAGCCTGCTTGACCTTCTCTACATACTTCTGTAGAATGCACTAGTTCAAGAGTTGTTTTACAGCTGGCTCCTCCATGATGACATCTTTAAGGTTTAGGGTACTCTTGAATGTAAACTAGTTGAAATCCCTTGTTTCTACCATTAAGCCATACTTTGCTTGCTCTTCTACTGTGAATAGGAGCTTGCTACCTTAATCTTTCCCCGGATGTAGAGTCTGGCCAAGAAAGAGATAGTAGCCAATGACTAGGCTTTAGGCCATGCTCAAATGCAATGTGTGCTTTCTGTAGGGGTGACTTTCTCTTTCAATAGTGGGGCTTCCATCATGCCTCTTTGTTCTTAGCATTTATGTCACTTTCTCCATAATGGTTTTTGTGGGGTTGGTGGTCTTGTGGTGACTTGGACATTGAATGCTTTCGTAGAGAGACCTATGTCATCCTACATTCACTTGGCCACTCATGAGAGTGCGTGCAAGTCATATGCTTCGACCATAATGAACAGGCGCGGCTTAAAAAGACATCACTTATCTGAATCCCACAGTGTTGACTTCGATGCATATTACCTGCGCTTAATTATCATTGCTTGTGTGTGTATGCTAGCTTTGCTTCTTTTGGTATTATTTATACAGAGTCACAAAACACATTGTTTATTTATATACATGCTTATAAATCCATGTCACTTTGTGAGGATAAAAACCAATGGTAGAACTTTGGATTGTTTTGGAGTGTAGCACACACATCTAGTACTCGTGGTAGCCTACTCAATAATAACAAATATTTTGCAACATTGAGTAGCATGGTTACCTTGTCCAAGTCTACTGGCAACATATAGCTCCTCCTCAGTGAGAATTTTATCAATTAGAGAGTTCTCTTGGCTAGCTTTGGCTAAGTCCATACCCTGAACTACAGTTAGTACTCAAAAGGAAGTTGGTGCCACATAGGTTGGGTCTCTTTGAGACTGCCATTTGGCCAATCGCTCCTAAACCTAGTGCATGGTTCACAGTTTGGCCATTGTAGCACGATTTTCAAACCAATGTTTTTCAAATTGACTTTGACCGTCTACTTGTCACTTTAGTTGCTCTATCTCAAAGAGGTTTGGTTGGCAAAGTGCTTCATTGAATGTCACAGTTAAGCGTAGTTCGTCGGCCTCCTCGTCAGAGATGAGTTGCATGCGTTCATGTAGGAGCTTGTCATAGTGCTCATTAAGATATTCTTGCTCTTCCCAAGATAGAGTATATGGAAAATATTCCTCAAGCTGCTCCCTAGGGAATGTGCCCATGTCTGCAAGGACATAAATGTGTGTGAATAATTTAAGTTTAGCATCTAACTCAGTCAAGCACTCTATGACACTTCTATGTTTTATGAAGGCTTGCTCGGTTGCTATCTCATGCAAGGTTGTAGAAGTTTCTCTAGGCTTTAGCATAGCTGGGGGGTTGGGCCTAGATGAGCAACATTGGTCAATGCTAGGATTGCCTATATCCTTGGGGTTTTCATGTTTCTCCAGAGGCTTTGCTACCATTTTTCTCTCACAAGTGGAAACATGATACTTATATGTTAAAATAGGGTGTAGGCTATGACATTGCAAATTTTTTTGTCCTAAGCCTGTTATGACATGCTATAGCTCATCTTAAAGAGGGCATTTTTTGCTCAAATTTGAATCAAAAAGTTTGGGAATCAAAGTTCTCTAGCTCAAGTTATAGCCAATTTTCAGACAAGGGGTACTATAGGATTGCACTATTATGGCAAGTCAAAGGGAAAGAGTAAGCCCCGGGATAGATATGCCTAGCAAATCAGGGATTCAATGCTAGAAAATACACGTCAAGAGAGCCTTGAAGAGCCTCATATATAAGGAGATATTAGTGCATTTAAATAATACCATGCGTGAACATCAGAGTAGGCATGCTTAAAGGCATATGGAGTTATTATCAAGAGTTGAACAGATGGTATTATCTACTAATCAAGCGAAGTCTTCCATTGAGAAGTTGGTGGATTTGACTACTCAAACAAAGGCTTCAATTGAAGATTTAGTAGAATCCAATGTTCAAATAATGGTTCAATTCTCCCAATGGATGCAAATGTAAATAGGGACCAAGGAAGCTAAGGAGAAAGCTCATTCAAACAGTGATCCCTTAGTCCCACTTCATCCACCTAACCAAAAAGGCCAAGGTCATGGTATCATTGAATGAAGTGGCATTTCTAATAGTTAATATGAAGTGTGTGAGACATCATAAAGGCATAATGACTATTTGGGTAGTATGAATGTTGCTAATTTCCAAGCTTATGGACTGAATCCCCAACCCCTAGAGGTCCTTTACCATCGGGAAGGTTTCACATTAGTTCTCAACCACCTATTGGAAGAGTACCATCTTATTTTGGAGGTTCAATGTCTACTAATTATAACCAATCTATTTTGGAATTGCAACCCTTTCATGAAAAGGAGTTGAAGGATAAGATCATTTTGGAAAGGTATAATGGCAGTCATCTTCACCATCTAATTTGGAGGGAGGAATTTCAAAATAAGAATCCTATTTTGATATATCTCCTAGAACTGATGACATGAAGATTCATTTTGCATCTTTACATTTGGAAGGATTTGCACATACTTGGTGGAGATACATCAAGAAAGAGAATATACTTGTAGAGAATCGAGATGCATTCAAGACACTTCTGGCTAAAGTCTTTGTTTCTCCACTTGAAAAAGAAAAATCAACATAGAGATGGTATGGATCAAAGAAAAGAGACTAAGTGTACGGTATCGGAGGGGTCTTTATCGAAAGGTTGAATCCACCGGGGATCAGAAGTAGAAGGAAGTAGAGATAGGAGATGGAAGAGAAGACAGAGAATACCCAAGTGGTAAACACTACAAAGACAAAGCACAATGAATTGAAAGAACCTGGAATCTTCGCACTACTTAGAAGCAATCTCCAAGCATTAGTTCTCTTGGAGCTTCTTTGTAGAACAAAACGTGCCTCCAAATTACAACTCCTTCTCTACTGCTTGGAACCCAAATCTGATGGCTCCGTTGGCTCCGAAAGGGGGGGTAAAACCCCCAGGACACCTAGTCACGGATCTCCCAGATCACTCCTTATTCTTCTTTCAGTTCAATCTGCAGTTTTCAGCCTGTTTACAGTGATCGTGATGCGCATGATTTCGTCAATCTGTCCCTCTTAAGAAAATCCCATAATTGGCTGAAAAAGCAACTAGCTTTTAGCATGCCATCCTAATCTAGAAGTTTTTCTAAAATTTTCGGATTTTTACAATAAATAATATGAAAAATATGCTAAAATTATCCAAAAATCTAGTATTTTTGGATAATCTGTGCAACTCACACTAGTATTAATGGCTCAGATCCCATTGACTCTCTAGATCAATAAAGAAGTCGGAAGATGATGCATTCCATGCTTTTTCACACTGTGTCCTCATAACATCACGACAACGGGATTATACAAACTAATT
Source organism: Lygodium microphyllum (assembly GCF_053477565.2). Taxonomy (NCBI): domain Eukaryota; kingdom Viridiplantae; phylum Streptophyta; class Polypodiopsida; order Schizaeales; family Lygodiaceae; genus Lygodium; species Lygodium microphyllum. The sequence continues at coordinate 37,045,079 of NC_141158.1, forward strand.
CCTCAACCTTATCATGTATGTAAAGAGCATTAGTGATGAAGCCAAACTCCACAAGTATATGTATTGTTTAGAACCTTCTTTATCAAACTGATGTTATGGTGCAAAACCCTACCAATCTTTTCAAAGCTATTGAGCTTCCAAACATTATGGAAGAAAGTATAGAAGGGAGTCTTCATTTCAACCTAGTTATGGAAAATCAATGACTATTTTAAAACAGGGACAAGTTGACAATGTTTATGGCAACAATCATGTATCAAGTGGGAGCTCAAGAGTGCTAATTTATCCATCATTCAATGCTTCAAGATCTCAAGGCCATTTCAAGGCAACAAATAGTCTAAGAGTGGATCTTAAACAAGGGGACAACAAGTTTAGATCTACTTCAGCCAATGTGAATCCAAAGTCTATTCCTGTGGACCTCTACAAAGAAATAAAAGAAAAAGGCTTATGCTTTAAATGTGGAGAAAAGTATACAATTGATCATGCGACAAAGTGTGTATACAAAAATGTAACATCCAAGGTTCATAGTATGTTAGTCTTTGAAGATTGGGAGGATAACACTAATGAGGTCAATGCATTTGTAACTACCGCTCAAAATGAGGATGTTGAGGAAGAAGCTGAGCAAGGACACTTTTATGAGCTAGCCGACACTTTTTCTTTTGATCCGAGTGATAGTATTCGTTTTGATCCGAGTGGTAGTATTCCTTTTGACATGGAAGGAACTCATGATGAGCCGCTTGCTGCTATTGATTGTTCCATTTCCATGGATGCTTGGACAGGTTCTAAGAGCCCTAATACATTTCATAGTATGAAGGATAATATTCATAGGAAGGATGTGTTTATCTTGATAGATAGTGGCATATACACAGTTTTGTGAATAAGTCCATTGTGGATAAATTGAATTGTCTTCCCACACATTTACAGTAGCCCATAAGAGTTTAAATAGCCAATGGTGAAGAAGAAATCACCACTCAAATATGCCCATAGGTTTCTTTATAACTGGCTAAAAATTATGAAGCAAAAGTAAATCTAATTACTTTGGAAATGGGGCCCATAGATATTGTACTCAGGTGTGATTGGTTGATGGCATTTGAAAAAATTACTATGGATTTCTTACAGCTGTATATTGAGTTTATATTTGATGGACATCTCATCCATTTACAGGGAATCTCTAGTAAATTAGATTTTCAACTTATCACTATTCAACAACTCAAGGAGTACAATAGATGCTCACAGATTTTTGTTTTGTACCTAAATAAAGAGATTTAAAAATGGCACCATTATTTGTATGGCAGTGGGTTTAGAGTTCAAAGTGATCACAAGGCCCTAAAGTATTTCCTCACTCATTTCAATCTTACCTCTAAGCACCATAGGTAGGTAGCTACTCTGCAAAAATATGATTTTGACATCACTAATATGAGGGGCAAAGACAATGTTGTGGCCGATTCTCTTTCTCGTATGTGGGCATGTAAAATTTTAACAATGACCGAGCTACATAGTGACTGGATTGAAGAATTACATGAAGCTTATCTTTTGGATGAAGTGCTTAACCATGTTTTTTAGAAATTATATCAATGCCTCATGGAGGAAAACTCACATTATCAACTTAAAAATTGCCTAATCTAGTTAAATGGCAAGATTGTTATTTCCTCTACTTCTCCTTTTACACGAAAAATTATAGAGGAGTTGCATTCTTCACCTTTAGCTGGACACCTTAGAGTTTTTAAAACCTATGATAAGATCAATAAAAGCTTTTATTGGAAAGGACTGTGGAAAGATGTTAAGGATTTTGTCATGAAGTGCATGCCTTGTCAGTAGAATAAGGTAGCACCCATAAGCCATGTGGTTTGTTGCATCCATTACCCATTCCTATTGGCAAATTGATGTACATTACCATGGACCATGGACTTCATCACTAGCTTGCCTACTACCAAAAAGGGATGGAATAGTATATATGTGGTGGTGGATAGACTCACCAAGGCAACCCATTTTATTCCAACCAAGACCCAATTTACTGCTTCACAGATGGCTAGTCAATTTATGGAGCATATTTTTAGATAACATGGATTAGTGTAGGTGATTGTTTATGACAGAGATTCAAAGTTCATGAGTAACTTTTGGCAACAAGCGGTATTCACATCCATGGGCACTAAATTGGCTCATTCTACATCCTATCATCCACAAATTGATGGATAGACAGAAAGGGTAAACAAGTGGTTAAGGACTTACCTTCACCATTTCTATCATGATGTGAAGCATTCATGAGATTCTTGGTTGCACTTGGCTAATTTTTCCTACAATAACTCCACTCGTGCTAGTATTGAAGTTTCACCCTTTGAGGCTATATATGGTTATAAGGTGCCCTTACCCATAGTCATTTTCAATGAGAAAATTAATGCTCATAGGAAAGTAGAATTGGAAAGAATGCAAACCCTTCTTTTGTAGTGTAAGATGAATCTTAGGAAGGCCCAAGATTAGATGAAGATGTATGCAGATGAGAGAGATGACCCTTAGAGTTCCAAGAAGGAGAATTAGTTTTGTTGAAAGTGCCCAAGTCTCGCTACTCTACCTTGAAGGATGGATCCAGTAATAAGCTTGCTCACAAGTTTTATGGACTTTACAAGATCTTGAAGTGCATTGGGGACTTGGCATATAGATTGGAACTACCCTCTTCCATTAAGATTCATAATGTATTCCATGTTAGTCGGCTCAATTCTTTCTATGGTGCTCCTGTTGATACAATTTTTGAGTGGCCACCAATAGATGAAGAAGATCTTATTCAGTACATTTCTCAGGCTATCGTAGGTCAGCATGAGAAGAAGCTTCGCTCTTGATCTATCATTGATAAGTTTTGGCCTCCAAGATAGTGTCCTCCAAAATATCGTAGGTCAGCATGAGAAGAAGCTTCGCTCTTGATCTATCACGATAACAGCTTCTTGGAGGCCAAAATCTATATTAGATAAGTTTCCTTAACTACGGGACACATTGGATGAAGCATAATTACTGTGGAGCCTGTTATCGTGCAGATAGTGTCCTGACAGCAATTTGTTTTAGAGAAGTTTTTATTCTATCAAATTTTCAAAATTATGTCACCTACATACATCAAAGTACTCTTCAAGAGCTACATTAACATGTGGCATGCTTCATTTGGATACTTCTACTAGAAGTTATGGCAGATTTGGTTCAGCAGGGTCTATTCTTATAGCAAGCTGTCTCCTTCATTTTGAGGATAAATATTCCAAGGCTTGTGTTGATGGCAAATGCATGTTAGGGGTTTGTAATGACAAGTTGCCATGGGAATAAATGAATGTTTTCTTAGAAGATGATATTAGGGCATTGCCTTGATTATGCTTGATTCTTAATTGGTTAATTAAGGAAGGATATTTGTGCGGGTGGATCATCTCCAAGATCGCACCACGGATTACCCCAAGAGGGCACTACTCGATTCATGGGTCGAAGATCGAGAGGTGAAAAGACCAACCACGAAAAGTGTGTCTCAGTCCTAGGTCGCTCGGGATCAGTGGAGCTCCGGACACCCCGTGCTAAGTCCAGAACAGAGCTGTAGACTGCAGTGAGCCCAACATCTAGGAGGTTGGAAGATCCTATTCTAGATAAAGGATGGAAATTATGGTGCCATGTGATTTGAACCGGGTACTTGTGTTGGACAGAAGGGATACATAATTCTCCTGTATGGGTAGGAGACAAAGATTAACTTGAAGATAAGTTAAGGAACTTTTTTGTCAAAAGGACTGCTTGTTTTGACAGCTCATTCCTCACACTTCTCCTATTGCAAATCTCTTCCAGTTTAGTTGCACATTATTGGCGCACTGAATAGGGAACACCTTCAGCAAGTTTCAACAAGATTTGAGCCATGATCTTCCTTGACTTTGCTAAAAACCCTAAAACACAATAGGCCAGCCATAGCCACAGACCTAGAAGCTTAAATTTCTTTAATCTTTGGGCCTTCTTGACCTCCAAGGCTTCTCTACCATCATTTTGAAGCTGAATGGACTCCAAGATTGAAGACATTACAATGATTTCAGCCTATTGAGGATCTTGAAGCTCATATTGAAGGTCTATATTAGGACTTTTCTTCAAGAGGCTTGAATCTTCGACATTCAAGTATTCAAGCAGGCTCGAGGCATTGATTCTTCACAGATTTGATCATATTGGAGATTATATGAGTTGATCTAATGGATCCTTCAAGCTTTATGATGGATTCATGGTGGATTATGGAGGACTTTTCTATTGTTTGGATTGGAGCTGACATTAATCATCTTCTTCAAGATTAATCAAAGTATTCCACTTGCTTAATCTCTAAAATCTTTCAATAATCCACTTGCTTAAGATTTTTCACTTGTTGATGAGAGATTTTTAGTCAATTAATTCTCTAAATTAATAAATAGATCATAGATTAGTGCTCTTTCTATTGATCAAAGCTTATTACATTGAATCTCAGTATTGATTCAATCTTATTCCATCATTGATATCATTTACAAAGTTTTCATGCACAACCTTGACTTGATTGCCTGATTTCTTTTACCCAAGCTTGAAATATTGTAAAAGGATAAGTACTAGCAATCAATGAGTCAATGAATTGCATTGGTAAGACTCTCTTCCCATCCAAATTTTCAAAATTTTCATCCTATTGCATTTCATGAAAAGGGCTGAATGGATATTTCAAAAATGCATCTCATGTTGATTGATTAGAGTAGTATGCTAGTGCCATGTTGATATTCCCATTGAGGAAGAAGGTGGATACCAAGGGAGATAGTGGGACAAAAGAGAGGTGACCCTCCCTCACTATTGAAGATCTTGAAGGGGTGCAACCAACTAACCCATGGGGAACTTTGCCCACCTCCCAGTGATTCAGAGCCCATATAGGGAGCCTATCCTGCCGTTTTATCCCTCACATAGGTACAACAAGTGGAGAATTGAAGATTGAAGTGCCTTCAAAGACTCAAGTACCTTCAAGAGCAAAACAAGGTAAAATAGGGACTTTATAGGACACTGCAGGGTATTTACAAGTCTTTACAGGCACCAACTTCATTACTGAAGTACATGTGCAGGTACTACAAGATGCCCATAAGTCCTATTCAACCTCCTACACATGGTTTGATAGCCATTTGGAACCACCATTTTACCCTTATAGGTAGGTACAAGGTATTTGCAAATTGAAACAGGGTGTAGACCTAGATAGCTTAGACTTAGAGATTGAATTGCAGAATTTTCTATCCTAAACCTGTTATAGCGTGCTATAGCTCATCTTAAAGAGGGTATCATTGGCTTCAATTTGAATAAAAAAATTTGGGAATAAAAGCTTTCTAGCTCAAGTTATAGCTATCTTTTTGATAGGGGGTACTACAGGAGTGTCTTCGCATGGAAGACCGGATTCTTAGCCAACTGAATGGCACTCATAGAATCCGAATGCAGTGTAGGTGTAGCATCAATCCCAAGGTTAGCAACTAGACGGCCTAACCATATGGCCTCCTTGCAAGCCTCAGTGGCTGTAACATACTCGGCCTCAGTGGTAGACAAAGCCGTACACTTCTGAACCCTGGACATCCAAGAGACAGCCCCTCCAGCATAGGTGAATACATAGCCAGAAGTGGACTTCCTACTATCTGCATGTCCTGCATAATCGGAGTCAGTGTACCCCACGACCCCTGTATCCTAGCTGCCATAGCAAATACACATATCTGCTATGCCCTTCAGGTACCTCATGATACCCTTCACGGCATCCCAATGTCTGCTGCCAGGTGTAGCCATATAGCGTGCCACAACACCAACTGCATGCGCAATATCTGGACAAGTGGCTATCATGGCATACATCAAACTGCCCACGGCTGAAGCATAAGGGATCTTGGCCATCTCGGCCCTCTGCTCATCTGTCTGCGGACAATCGGCCTGTGATACCTTCACATAAGAAGGTAATGGACAACCAATAGGCTTTACGTCCTGCATGCGGAAGCGCTCAAGGACTTTATGAATGTACTCCCGCTGTGAGAGATACAAAAGCCCCCTGATGCCTATCGCGCTTAATGCGCATCCCAAGTATATGTGAGGCCTGTCCCAAATCTTTCATCTCAAAGCTCTTCTTCAGCTAAGATTTAAGAGCATCTAGCTCATCATGAGCTTTCCCTGCTATCAGCATATCATCAACATAGAGTACCAAGATAAGCAAACTACCATCACGGGCTTTCTTCATGTAAAGACACGGATCCATAGCACTCCTGCTGTAGCCCTGTGACTGCATAAAGGCATCAAACTTATGATACCATTCCCTAGGTGCCTGCTTCAAGCCATACAAGCTCTTCTTCAACTTGCACACTAGGTGCTCCCTGCCAGGTTCTGCAAAGCCCTTAGGCTGATCCATATAGATCTCATCATGCAAGTCCCCATGTAGAAAAGCCATCTTGACATCCATCTGATATAGAGCTAAGTCAAGCTGTGCAACCAAAGCCAAGACTAAGCGCAGGGTGGTCATCTTAACCACATGAGAGAAGACCTCATCAAAGTCCACACCATGTTCCTGCTTAAAACCCTTTGCTACCAATCTAGCCTTGTATGCCGGCTTGGGGTGTCCAGGGGTACTTTTCAGCTTGTACACCCACTTGCATGGCAAAGCCTTCTTGCCCTTAGGCAAGGCAACCAAATCCCAAGTCTCATTCTTATGCAGGGAGTCTATCTTAGACTGCATAGCCCTCTCCCAGGAGTGACTGTCACCCCTGCGCATAGCCTCATCATAAGTGAAAGGCTCTCCTGCATCTGTAACCAAAACATAATGCATAGAGGGCTGAAATCTGTCAGGTGGGCGTCTGTCTCTAGCAGACCGTCTCACCGCAGGCTCTACTGCCTGTCTAACTGCCTGTCCAACACCCTGGCCCTGTGGAGGAACTGCTGCACGCTGTACTATTGGCTGTGCTGGAGCTCTAGGCTCCTCCTGAAAGATCACTCTGTGGATCTCAACCACCTTCTCAGGCTGCCTGTGCATCTTGTCTTCATGGAAGACGACATCATGGCTGCATACTATTTTCCGCGCCTGCGGATCCCATAGGCGATAGCCCATCTCTCCTGACTCACCATAGCCAAGGAATATGCATTTAATGCTCTTTGGATCCAATTTGCTCCTCTTGTTCTTGGGCACATGGCAGAATGCCTCACATCCAAAGACACGGAGATGCGCATAAGAGGGTGGCTTACCAGCCCAAACTTCCTCTGCAACCTGGAAATCCAATCCACTGGAAGGTGATCGATTTATGACATGCAGTGCCGTACTAACTACCTCAGCCCAAAAACTTTGGGGTAGTCCTGCATGGCTAAGCATAGAGCGCACACGCTCCTGAATAGTCCTGTTCATGCACTCAGCCAAACCATTCTGGGGTGGGGTGTAAGGGGCGGTCAACTGACGCTTAATACCCCTGTCATCACAAAATTGCTCAAAAGCATGCGAGACATATTCTCCCCCATTATCTGTCCTAAGGCATTTTAGCCTATACCCAGTCTGGTTCTCAACAAGAGCAAGCCGTCTCTGAAAAACTGCCAAGACATCGGACTTCTGCTTTATGGGATAAGCCCACACTTTCCTAGAAAAATCATCAATGAAGGTAACGAAGTACTTCGCGCCACCCATAGACATGCAAGGCATAGGCCCACAAACATCGGAATGCACCAATGCCAAGGGCTCACTCATGCGTGGCCTACCCGATTTCTTATGCGTAGACCTATTCTGCTTACCATAAAGACAATGATCACACGAGTCAAAACATGCATAATCCAAAGGCGGAAGATACTGCAAACTAGATAACATTTTCATTCCCTTCAAAGACATATGCCCCAAACGGACATGCCAAAGTGATACATGTGGGATAGAGCCCACTGCCAAAACATGGTCTACAGAAGACCCAGATACAACAAGAGGATAGAGGCTGCCAGACTTGGCGCCTCTAGCAAGCACAAGTCTGCCACGAGTAATCTTCCAGGCAGAATTCCCAAAACATACATGAAATCCTGTATCATCCAGCTGTCCTGCAGACATAAGACTGCGCGTAAGCGCAGGTACATGATGTACATCCTTAAGCAAAAATGAACTGCCAGTGGAAAACTGCAACTGAATATCTCCACATCCCACAATATCAAGAGACCTGTCATCTCCAAGTCTGACTGATCCAGATACAGTACGGTAAGAGTGAAACCACTCACGGTAAGGCGTCACATGGAAGGACGCACCTGAATCCAATAACCAGCACTGTGCATACATACTAGGTGTCTCAGTCAAGTGTGAAGCATCCGAAGAACTAGCTGCAAGTATAAACTCATCACCACCATCGGACTCCTCAGTCTGCGTGACATTAATTTCCTCAATCTTGACGCTGGACTTCGTAGGTACTATGCTGCAATCAGAGGACTTCTCTTGCACTTTATCTTTCCCCTTATCCTTGCGCTTCTCATTGCGCAACTCATGACACTGTGGTCTAATATGGCCCTTTTTCCCACAATGATGACAAGTGACATTTGCATTGCGCCCACGCGACTTACTACGCGATTTGCCACGAGATTTAGACCGACCCTTCTGCGAGTCACGGCCTCGGCCATTACCACGGTCATACCTGTCATTCCTGCCTCTAACTATCAAAGCATGACTACCACGAGAGGCATCCAAGTTTTTGCGATTCACCTCTTCCTGAAGAAGAGCACTCTCAACATCTGCCAATTTTAGAGTAGCACTAGAGGCACAAAGAGCAGTACGGAAAACATCCCATGACTCATTCAGAGTCCCAAGCAAGAAAAGAGGAGTTACTTCCTCTCCAAAGGTGATATCCTGCAAAGTCAGGTTCTTCAGTATAGCATGGAACTGACTCAAGTGAGCAGACATAGTCGCATTATCCTTCATGCGCAGATCCATAAGCTGCTTCAACCAGTACATCTGACTCGCCGGACTTTTCTTATCATAAAGATTCTTGATCTTATTCCATAGATCCCATGCACTCTGTGCTTCCTCAAATACATTATAATGTACCTGTTCAGTGAGAGACAATACAATCGTGGACTTGCATAGCTCATCAAGTTCAAGCAGTCGTCATTGTCCATAGTTTCAGGCTGCTCCCCACTCAATCGAAGTGGCTTAATCTGAGATTTCTGCACCAAGACCTGCCAAATTTGACTCTTCCAATAAGAGTAGTTGGTACCATCCAACTTTGTAATGTTAAAGATGGCACTATCATGCGAAGATGACGCCATTATGCAGGCTGGAAATGCCCAAACAATCCAAAACTGCTTGCTGTTTTACTGCAGAAACTGCCCAAAAATGACCAAAACGGGGTCCAAAGGGCGAGCAAAGTGTGCCAAAAGTTGCTGCCCACTTAGTACTAGGTGCGATACACCAAATCAGGATATTTCAGCATGAAAAGTACACCTCAGTCCACCAATAACTGCTTGCTGTAATAAATTGCAGGTATGCAGTCTAGAGAGCAAACTGTCCCAAAATAGGATCCAATGTCAAGCAAACAATGCTAGGTCCAAAGCCGGCATGAAATGGACATAAGCAAGGCCAATGACAGTGAAAAGAACATGAGCTCAACACCAAAGCATGTCAAAATAACATCTGCCAGTGAAAGGCACACCCCCAGACACTCTAGGCAAAGTGTTCCTGTAACTGCCAAAACCTGACACAAATAGGTGTCTGCTCAAAGAGAAAGATCCAAATATGAGACTCAGCTCATAAGCATCCTGTGAACCAAGAGTACATCAATGCATATCCATAAAGATCGGAGTATGATCCCAAAGTCTCAATGCGTATGTAGCTGCTCAAGACATAAACTGCTCCAAATACATGTAAGTGCTCCAATAGCATGCAACTGTCAAAGGTCAAGCAAGCATGTAAAATGCTCCCACTGGCACAAAAGGCGTACAAAGCGAGCTCAGAAGCTCAAATAACCCAAGAGAAAGCACCAGTGATAAGTGACCCTGTCAATGCATCAAGCGCATCCAAGAGAGCATGACATACATGAAGCACCGATCGTATTAACCATGAAGCAATACATAAGCCCAAATAAGCTCTCGGTCAACTCAATGACATCCAAATAGCAACCAAGATCAGTGATCAAGTAAGCTGGGAATGCTCAAATACATCCAAATCCAAGCTCCAAATGTCGGTATGGCATACACGAACCAAATAGCACATGTCACGAACCAAAGCATGTAATGCAAAAGCCTAACTGTCAAGCAGAGACATGAGGCATAGGCGGTCCATGAGCATGCCAAGTCGGTCCAAATGCCAGTGAAGACGAAGCTAATGCGAAGCTCAAAAGCATCCCATAATCTCATACATATGCTCCAAGCCATCCCCAAATGTGAGAGACATCATGCCAAAGCTCAAAGCATACATCCGGTATCGGTAGGTAAGTGCCAAAGCCTGTAAAGTACCTTCAGCCCACTGTTATTCCAGCATGTATCAAGCCAAAATCATGGTCAAACCAAAATCATGGTCAAACCAAATTCAAGCCAAAATCATGGTCAAACCAAATGCATACATCCCCAATACATCCGGGTAGGAAGTAGACTGCATACGGGCATCAAATAAGGTAACCGGAGTAGAGTATAAGCATCAAATGCCAATGCCAAGTGTGGCTGCCCTGTTTCCAGCACTGTATAATAGTAAATAACAGTCCCAAATCAGCCAATATTTCAAGCCAAAATCATGGCATAATCATGTGCATACATTCCCAAGGCACTAGGCATCATGTAGACCGCATACGGGCATCAAATAGCACAACCGGAATGGAGTATAAGCAACAAATGCTAATGCCAATGGTGCTGCCCTATTTTCAGCCTGTTATGACAGTTTATGACAGTCCCAAATCTGAAGAAATCAGCCTCGAATGATCAAGACCAATGCCCAAAGCTTGAATGACATCAAACATGAAGTCTATAGCCCTCTTGATCAAGGTAGAGAGCAAGAAGCAATGGCCAAGTGTGGAGCTGAAGTAGATGAGTGCTCACAGCCTGGAAAAAAATGATGCAATCTGCCCTGTTGGTGCTGAACTTGCTGCTACTCCACATGGGCTGAAAAGGGGGTAATGGGGGGCTCAAGAAGGGCCTATCAAAGGCCTATGACAAGCCTCTTTGAGCCTTGATAGGTGTAAGGCACAATATGAGGGGAATAAGCTTCAAGAGTTTGAAGCCATGGCTGCCCTTGCTGTTTGCAACCTGTAGACTGAAATAAAACCTTGAAAGAATGATCAAATACCTCAGTATCAATGCCTTGAAGGTGCCTCAATAGGCTGGAAAGGTGCTCGGGAAGCCGGGGAGTGACGGGAGCTCGGGGAGATCGGATATGGCTGCCGGGATGGAGATCCAATGCGTGAAACGAGTCGATGCGAAGGTCAGGAAGCACCGAGTCGAGCTCGAGCAAGAGAATGCCAAGCTCTGATACCAGTTGAAAGGTGAGAAGGATCGAAGCTTGCATGCGAGCTATGGCGGGAGAGCAAGAGCAAGAAAAGAGAGAGACAAGAAATGGGAACTCCAACAGTCACAATGTGTGACCGGGCCTTCCTTTATTCAAACTGTCACTAAAAGAATAAAGAATAAAGTGATGTGACGGGCGCCCGCCACCTGCAGTGTGCAGTGGCGAGTACTGTCAGTGTAGTAATACACGGGGCGGCACGGCGGAGGCGCCTTTACCCCCAACACTTATAATAGTAGTATCGGAGCTAGTCTCTTTGCTTTTCTCAAAGTAAAGGTGATCCTTGTAAGAAGAAGGTAAAAATGGCAATTGATGAAGTGCCTACAAGTGAGCAATTACATGTTTAATTATCAAAGTATCGTTGTAATATTTCCACACAATAAAAGTTAGTTGGTTAGTTTGAAAGTTAGTTAGTCAATTAATAAGTTAGTAAGATTACTAACTAAAGACTAACTAAGGTAAAAACTAACTAACATTAATTATTAATAATATTTATTTAATTTAAAATATTTTATTTAAAAAAAATCGAGAGTCGTAAATTCGATATTTTTGTCGGATTGAAAAGGACTGTAGCCACCCTTCATGTAAATTACAACGTGAATGAGACTTATGAGTTATATTAATCACTAGGTTAATGCATATAGTTTGGATGGTCCAAAAATATTAGATTTTGGGCAAAACTAGTATATTTAAGATATTATCCTTAAAAAAGATATGGAGATTTTTAGAACTGTATGTCATTTAAAAGAAAAGACAAGTGATATTTTAGTTAGTTTGGAGATTTTATAAAAAGAAAAAATAAAGAGAGGATTTGCGAAATCGCGCGCGCCGTGATCGCAGTACACAGGAAGTGGACAGCACTTTGAAGAGAGAAGAGAAGAAGGAGTGAACTAAGAGCTTTCTAACCAAGTATCTTGGAGTTTTACCCCCCCTTTTGGAGCCAATGGAACCATCAGATTTATGATCTGAGCATCAGATCACTGATCTTTCCAAGATCCCCCTCCACAAAGGGCTCCACTTCTCAACCCCAAGCTCTCTTCTCTAATTCACTATAAATATGAGGCATGGGAGAGGCATAAGAAAGCATAAGGAGACCTCGAGAGGCTGCGAGAGAGAGATCGAGAGAAGGATACCCCTCCAAGAGATTGTGAGGAAGAGCTTGAAAGAGAGCTTGAGAGAGAGAGAGAGAGAAGAGTCACCTCGAGAGGCTGCAAGGAAGAGAATTAGCTCAATTCCCTCTATCTCAATCCTCGACTTAACCATCTTCTCTTACGCTCTCCCATCTTGAATCTATTCCACCTTCTTAATCTCTTGAGTCTACCTGTGGGACGATAGCCTCCAAGCGAAGAATGTCGCATGCGAATGACAGTCCTCCAACTAGCAACAAGGCTTCGGGCAAAGGCATCACTGTCAATCCAATTGCGGTTTCGGTCGTAAGTAATGTATTTTCGAATTGAGAATCATGAATAGAAAGTACTAGTTTAAAGTTTAGATACTTCAAAAGTACTTAGCCTAAGAACCCAAATATTAAGAAAAAATAGATTCTAGCTCAATGCAGGGCCTGTTGGAGTCTAATTACTTGAGATCATCTTGCACTTATCTTATTAAGTATTCACACGTTATGCCTATAACATGTTTGATATATGAGGATAATTTTCTAGTTGCCTCATGACTTGACTAAGAGCTAGTACAAGAAATTAATCATAAGGGTTTAAACTAAGATGTCTTGAGATCCGTCCGATAACGATGAATTTTTTCAATCCAAATCCAAGGTTGGGTTATCAATCAAGGTAAGTGACCTATAGAACTTACATCATGAATAGTGTTTTAACCCTTAACATATGCCCTAGCCGAAGGAAGAAAGTGTTAAGAACATTTTTGCATAGTATTTCTCTTAGATCCCAAGGGGGAGAGCAAATATACGATGGAAATGTTATATCATCTATTCTTGCATTGGTTGGAAAGAATGCAATTGGTTTTGTTGATTGATCGAACAACATCCTAAATGCTTTTACATTCAACTGATTGTTAGTTGTTGTTTGGATTATTATTCCAAGTGCTTGTGATTTATGGTAAATGCATGGCAAGGGTCTGTGATGACAAGTAACCATGGGAATAAATTAATGCTTTCTTGGAAAATGATATTAGGGCTGAATGCCTTGTTTGTGCTTGATTCTTAAGGGATTTAATTAAGGAAGGATATATTGCACGGGTGGATCACCTCCATGATCGCACCGCAGATTAACCCGAGAGGGCATTGCTCGATTCATGGGCCGAAGGTCGAGTGGTGAAAAGGCCAACCACGGGAATGATGTTTCGCTCCTAGACAACTTGCGGGTCACTGGACACCCCTTGCTAGGTCTAGAATGGAGTTGAAGACCTCTGTGGCCCCCAACATTTGGGCATGTTGGGAGATCCTATTCTAGATAAAGGATTGAGTTTGTGGTGCCATGTGAATTGGACCAATTACTTCTGCAGGGCAGAAGGGATACTTATGTTGGACAGAAGTGATACATAATTTCTCATGTATGGGTGGGAGATAAAGATTAACTTGAAGATAAGTTAAGGAACTCGTTGGAACTTGTTTGTCAATAGATTGCTTTGCTCTGTTTTCATGTCTGTGATAAAGATTAACTTGAAGATAAGTTAAGGAACTCGTTGGAACTTGTTTGTCAATAGATTGCTTTGCTCTGTTTTCATGTCTGTGCTATAATTTCTCTGTTTTCATGTCAATAGATTTCCTAAAAGGCTTAATTAATGAAGTTGACTTTAAGTGTCACACATAAATGTGGTAGGAGCTAATTAAAAAACTAAAGCTATTAAGGGAAGCAGGTGGGCGGAATCCCCGGTGGGTCCGTCCTACGGCAAGGTGGTCCCAGAGAACTGGGAGGCTTCTCACAAGTTTTTATTGTCATTTGACCTTTAGGTATTGTTAGGTTAGAACACGATTCATGCCGTTTTAGGGGACTGGAATGGGACTATGCCCTATGGGTAGAGAGGTTGAGTAGCGCATCCCTCTCATTTCCCATTTTCTTTGAACTAAGTGTGGCATGGGTCTGCTTCAGATTGGGTATCTCTGCGTAAAGTAGGATGTCCAAAACCCGATGCTAGAATGCTATCAAGAGACCTTGACAACTAGGAACCCGAATTTCAAGTCGATCCTAGTGGGTTCGGTCGTGAACATTCTGTTGCGAGGCGAATTTGGGAAACCCTAGGTGACAAAGCTCGGAACATTCCCTGGGAGTGCCGGACAGTGACACTTAGATTCATTTCTCGATAGACCGCTAAAAGAGTGGCTGGAAAGCCGATGGGCGGGCACCTTACAATCGTAGCTTGTTGGAGATTTCCAAAATACATCAATTGATTGAGAGCTTAAGAGCAAGGAAAGAAGCTACTTATGAAGGACAGGATCCTCCAAAAGAAGGTGATACTAGAACAAACACCATTGCACCAAGTGATGGTGAAGGAGCAAACTATCCAATTCCTGAGAAACTTCCTAGAAGGAAGGAATTTTGGGTCAAGAAGAGTAAAAAGACGTCACCTCAAGTGAGGTGGATAAGGAGGGAGTCATCTCCATTAGCGACCAACTACTCCCCTGAATACTCAAGTTCCTCGTCCTCCTCCTCATCTTCTAGTTCCTACTGTCTTAGTTAAGTCTCGTGCAATCTGCAAATGGACAAAGAGGGACCTTAAGCGGAGCAAGCTTAAGAAGACTAAGACTTTCAAATTTGGGGATAAGGACATAAAGACTCTTACTTTGGTAAGAGAGATCCTGCTAAGGCGTTAGCCTTTGTCAAACAATTTGAAGTTGCTTTTTTTAATGGTAATTTCTTAGAAAAGTCCAAGCTCAAGCATCTAGGCATACACTTGAAAGACACAACTAGCAATTGGTGGTTGATTCTCATTTTGGAGGGAAGGAAACCTACGACTTGGGAAAAGTTCAAAAAGAAGTTTTATGCTCAGTTCTTGCCTCCTAATTTTGAGAATGACGTCAAGGAGTGGGATTGGCTAGGCTAAAAAGAGCATGAGAAGGTCACTAGTTATGTGGCCTACTCCCTCATTTACATAGAACCATGAAGGTGTATCCACATGAAACTTATCTTGCATGATGGAGTCTGCCATCATAGTTGAAAGTTTGCATACACCTGGTACATCTCGAAAGTTGGAGATGAGGTCTTATAGAGCTAGACAAGAGCAACTCTATGATCAACCAAGAGACATGACAAATCGAAGAAGACCTACCTCTATCCATGATCAATATTCAAAGCCAGAGGGTAACAAGAAGAAGTGCAAGTATCTCTCACCCTTTGAGATGCAAAAGTACAAAGAGGAAGAAAGGTGCTTTCTTTGTGGTGAGTTAGGGCATATGAAGCATGATTGTCCTCACAAAAGGAAGGAAGCAAATGTGATTAAAGATCCTCCTCTGCCATCCTCAAATTCTATTCCGAGTGTGCAAGCTAGCACTCATTAAAATGAGAAGAAGAGACAACACCTAAAGGGTCGGGGGACACTCAACAATCAATGAGTTTGATACTCTTTGATCCAGGGTCCACATATAATTTTGTGTTAGTAAATATTGATGAAAGGCTACAAATTCCACTGGATCGATTGGGAACACCAATTGGATCAGGTTCAGCATTTAAAGGACTTACAACCAATTCTTCTTCTATCTAGGGGAAGTTGAATCTTAGAATTGGGGATTACCATGACCAAGAGCCGTTTCTACTTACACCCATTGGTAATTGTGATGTTATCTTAGGTATGCCTTAGCATTACAAGATTAGACCTCTTCCCAATTTTGTTAAGAAGACCCTTGCATTTCAATTCAAGGGTTATAACATATTATGCATTGCTGATGCTGGAGATTGGCCTATGCCAATGGTTAGTCATGTTAGCATTTCTAAAGAAATGAAGAAAGCTATTTCTACGTACATGATTTTTGTGAGAGATTCGAAAGAAGCTAATTATTCAAGGGCACTTGATGCCTCTAATGAGCACACAATACCAACTAATGCTTCTAAGTCTCAGACTTTAAAAGAACCCCTCTCTTTAATTGATCAAGCAAGAGATGATTTTGTTAAATAGTATGAAGATTGTTTTGGTGATTCACTCCTAGGAGAGTTACCTCTTGAGCACCTGGAAGATCACACAATTGATCTTATCCCATGTAGTTCACCACCTAACCAACCACCTTACCCAGTAAGTGCAAGTCAACAGCAAGAGGAGATCCTAAAACAAGTATATGAACTATTGGAGAAAGGGTTAGTTCAACCTAGCCCTTCTCTATACTGCTCTCCAATCTTACTTGTTCAAAAGAAAGATGGTTCTTTCAGTATGTGTATAGAATACATATCTTTGAACAAGATCACAATCAAGAATCATTTTCCTATCCCAAGGATAGATGATATCTTGGATAAGTTGCAAGGGGCTAGTATCTTTAGTCGCATTGATCTCAAGAACGACTATCACCAGATATGGATAGCACATGAAGATGTTCACAATACAGTTTTTCATACAACATTTGGACTATACGAGTTCTTAGTCATGCCATTTGGTTTGATTAATGCACTTGCCACATTCAATCGAATGATGGAGGTAATTTTCAAACCTCATTCAAAGTTCAAGGTGTCTTCTTTGATGACATTCTAATATTTTCACGATCTGAAGAAGAGAATAGAAAACATCTATCTATTGTTTTTCAAGAGCTTCACAAGCATAGACTATGTTGAGATGGCGAGCTCAACATGTGCAAACATTGATGATGGACCACCTAGCTAGATGGGTCCACATGTCTACACTTAGCACGTTGGTGGTCATTATGATACTCACATGGCCATTGACTTATCACTTATTATATTTAGTTTATTACATCTACCTACAGCTAGCAAAGATATAGCACCAATCGATTAGTGTAGTTGGTTATGCACTGTGTGACTTAGAAGGCCACTTTCCTTTATGTTGTATCTTATCTATACTTTGTGTATATTGTATAGTATATGGAAGAAGAAGAAAAATTTAGCAAGAAAACATTTTTGCCTCCATCTCTCTTCTTATGTTCTTGAGTGAGCTTCCTCTTGTGTATACAGTGTGTTTGGCGCAGCAGCTCAAGCAAGTCCCCCATCACGTGATTCTTGACATGGTATCAAAGACGTGCCATTGAGAGAGGTTGATTTTGAAGGATGAAGCGAGGAGAAGAAGTAAGGTTTGAGCAAGCAAGCAACGGATAAGAAGCTCTCCCATTCTTCCACTCTCTCTCTTGGATATAGTGCCTGTGGATGCATCGGAAGCAGGGTAGAGCGAAAATCTCAGATTGCTGTGAGTTTTAGTGTGCAAGAAAAGCACAGTATATTTTATAGACTGGTCCTTTAGGACTTTCCTGCAGTTTTTTAAGGCATCTAAGGCCGTTTTAGGCCCCATTTTAGAGCCGCAAGGTTGCAAACAACAATTTTAGATACACTATGATTTCGATTGTATTGACCGAAAGTGGGTGCACATGTTACAAATTTCGAATCTGTAATTTTTGAGGTGTTTGTAGGAAGCAAACATAAGGTTTATCTGCAAACACGTTGCAGCAACATGTACTATTGAGCAATCAGTAAAAAAGGTTGGTTGGTGTATGACTGTGCATGTGTTGTGAAAGGTTGCAGAAGACTAGCTTATTGTGTTGTATCCTTGTTTGTGATAATGGCAAAGAACAGTGGAAATCCCATTATTGAGAAGCTCAACAATAACAACTATCCTTCATGGAAGTTCTATGTGATGAACTTCCTCATTGGAAAGGGCCTTTATGAGTTTGTTTCAGGTGAAGAAAAGAAGCTAGAGCTGGGTATCCCTCTGACTGCAAATGAATTAAAAGCATGGAAAGAATGGAATGCAAAAGACAAAAAGGTGATGTACTGGCTATCAATAGTCATTGATAATATGATATTGGAACATATCAGAAATGCAGATCACATGCAGCTTGGACAATTTTTTAGAACGTGTTTTCAGTAAATACAAAGGCACAAAAGATTCAACTCAAGCAAGAGTTGAATACCTTGAAGAAAGTAAAAATATCTATCAATGAGTATGTTTTGAAGGTGAGAAGCATTACAGATGCTTTAACAACAATTGATACAATGCTTGATGATGATGATTTGGTTTCATCCACTTTGAGTGGCCTTAATAATGAGAAGGCATGGAAATCAATTATTACTTCAGTGTACGTACGAAAGCCATTTCCAGATTTTGATGAGCTAATCTCTCTCATGATTACCGAAGAGATCAATATGCAGGGTGACTCATCTGAAAAAAATGGTGAACAGGTTCAAGCATTTTACTCAAGTTCAATAAGGGGATGTTGTAGATCCTCTTCGAGAGGCCGTGGTATGGGATGTGCTGGTGATAACCAGCTAAACAGATTTAATTAGCAATTTGGTGAAATGCAGGTTTCAAGAGGTCGGGGAAACTTTAGAGGCAGGGGGAGCTCTAGAGGAAGAGGTGGATGGCAGAATAGAGGTTTTGGAAATTCTGCTATTGTTTACCATTATTGTGGCAAAACATGCCATATTGCAAGCCATTGATATTCGCAGTGGTAAATTGTAGCAAGGAAACTATGCATTGTCTTCATGATAGAATGAAGACAAAAATGAGGGCTTGTTTGTCATGCATCATATAATGAATACAGTTACAGGAAAGGGAACACATGATGATGTATAGTATGTCGATTCATGTGCATCTAATTATATGACCAGTCATGTTGAATGGTTTGGAGAGATGAAAGACTTACAAAATCTAGGTTATGTGCAGACGGGTGATGATTCATGCCACCCAATTTCACACATTGGAAAGGTTCCCTTGTCCTTGTATGATGGCTAGACAAAGATTCTGACAGATGTATTACATGTGCCATCAATCACAAAGAATCTAGTGTCTGTTGGCCAAATAGTAGAGCAAGGGTTGTAGGTCTGATTCAATGCAAAAGGTTGTTTTGTAGAAGGCTTTAATTATAAGTGCAAGTTGGTTGCAAAAGGAAGTAGAGTTGGTCACATGTTCACTTTAGATGCTGGAATTTCTGCAATGGATGCTGCTATGTATGCTAAAGGAAAAGGAGTAGTTGCAGATATTGAAATATGGCATAAACGTATTGGACATGCCAATGTGCAAAGGCTGAAATTAATGCAGTCCAGAGGATTGGTTATAGGGTTGCCTTCTTTTAGAGTTGCAGAATTGCATAAAGTCTGTGAAACATGTCAGTTTGGTAAGTAGGCAACAACCCTTCTTGCATGACAGAGAAGTGAGTAGAAAAATACTTGATGTAGAGCATATATATGTTTGGGGGCCTACATAGAATGTATCTCTTGGTGGCAGCAAATGCTTTGTCACATTTATTGATGACTGTTCAAGGAAGTTATGGGTATACTTCATAAAGGAAAAGAGTGATGTGTTTGAGCACTTCAAATATTTTAAGGCAGTTGTTGAAATAGAAACATGCTTAAAAGTGAAGTGGTTGAGATCAGATGGAGGGGGACTCTCTCTAATGAGTTTAGTGGCTTCTTGAGGACTCATGGGATAAAGAGGCAATTTACTTGCAACTATATCCCACAGCAAAATGGGGTTGCAAAAAGAAAAAATAGGCATATTGCAGAAGTTGCACAGGCATTAATGGTTGAAAAGAATAAGCCAAAACATTTTTGGTTTGAAGTTGTCCACATTGCTGTCTATATTATGAATAGAATCCCCACAGCCGCAGTACATGGGATGACTCCTAAAGAATGCTTTACTGGCAAGAAATCTGATGTATCGCACTTGAAGCTATTTGGATATGTTGCATATGTTCATGTGCCGGATGAGCAACGGAAGAAGCTTGATCCAAAGGTAGAAAAATATATTTTTATTGAATACTCTTTAGAGCAGAAAGGGTATCATTGTTATAACCCTGTCACAAGTGAGTTCAGAGTGAGTAAGGATGTTATCTTTGATGAGATGGACAACTGGTATGCACCTGATGGTGATGTATTAGATGATAATAATGATTAGGATAGCTATGTGCAGAAAGAAAAACAAGAATATCAGAGTCTTAGTAGACTAGAAACATCATCTGGTACTATACCTACAATGAGCCCTTGGTCTGGGAGACTAAGGAATAGCCCTACATCTTTGGGTGGATCTATAAGTGTTGCAAGGAAGAAGGACAAATGAAAGAAGAAAGTGCTGGATGATAATGATTTATCTATCAGTCATTTGGGATTTGATGGAGATTCTAGTGGTTCGGAGAGTTTGGATGATGAGCTTGGTATTCCTTCAATCAGACACCAGGTGTACAGAGAGCTCATAGTAATGTAAAGGCTCCATTGAGTGATCCGGTGGTATGCAAATCTAGCAGGGTCATGTACCCTATTAAAAGATTTGGTTTTGAAGGTTATGCAGCTCACCATTATGCTTATATGGTGAAACTAGTTGAGGATGTTGAGCCCACTTGTTTTGAGGATGCTGTTGGTCAAGCTCATTGGGATGCACCAATGGATGAGGAGATGGCTGCATTAGAAGCCAATAAGACTTGGGATTTGATACTCTTACCTAAGGGTAAGAAAGCTATTGGCTGTAAATGGGTTTACAAAGTCAAGTATAGTGCATATGGTTTAGTTAGTAGGTATAAGGCTAGGCTGGTTGCAAAAGGCTATGCTCAAACATATGGCATAGATTATGAAGAGAAATTCAGTCCAGTTGCTAGGATGGCAACTGTTAGGTGTGTGATTGCCTTGGTAGCAACCAAAGGTTGGAGTTTGTGGAAAATGGATGTTAAGAATGCCTTCTTACATGGTGAATTGCAAGAAGAAGTGTATATGGAGCAACCAACAGTTTATGAGGATTTAGAGGATCCCACATATATATGTGCAGGTTAAAGAAGGCGCTCTATGGGCTGAAGCAAGCACCTAGAGTATGGTTTGACAAGATTGGAGAGTATCTTGTCAATATTGGATTTTGTATTTCTGATGATGCTGATCACTCACTTTATGTGAGAAAGAGAGATGTATGTTTGGTCATCATAGTCATCTATGTGGATGACTTGATTATTACAGGTGATAGTGACAATGGGATTGTTGAAGTTAAGGACTTCTTGAAAAAGAAGTTTGAGATGAAAGATTTGGGTGAGCTGAGATACTTTCTTGGTATTGAGGTGGTCAGATGTGATGAGGCTATCCCAAAGACAGTATGGCTTGGATATGTTATCCAAGTATGGTATGACAACATGTAAGCCTCTTTCAATACCATTGGAGCAAAATGTGAAGTTGAGTGCCGACATTGGGGATGAGATAGAAGACCCTACTATGTTCAGGAGGATAGTAGGGAGTTTGATTTACATGACTATCACAAGACCAAACTTGAGCTATGTTGTTGGCCTTGTCAGTCAGCTTATGTAGATGCCTAGAAAGCCTCATTTGGATGCAGTTAGACGTATATTGAGGTATGTGAAGTCCACTTTACATTACTTTTTATGAGGCAGGTAAGGACGTACATGCCTTTGGATACACAGATGCAGATTGGGCTGGTAGCATGTCAGATACAAGATCTACAAGTGGATTCATGTTTTCCCCTAGTAGTGCAGTAGTTACATGGTGCAGCAAAAAGCAACCTATAGTTGCTTTATCGAGTACGGAGGCTGAGTATAGAGGTGCTGCTATGGCAGCATGTGAGGTGATATGGCTGCAAAAGTTATTAGGTAATTTGGATGTGCAGGGAGATGGTCCAATTGTCATTCATTGTGACCACATGAGCAGCATACAACTAGCTAGGAATCCAGTGTTCCATGCTAGGAAAAAACACATTGAGGTGCACTACCACTTTGTGAGAGAGAAGGTACTTGTTGCAGGAGAGATTGACTTGGTATATGTCAGCACACAGGATCAGATAGCTGACATTTTCACAAAGGCATTGGGTGTAGAGAAGCTTTGAAAGTTCCGAAGCTTACTTGGAGTTGCAGAGATAGAGTTGAGCTTGAGGAGGGGGAGCGTTGAGATGGCAAGCTCAACACGTGCAGACATTGATGATGGACCACCTGGCTAGATGGGTCTGCACGTCTACACTTAGCACGTTGGTGGTCATTATGATACTCACATGACCACTGACTTATCACTTATTATACTTAGTTTGTTACATCTACCTACAACTTGCAAATATATAGTGCCAGTCGATTAGTATAGTTGGTTATGCACTGTGTGACTTAGAAGGCCACTTTCCTTTATGTTGTATCTTATCTATACTTTGTGTATATTGTATAGTGTGTGGAAGAAGAAGAAAAAATCAGCAAGAAAATGTTTTGGCCTCCATCTCTCTTCTTGTGTTTTTGAGCGAGCTTTCTCTTGTGTATACAACGCGTGTTTGGCGCAACAGCTCAAGCAAGTCCCCCACCACGCAATTATTGACAGACTACATGTCAATGCTAAGAAGATTGAAATTTTCCTTTCAAAAATTCATTATTTGGGCCATATTGTTTCTCACAATCTGGTGAGAATGGATCCTCAGAAGATTCGAGCCATTACTGAATGGCCTACACCTGCTTCTATACATGAAGTTAAAAGCTTATTGGGCCTATGTTCATACTATAGGAGGTTCATACAAGATTTTTCATATTTTGCATCTCCTTTACATGACCTTACTAAGAAAAGCAAATGCCTTTTCACTGGGGATCAAGGCAACTACAAGCCTTTGAAAGAAATAGGTTTCTTGTGACTTAAGAACCAGTTCTCATAGTTTTGGATCTTCAAAAATCTTTTGAAGTTCACTGCGATGCTTCTGGGGATTGCATTGGAGGTGTTCTTAACCAAGATCATCATGCAATAGCATTTGAGAGCTGATGCCTCAAGGATCATGAGCTACATGCTTCAATATATTAGAAAGAGCTTATGGTGGTGGTACATGCCCTTCAAGTATGGAAACACTATTTACTTGGCGCAGATTTTGTTATTAAAACATATCACCAAAGTCTAAGATACTTCCTCACTCAGAAGAAGCTCTTAAAGAAACATATGCGCTAGTCAAATTTCTTATCTATGTTTCATTTTCAAATCCTTTACACATCTGGAACTAAGAATGTGTTAGCAGATGCTCTATCACGGCAACCTCGAGTGAATGAAATCACAAATTTTTACCATGACAAGTTTGAATGCAATCACAACTGTTTACCATAACAAGTTCATGGATTTACCCAAAATGTATGCAATTGATTCCGACTTCTCAACCATATGGGATGAACTTAACTCAGGTTAGTCGATTACATCTTACTCAATTTGAGATGTTATTTGTATCATCATCAAGCACTTTGTGTAGCATTACCATTGTGACACAAGGTAATTGATGAAGCACATGCATCTCCATATACTGGACATAGGGGTATTCTACCCACTACTCAAGCATTAGAAAGATATTTCTTTTGGCCCACTTTTAGAGTTGACATTGAAAGATAATTCCATAACTGCAAGATATGCCAAAAAGTAAAGTATGATAGGCATAAACCATCTGGTCTACTTAAGTCATTACCTATTCCCAATGAGCCTTGGGAAAGTATAGCCATGGACTTTATCATAGACCTTCCTCGCACACAAGCATGCAACGATGCAATCTGGACTATCATTGATAGATTCAATAAGCAAGCTCACTTTATACCTGTGTTTCAAGCATCATGGCATGCATAAATCCATTATAAGCAATCGATATCTCCACATGACCAGCCTCTTTTGACAAGCTCTCTTTGAGAACCTCGGGACTCGGTTAAAGTTTTTATCCTCTTATCATCCTCAAATGGATGGGCAGAGTGAAAGTGCTAATTTTACTATTCTGGACCTTTTGAAATCCTATGTCTCTAATAATCAAGGAGAATGGGAAAATTATTTGCCTTTAGTAGAGTTTGCATATAATAACATGGTGCACTCTAGTACTAGTAAGACACCCTTTGAGATCATCTACAGCAAGCCTGATTTACAACCCATTCTTCTTACAAAGGATAAGATCTATGCAGAGCAGATGAGTTTGTTGGATACATTGATACAGCTTTCACTCAAGTAAAAGCTGTTATCCAAAGGACACAAGAGAAGCATAAACGCAAAGCTGATAAGCATCGAATCTCAAGTTGGTTCAGTATGTTATTCTTAAGTATGAGAAGGCTCACTTGAAGAAGCAGAAAGTTCAAAAGGGTAAAGTGGTTAAGCTTTGTAATCGTTATTATGGCCCTTTCAAGATCACAGATAAGATAAACGATGAAACTTTTTGTTTCGATCTACCAAGTCATTGGAATATTCATAATGTTGTCCATATAAGTTTGCTATGTCCCCATATTGGAGAACCTCCAATGGAATCAACCTTTCCAATCTTGGCACTCAAGTCTCTCTCCAAGAAGGGAAGCTCTTGGAGCCTATAAAAGGGGAGGCTCTCCTTGGGTGTGGAAGAGGTGATGGAAGCATCACTTTGCATGCATCCAAGAGGAGAAGAGAAGGAGCAAGCATTGCGGAAGCTCTGCTGAAATCAAGTTCCAAGAGGGGAAGAGAAGGTGCAATTGCTACGGAAGCTTTGCTAAAATCAAGCTCCAAGAGGAGTTTCCTACACGTATTGTGTAGGAGAGAAGGTGCAAGTGCTATGGAAGCTCTGTTGAAATCAAGCTCCAAGAGGAGAGCCCTACACATATTATGTAGGAGAGAAGGAGAGACTCAAGAAGGATCAAAAGTTTCCAACTTCCAAGTTATGCAAGTGTTAGCCAGTTTTATACCGTGCAAGGAACCGTGATCTTGTTCCCAAGATCTACAAGTTAAGAACTGGTTTATGTGTAATGGAGGAGCTTGCTCATTGTCAATAATATAACTCCACAAGGGGGGGGGGGGGGACTGGCCCATCTTCCAGTCCCTAGTGTGTTGTCAATCTCTCTATCTCTCTCTCTTTCTCTCTACATCTTTCTTTACTATCATATGTTCTCTCTCTGAGCCAACATAATATTCGCCATATATCTTTTAAGTATATAAGAAGGTCAAGCGTGTATCTCAGATCTTATAAAAGTGATACCACTGTTATAAGATCTATAACAATGATACCACTATCATAAGATCTGAGATACACGCTCGACCTTCTATCATGAGATATTTTAAAAATAGATTCACCATGTCTATTTCAAAAGATTTTTTTTTAAAAAAATTGTACTCTTAACTTGTGGTCCATGCAACCATCTTGAGCCATAGATAAGGAGTGGGCCTCAACCTTAAGATTGAAATCCACACAAAATCTTGTGTCGTTTTAGACTTTAGAAAGGGAAAATCACTTCTCTCCTCACTTCCAGAGGATCACATCTCTTGTCTTTCTTAGAGAGAGAACTACCTCTCTCATTTTTCTTAATAAAAGAAAAAGACCTTAAAAATTGACTTATAAGGGAGAGGATAACCCCAAATGAATGCAATGCTCATTACACACAAGTAAATGTTCCCAAGTGTCCTCGGATGCACACATAAATACATATACGCAATGCTAATGCACTTCCTCTTCTTAGAACTCAATCCATCTTTATTTATGTGTAACTCCTTGGTTCTTGTGTACACTCTTACACTTGGCAGACGCTTCCTTTCCTCTTCATAACTTGTACTACCTGTACCAAATATCCCTATCACAATGCTCTAATCACCCCATTAAAGTGATGCACTAGGAATACTAGTCTCTAATTAGTCTCATGGCCATGCTAGATCATCATCAGCACTTAAAGAAAAGTGAGCCATTAGTTTATTGACATAAATTTACTAAATAGAGAATGAGTAATAAACAATCAATTTAGAGAGAGAGAGAGAGAGAGAGAGAGAGAGAGAGAGAGAGAGAGAGAGAGAGAGAGAGAGAGAGAGAGAGAGAGAGAGAGAGAGAGAGAGAGAGAGAGAGAGAGAGAGAGAGAGAGAGAGAATGTGTTTCAGGTGCCACCAATAGCTCTCTTATGATGAGTGGCACCTTATTACCTTAACACTTAAAGAATAAAAAATGAGTGCATATATGTATAGTTAGGGTCACTGAGTAAGATGGCGGTTGACCACATTGGACTTTACCCTAAGAAGTTGCTACTTAAAAGTCAATGTGCCTTTAAGGGAGACAAAAGAATGTGTGAGGTAAATGTATGTGAGTTTCCCTCACTCAATGCCCATTAGCTCCTTGTAATGTGCAAAATTTTTGGAAGGTAGACTCTTGGTGAAAAAGTCTACAAGGTTATCATTATTAGTATAGACTTTGACAAGCCCAACTTACTTGCCCTCAAGCACAAAATATACTTTTCTATCAGCATCCTTATCCTTCTTTTTATCTTCTTTTTCTCACTTCCATTATAATAGTCCTTCTTGATATTACCTATTTTACCACAATGAAAGCATTCAATGTCTTTTTTGGATGTATTGCATAATTGTTCAGAGCCATGGTTCTTGCATTTATACAAAATCTTGCCTCTTTTTTCCTGAGTTGCTAGTGCTTGACAATTTCTACCTCGCTTCATGAATTTCCATGTATTTAAACTATCCATGACATCATTAAACTTCAACTTATCATCTGGAATTGAAATGCTTATGGTTTTTCTAAAGGTGTTTCATAAGGCAAACAAAGAGCACAATAAAAATATTACCTTAATCTCATCTTTGAACTTTTACTTTTGAAAGTGCATTTGACTAAATATGATATTGATTTCATTAAGGTGAGAGGCAATTCTAGAGCCCTCCTCCATAAACAACAACTAATTATTGAGTGACAACAACTAGAAAATCAACAAATATCATCATGAAAGTTGTAGAATTTTTATAGTACTTTCTCAATATAATTAGACTAATAAAACATATAAAATGAATCATTGCTTAGTAATAAAGCATATATCATTATTTAAATGTTGTGAAAATCACAATATCTAGTTAAAACATTGTGTTACTACATCAATACTTCCTCATAGATATAGTAGCATAACAATTGTTTGGAACTATAATAGCATAACAACATCCAATTGTTCAAAACTACATCAAAAGATTGATCTCCATGAAACCACTAGAATATAATAAAGAGTAGTATTTTGCAAGCAAATATGCATGGATAGTATGTCAATATATATAGCTAAAGAATTGCTACAATAGTCTCTACTCTAGTAACACTTGCTACATACAATAGTAACCAACAAGAAACTCCAAAATCGAGAAATTTGTAATCTACAATTTGTTTTAAATAACTTGCAACCTGAAACTGCTTATTTCTAGATCTCAATGGTTGCTCGATATTGTACAATATAACTTTCTAATGAATTTTGATGGCACAAGTTTTTGGTAGTCCATTAAGAGGTAATCAAGGCAACTTTCATTTGGAACTCCCTTGGAATAACCGAATTCCGTAACCTGGAACTACTCAAGCTACCGCACAAGGGAAGCTCCATCTTGACCCCATAAGGATCTATTTGAAAAAGGGACTAAATTATTACTACAATCTCCTAAGAATTTTCTAGCATTAGTTTCAAGTGACTGCTTTGCTTCCTCAAATTGAAGCAAACCATTACCGCACTTAGTTTAAAGAGAGTGAGAAATGGGAGGGAACATTATGCATTGATCTCTCTATCCATAATGTATAGTCTCAACTCTGACCCCCTAAAATAGCATTGATTAGCATCTAGGACAACTCACTATGAAAATCAACATTTGACCAAATGCATGCAAGAAGCGAGATTTTCTAGGCAACCTCCAATTCTTGTTCTCATAGTCCACTTATTCTTCCTCTTCTCTTAGGTAGTATCATCTTCACCACCACGTCCAGTGCTTCTAGAACTGCCACCTCCACCCATGTTTCTCCCCCCATGTTAAGTACCTCAAGTATAACTCTCTCTCTCTCTCTCTCTCTCTCTCTCTCTCTCTCTCTCTCTCTCTCTCTCTCTCTCTCTCTCTCTCTCTCTCTCTCTCTCTCTCTCTCTCTCTCTCTCTCTCTCTCTCTCTCTCTCTCTCTCTCTCTCTCTCTCTCTCTCTCAATGAGCAATGGATTACTCTCCCAATCCCTTTGAGAAATCCTCCAAGATGACAAATTCATCAAAAGATATATGCAAGCTAAAGGTAAGAGTAATCTAAGAGCCTCCCAATGTGAATTATTCATTGTGGACTAACATCTAAATCTTACAAAAAGGTTTTTGTGATAAAATACCATATAAGTATACAACTTCTTTTATGCATCAAACTTATGAAATTTCATCTATACACAAAGTTGATACTGATTGGATCTCACAAAGTTTGAAGTTCAAGTCAAACCTCTCTCTCTCTATCTTTTCATTTTTTCTCTCTCTTCAGACCTCTCTCTCTCAATTTTTTCTCACTTTCCTCTCTCCCTTGAATTTTTTTTCTTTCCTCTCCCTTCCCATATTTTTTTCTCTCTCTTTCTCTAGTATTTTTCTCTTAATCTCTCTTCTCACCTCTCTCTTTTATTCCTCTCTCTCTCTCTCATTTGTTTTCTCCCTTTCTCTCTTTTCCCTTCCCCTCTCTCTCCCCTCTTTTTGCTTTGTCTTTATTTTCCCTCTTTTCCCTTTCTCTCCCCTCTTTTTTCTTCTACTCATTCCTTTCCTCTTTGCTATTTCTCTCTCTATTTTTTACTTGCCCCCAAATCTCTCTCTCTCTCTCTTTCTTTCTCTCTTCCCCCCTCTCTCTCTTCCCAGTTTTTTAACTTCTTTCTCTTCTCACCCCCTCTCTCTTTTCTCTCTCTCAATCTTTTTTCTCCCTCTCTCTCTTCCCTCTTTTTTCTCTCTTCTCTTTTCCCCTATCCCTCTCTCTCCTCTCTTTTATTTTCTTATTGTCTCTCTTTCTCCCCTCTTTTTTATTCTCTCTCTCTCTCATATTTTTTTTCTCTCTCTCTCTTTCTTCTCTCTTCTCTTTCCCCCTCCTCTTTTTCTTTTCTTGTTCTCTCTCTCTTCCCCCTCTTTTTGCTTTTCTTCTTCTTCCTCCATCTCTCTCCTCTTTTCTTCTTCCCCTTTCTTCCTACTTTTTTACTTTTCTCTCTATCCTCTTTTTTCTTTGCTTTTCTCTCCTCTCTTTCCCCTTTCTCTTCCCTCCTTTTTTCTTTTCATCTTTTCTCTCTTCTACTTTTTCCTTCTCTTTGCTCTCTCTCTCTCTCTCTCTCTCTCTCTCTCTCTCCTCTTTTCCCCCTCTCTCTTGTTGAAAGAGAGGGGGAGAGACAGAGTGGAGCAAAAGATGAGCCTCAGCTCATTGTTGTTGTTCTTCCATTATTCTTCCATCATACTAACTAAAAGAGACTTACACACATAAGTATGACTAACTAAGACTAATTGTGGTTAAGTCACTGACTACACTGACTTATTTAATGTCACACATGTGTATAACTATATCTAGCTAATGTCGGTCACACACATAAAGATAGACTGACTAAAGAGTAACGGGAGCTTGATATTCTAACACTCTTCCTCAAGCTCAAATCATCTGATAAACTCCAAGTAGATGTCTAAAGTATATGAAATTTTCTTTATCAAGAGACTTGGTAAATATGTATGTTACCTAGTCTTCAGTCTTCACATGAATCAAGTCAATCTGCCATGTAAAAACCATTTCTCTGATAAAATGGTAGTGAACCTCAATATGCTTGGACCTAGCATGGTAGACATGATTGCTAGCCAACATAACATTGCTAAGGTTATCACAATGGAATCTCACTCTACTTTCCAGATGTATTCCCAAGTCTTTCAACAATTTCATCAACCAAACTACTTCGCAAGCCGATAAGGCAGCTCCTCTGTACTTAGCTTCTATACTAGACAATGCAACAGTAGGTTGTTTCTTACTCTGCCAACTGATCATACTGCTACCCAATCCGAATGCATAACCACTGGTTGACCTCCTGTCATAGTCACAATCAGCCCAATCAGCATCAATAAACCCTATCAAGTCAAGAGATTTTCCATATGCATAAAACATCCCATAATCTATAGTACTCTTTACATATCTCATGATCCTCTTGGCTGTATCTAAATGTGGTTTGTGAGGCTTCTGCATGAACTGACTAATCAGCTCCACTGCATAACATAAGTCAGGACGGGTAATAGTGGGTAATAGTCAAGTATATCAAGCTGCCCACCATTTGTCGATACATGGTCACATTCTTTATGTCATTCCCAACATCAATCTGCAGCTTGACATTCTGATCAAGAGGTTTCTCCGTAGGCTTGCATTCAACCATACCATACTTCTGTAACATGTCATGAGCATACTACTTCTGTAGCAGCCATATACCTTGAGGCGTAGAGACTACCTCAATCCTACGAAAATACTTAGTTCACTAAGATCTTTGACTCTGAATTCAGCTTGTAAACATGATTTAATTTTAGCAATGCCCTCTTCATAATCTCTAGTGATGATAAGATTATCTACATAAACCACTAGAGACACATATCCCCCATGATCTGTCTTCTTCGTGATCAGACTGTGATCTGTATCACCCAATGTAAGTCCATGTTGCTGTAAATAACTACTAATCTGAGCATTCCATGCTCTAGGTATCTGTTCCAGTCCATGTAAAGCCTTTTTTAGCTTACATACATGTGTAGGAAAGTCTGGGTGAACATAGCCTTCAAGCTGCTCCATATATACTTCCTCAACCAAATCACCGTTCAAGAAGTCATTCTTGATGTCCATTTGCCATAATTTCCAGCCTTTGCATACTGCCAAAGCAATGATGGTTCTGACTGTTGCCATTTTAGCCACTGGACTGAAAGTTTCCTCATAGTCAAGGCCATATTGCTGTGCATACCCTTTTGCAACTAGCCTAGCCTTATAGCGTTCTAATGAACCATTGGACTTGCACTTAACCTTGTACACCCATTTGTAGCCAATGGGGACTTTGCCTTCAGGAAACTCAACCAATTCCCATGTCTCATTTTCAGCAAGGGCTGCGTACTCCTCATCCATGGCAGCACACTAGTTATCATCTGTAACTACATCATCAAACTTTGTAGGTTCTTTGTAACCTGTCACACTAGCCATATATGCATAATGGCGGGCTGCATAACCAGTGTATGTAAACCTATCAACTGGTTTTGTGACTCTCTCAAATCTCTGTAACTGTGGCTCACTCTGAGCTTGCCTCTCATGAGGCAGTACATAACGACTCTGCCTTGCTCCAAGCATCATAATAGATGAAATGCCCAACTCACTATCCAAACTGTCACTGTTAGATGACTCATAGCCTACTGTAAGTGGACCTGTCACATCCTCAAGCATCTTTTCTTTTCCCTTATCCAATCTCCCCCTCACTGACATATCCGTGTTAGTGGATATAGGAGTACAACTCCACAAGCGTCCTGACCAAGGACTTACTGTAGGTGACCCATCACTTGTAGGACCACTCATAGATGTACTCATTGTAGGTGTATTTTTAGCATTACTAGTGCTATTTGATCCATCAGTAGCCACTACAACAGGATTACCATACCGCGATGCCAGCTCATCAAAAATAACATTTCTATAATCAATGTCTCATGTGTAGATGGTACATAACACTTGTGAGCTTTTCCGTCTTGTGCATAACCAAGGAATACACTCTTGACAACTTTAGGATCCAACTTCTTCCTCTCTTCATCAAGAACATGTACATATGCAATGATGCCAAATACCTTCAAGTGTGAAATGTCAGGTTTATGACCATACAACCTCTCATATGGAGTTACATCATGAATCCCTGCTGTAGGAGTCCTATTCAGCACATAGATAGCAATACTACTGCTTCAGCCCAATAACTATTTGGCAAACTCTTCTCATTCAGTATTACTCTTGTTGATTCCATTAGTATCATATTTTTCCTTTCTGCTACACCATTTTGCTGCGGTGTATAGCTGCAAGTTAATTGTCTTTTGATCCCATGTTTAGCAAGGTACCTATCAAAGTAATTAGAGACATATTCTCCACCTCCATCTGATCTAAGACATGAAATTTTACAGCTCAACTCATTTTCAGCATCCTTCTTGAAGTCCTTGAATGCATCAAACACATCATTCTTATGTTTCGTATGTAAAGCCAAGTATACTTGCGGAAATCATCAATGAAGGATACATAGTAACGAGCACCACCAAATGAAGCATTATGAGACGGACCCCATACATCTAAATGTACCAACTACAAGGGTCGTGAGCTATTCCATACATGTATCATAAATAAAAAGCGTGCTTGCTTTCCAAACTGACATGCATCACATACATGTCCAAAGTCATGATACTTGAACTTAGGTAGTCCAATCACAATCTTCTTCTACTGCATAGATTTCAGCTTTTGTACATTCACATGGCCAATCTGCTTATCACATATCTCAACATCTCGTATAGCACCATCATCATGTGCAAACATAGCTGCTTTCAATTCTGGAATTAACGTATCAAGAGTAAAAATTCTACCGTCTCTTCGGTCTTTAGCAATCAATTTTGTTAGAAAACAGAGTTGCATCATTGGAATGTGTGCACAAGAGAGAGAAAAAGTCTCAAAGTACAAGAACAAATTCTTGTTTAATAACTTGCTCAAGGTACAACTTGGGTACACTCTATCTCACACTTGATAGTGACCCATAGGCTGTTTATATAGCCTCTGCCAAGCTAGGGTTAGGGTTTTCCCTACCCGTAAGGCTATTCACACCCATCTGCCCTCATACTCCCTTGCTTATAGTGGGTTCCTATGCCTATCTTCTAACACCCCCCCTCAATGCTAGGGTGGCATTGGATTACAAGTCATGTAAGATGTCGCCCCCCCCTTCTTGGGATGCCTTTATAAATCAGGCTTACAAGAATGTCTTTTCCCTTCAAATCAAATGAGAGGTGAGAAGTGTGAATGAAGTGTTGCACGCACGGAATGGGCCTCTCAATGCACAAAGCACAATTTCTTTCTGTGCACTGCACCATAAGGCTCCCTGGCCTTCCTTCTCGCACTGTATGCCGGCACAGGGCGGGATGCACAGTTGCACCATCAAATGCACACAAGGCATACAACCTTTGCACAAGTGACTGTGAGGATTACATCAATGGGTTTCAGGAAAGGGCTGCCCTCCTGTATATATCAACAGAGCGTGAGATAGAGGGTGGATAGAGTGTGACTGGAGTTTCTTCAATCAATTACCGAGAGGTGAGATTGAGGGACGTTACGACACTTGGAGTCAGGTATGTTTCCGTTTCCCTATGCACCCACGGGATGGGTCTTTGCCGTCATCACAGGACACGTCACCCTGTTCTGTACACTGCACTGTAAGGCTCCCTTGCCTTCCTCCTTGCACTTATGCCAGACGGGTTCGACGCACTAATGCACCATTAGCTGTGCACCCTGGTATACTCCTTCTGCACCATTTCCCTGTTGATTTCTAAACCGGGTACAAGATATGGGTTTCAATCATTCTTCCCCAAGTGATATTAGTCCTGGGGCAAGTGACTGTTCTTTCATTCCATTTGAGTGATTGTAAGTTGAGCGCAATATTCCTTATCATCGACAAATTTCCTGCGATTCCTTCAACCGTCACGGTAAATTTTTTTTTACCCTGCCCCGCGCACGCGCGCGGGATGGGGGTACGCCTCCTTTTTGGGTTCTAACCCTCACCCCTACCCCGCCCATTGCCCTTACACCTACCCCACCCCTTGGGCACTCCCCCTATGGCCTACCCTACCTCACCCTACCCCTACCCTTTCCCGGGCACCCCCCCTTATGGCCTACCCTACCCCTACCCTACCCATTGCCCTTCCCACCCCTACCTTTCCCTATCCCCCCTCTCCTCTCACGATCCCTTCCCCTCCAACCGCCTCCCTCCTGCTCTCCCTCTCCCTCATCTTCTTTTCCCTCCCTGCCTACTCCTCCTCCCTCCTCTCCTTCGTGCAGGACCTCCCGTCTCGCCCTCTGACATCGCAGTGCCCTCGCCCGCCAGGCCTTCCGCCACGTCGTCCCCACCCTCTGCTCGACTGTGCCCGCTCCTCGACACGGCTGCCTGCCCCCGCCCTCTAGATGCCCCTTGACGGCCGCCCGCCTTCGTGGGCCGTGCCTCCTGCGCCCTGTGGCGCAGCGTCCCGCCGCCCTCCTCTGCAGTCTGCACCCGCCCTCTGGACGCCCTCGCCAGCCCCTATCTCGTCGCCAGGCCGCCAGCCCGTCCGCGGCTGCCGCCACCTCGCCGTTCAGGCCCTCCTACCAGTGCCACCGTCGGTCGCTAGCGCCTCCTTCTGCCACGTTGCAGTGCCTCCCGCTCCTGCGTTTGCTCGCTAGTGCCTCCCGCTCTCGCCCTCTACTCGACGGTGCCCCCGCCCTCTGACGTCGCAAGCGGCCGCCTCCTCTCCGCCTCCTGCTGGCCGTCGCCAGCGCCCTCCTCGCCAGTGCTGTGTCTGCCCGAGTTGCCCCCTCGCGACGCCGGATGCCACCCGCCTTCAGCACGGTCCTTGTGCCGCCCCGCCGTCACACTGCCACGTGGCCTGCGCCGCGGCCCTGCCTCGCCACGACACCGCGTGGCCGCTGCTGTCGCCTTTGGTGTCGCTTCTGGTGCCGACTCCCACGCCTCCTGTGCTGCCCGACAGCCCGTTGACCTTCGCCTCCGTCCCTGCCACGTGCCATCTTCCCCCCCTGCAACCACAAACCCTCCCTAACCCCTTTAAGCCCCTTTCCCCCCCTGCCATACACACAACCCCAACTACCCCTACCTTAACCCCCCTTTTCCCCCACCATTCCCAACCCGCTGAACCCCTCTACCTCAACACTCCTTCCCCCCTTGCAACCACAAACCCTCCCTAACCCCTTTAAGCTCCTTTTCCCCCCTGCCACACACACAACCCCAACTACCCCTACCTTAGCCCCCCTTTGCCCCCACCATTCCCAACCTGCTGAACCCCTCTACCTCAACACTCCTTCCCCCCCTGCAACCACCCACAGCTACCCTATCTACGCCCCCATTCCCACCAAACACACACCCCCCCACCTAAACCCCCATTCCCCCCCCATCACCTACCTTTCCCCCATTAACACACTCCCCTACACAAGCCCCTAGTCCCACCACTCACACACACACAACCCTACCTTTCCGAAGCACCCCCTTCACACTAAACCCTACCCTACCCCCTGTAAGCCCCTGTTCCCCCGCAACCGCTTACCCCACCCCTTCCATACACCCTCGTCCCACCCGTCGACACCCTCGCGGCATCGACACACGTGTAGGTGTGTACATGTGCGTGGGTGCTTGAGATCGCTTGCTCGTGATCGTGCGCGGGTGCGGGAGTTTGTTCGTCCGTTGCTGCCACGCAATTGTCACGCAGCTTATTTTTTGGTATTTTTCCATATTTTTAATTCACAAAACCCGCAACCTTTTAAAAAAAAACCACATTGAAAAATTAACAAAAAATCATTAAAACACACTTACAATTCAAACAAAAATACCACAAAAAATTATAGAACAATCCTCACTATTTCTGCAACAACTTGCCATATTTTTCTACACTGAAATTTCAAGAATAAAACACATTCAGACCATTTTAAAATTCAAAATTCTTTTAAAAATACCTAAAAAGTTGAAAAAATTCATTAAAAATGCTAAAAAATTCCAAATTAATTTTCAAAAAATTCCTAACACTTCCATTAACATTTTTACTTATTTGTGGCATATTTTTCTAAGCTATCACAATATTTCATTTCACATCTAAATTCCTTAAAAATGCAAAACAATAATAAAAAAACCTTTTTCATCCAAACACAAACTAAACATCTAGAAAAAAAAATCAAGATATTTTTGGATTGAGGAGAGCGCATTCTTTGCATTTAGATACACCCACTACCAGGTATTTTCCCTTTTATTTGTTATTTTTTTCAGCTACATTAAAACCCACGGTTAATATACAAATAAAAAACAAACAAGAAAAAAAACCAAACAAACAAACAAACACATAATAATAAAAAAATGAACCTTAACACCACCATGGCACGCGCATTCGCGCTAAACACACCATTTTTTTAAATTAAAATAAACCCGCCGTTCACTTAGCACGCGCTAAGTGCGCTAAAGAGACACTTTAATTTTTAATTAAAATGAACCAGCCATCACAAGAGCACGCGCTGGCAAAAAAGTGCTTCACATCACCTTAATTTGTAATAAATGAACTTGCATTTAGAGACCCAGTCTGGGTATCGAAGTCCGGGATTCGACTTAAAGCACCACTTTAACCTAATAATTGGTAATTAAATTTATAAGAAGAAACCGCCATTTCTTGCTAAGGTTTATCACTTAATAAAAATTCACCCATTTTTTAATAATTTATTAAAATGAACCTTTCATTAAATTAATTCCCCCTCACTACACTTAATTCCCCTTTTTAATGAACCCGGTTTCGTGGGATGGGTATGCGCAGTCTTTGGAGTTATTTCCATAGCAAAGTTGTAGTCTTGGTATGTGTAGGTTGTTATGATGTTTTGGTTTAGTGTCTTTGTTACGGTTAAGGGTACGGTGTGTAGTTTTTTCTTTATTGCCTGATACGGGGATTTGGGTGTTTGTATGTTGCATAGCATGAAGCTTTCGGTCGCATATGTCTCAAGGTCATGTCGAATTTTTTCTAGGCTGTGGTTTGCTTGGGGATAGTTGGTCGAGTCATGTTTTATTGTTTTGGTTGTTATCTTATCCTTGGTTTTTTTGTCTGTTGCTTTTCAGGCATTCTCCTTGATTGTCTGTGTTTGTGGTGTGTGTGTAACCATTTGAATGGCGCCTTCTCACGCTCCTCCCCCTATCCAGTATATCCCACTAGTTAGTAGGGATTACTCTTCCCTACTCACTTTTGAGCCTCTCACGAAGGCGCGACTCACACCTTTTGTGGCTACCTCCTTTCCATTGCTTCCAGAGGATCCATCGATGTGTGATGAGTTCCTGGCCTCCTACAGCAAGAAGTCGGGACTGGTCCAGGGTATTTCTATGACTTTGACACCTCGAGGCCTAGGGAAGGCTCTGTCTCTTCCCTTCAAAGGTGAACCCTTTGTTACCACTCGTCACCTTTTCTCTAATGAAGAGATTTTGAAGCTGTTACAAAAATAGACAAGGGAATTGCTAGATGTTAAGAAGGTGATCAACTCTTCAGGAGTTTCCTTTTTCATGATCACTGATCCTGTGTGGAAGATGGTATGTCAGTTTCTCCAGGACAGGTTTATGCCTGCCAAAACGCCATCCCAGTACTTGTCCAAAGAGCTTTTCACAGTTTCAAGGATGGTGTTGAAAGGAGTCGCTATTGACTGGAGCACTTACCTACTCACTAAAATGGATCAACATTTCGTCAAAGTCACCAGGGGTAATGTTACCAATGTCACCTATGGATCATACTTGTTTGCCTTCTTGACCTACTCAGGTTTACAGAAGAGTGTGCCTCCACCTCCTCCATCAGATTCAGTACCTCCTGCTCCACCTTCAGAAGAGTCAGAATCCATTTATATAGAGGATGATGATTCTCTGCCTCCCCTGGTCATACATCGCAAACGCTTGAAGTGGGTAGCGGATAAAGCTCCTTCAGTTCTTCCTTCAGTGCCCATTCCTGCTACCTCTGGCAGTGATCTCCCTGGGTATCTCACTTGTAATAACCTGTTCAGAGCACATCGAGAAGGTTCGTTGGATATATCAGTTCCCTCACTGCACAGTTTAGTCTCGGGAGATGCAATTCCTTTCCTCTGTAAAGACATTCAGAGTTCCATTGAATTGTCAGTGATGACAGCCTGTGTTCAACAGCTGTACGCTTCCTTTTATGAAGAATTGATGCAGTCTAAGGACCAATTGCATAAGGCAACATCCGAGTGAGCCTCTGCTAAGGATACCCTAGCAGATTTATTTAAGCAGATGGAGCAACAAACCCAACTAGTTGCAACCCAAAGAGATGAGATATCTTCTTTGAAGATCCAGTTACTAGAGGCTCAATCAGAGGTTACTAGCCTTTCAGAGGAGAAGGAGAGGATGTCCAGAGAAGTGTAGGCATTCCAAACTCTTTTAGATGACAAACTTTCAGCCTTATAGACTGCTAATGACACAGTGGAATCGCAAGCTTCCCAAATCAAGCAGTGCAAGATCAACTGGCCAAGTCACGGTCTGTTCCTCCAAGCCCTAATGTTCCCTTGATCCCTTCTCTCTCACAGCAGGACTTGGCTGCTCTTTAGAGACAAGCTACCTTGTGTCCTCTCTTCCAAGATAAAGTGGAAAGATTGCAATCCGGAATGGATTTGTTATGGTCTATATTTGAGCAGTTTCAGGAATATGTTCCACTAGACCATTCTTTCTTTGTCCACTACCAATTACAAAAGTTGGGCTTCTACATGAAGCTTTCTACGAT
Source organism: Lygodium microphyllum (assembly GCF_053477565.2). Lineage (NCBI taxonomy): Eukaryota > Viridiplantae > Streptophyta > Polypodiopsida > Schizaeales > Lygodiaceae > Lygodium > Lygodium microphyllum. The sequence continues at coordinate 37,083,844 of NC_141158.1, forward strand.
GGATTTACCTCTTCCAGAGGATGGATGGAGTGGGGCTTGGTCTGCTGAGTTGCTGACAGAGGTGGTGAGGATGGTGTTTGAAGATTCTTTCACGCCAGATACCATGTTGATGTCATACATGTATCTATGAGGAGACTTGTTGATTCTAGATGAGGTGGATATGGCATGGTATGTGGGAGACGTGGTTTTACAAGCTGTTTTGTATGTCAACCATTTGGAGTTGCGCATAAATGACATGTTTCAGAGTTACTCCTCCAATGTGGCTAATTGTCCCGATAATTCTTGGCATACCATGATTGATTCAGTGGTCTTGAATCAAAGATAGAACACATCCCCTACCTATGCCCAGAGTACTAATCAACTGAGGGTGGATCTCTTAGCTTATCTTTCAAAACATAATCCATTTGATTCTACCTTTTTTGATACCTATCATAGAAGATCTCTCTTATGACCTTCTGTTTCTACCCTCTTGTATTACCAACAAATGGCTCACTGATATCATATATATCTTTCCCTTTGTCAATCTAATTCCACAACTATTTTACCCCTTCTTTTCCAACCTTCCTCTTTCCCTCACATTCCCATTTTTACATACTGTTCTTTTATTGAGGATAGAGTATTTTCCCCTTCTCCACCATGTCCTTCTCCATCCGTTCATGTACCTTCCACCTTTCCTATTTATCAGTTAACACCCTTTTTAACTGATTCCCTACAAATTTCAACCATCCTTCTTTAAATCAAGAGCCTCACTACTGAGCGCTTTGCCTTCCTCAGGAGGTTGATGGGCGTTGGATGAGATGTCACCTTTCCTCATCCCTTGTACCTATGTACATTTGTACTGCCTTTTCTTTTTTCTTTTCTCTCTCACTAGGGCAGATTCGCCTTTAAGTGGGAGGTTGTTGGGGGTAAAGGCGCCTCTGCCGTGCCGCCCCGTGTATTACTACACTGACAGTACCCGCCATTGCACACTGCAGGTGGCGGGCGCCCGTCACATTACTTTATTCTTTATTCTTTTAGTGACAGTTTGAATAAAGGAAGGCCCGGTCACACATTGTGACGTGTTGAAATGACTTGTTTTTTGGCTGATTTTTGTTGTTTTTGAGAGCTGAATGGTTGATTTTATGAGATGATTGATTGGTTTGGAAGTGGTTTGAGAGTGTTTTGGATGATATTGATTGTGTTTTGGAATTTCATGATGTTTATTAGTAGAGATATGAGGTTCTGATTGATTCTGTATACCTTCTGTATAGCTTCTGTTTTGTTCTGATTGTCTTCTGTAAGGAGGGATGGAGTATTGATTGATGAAGATTGAGATCTTGTGAAAGCTTATTGAATGGTTTTTGAGAGTTTGGAATGGTTTGAGTATGAGTTATATGGTTTTGATGACCTTCTGTAACCTTCTGTAGGTCTTCAGTGAAGCTTTTGTCTCTGTTCTGTTATGTACTGTAGCTTTTCCGGTACTGTTCTGTAGACTGTTCTGTATGCTTCTGTATGTGTTCTGTTGGATGAGAGTGTAGCTTGGGAAAGTTTTCTAGCCTTGGGAAAAGGTGAATACAAGTGTAAAAGAGCTGAAAGAAGTGAAAGAAGTAGCTGCTGACGACTGAAGAGAAGACTGGAGTGAAGTGACAATAGTGAGCTATGAAAAGACACTCTAGTGGCTCTGGCGACTCTTCATATCAGACATACCTCTTGGGAGGGGTATCCACGACCTAAGAAGGATTATTGAGAGTGATTTTGAGAGATTGTAGTGAGGAGATAATGTATTATTGATGGAGAGAGAGAGAGAGAGTTAGAGATAGTCAATTCTACTGAACAGAGTGATTGTATATGAGAGATTGAGAGAGAAGACTATGAAGACATTGAAGATGAATACTATGTGATGTATTTCCATTCAAAGATGGTGTATTCCTTTGCTTTCTTTGTTCTATTGATGGATTTTGTGAAGATATTGAAGAATATGGTTGATTCTATCAAATTCGTGGGAGACCTACATGATGCTGCATGAAGATTTGTTGTGCCTGGTGTTCTTTTCTTCATTGTGATCATATGAAACATAATAAATAAGCTTGTTGATGTTACAAGATAGATTTTCTTGCAAGAGAATTCCCTTTTCCTTGGTTTTCCTCTTGGGGCTCCAAATATGGATCCAGTAATAAGCTTGCTCACAGGTTTTATAGCCCCTACAAGATCCTAAAGTGCATTGGAGACTTGGCATAAAGATTGGAGCTACCCTCTTCCACTAAGATTCATAATGTATTCCATGTTAGTCAGCTCAAGCCTTTCCATGGCGATCCTGTTAATACAGTTGATGAGTTGCCACCTATTGATGAAGAAGGTCTTATTCAGTACATCCCAAAGGTTGTCATAGGTTAGCATGAGAATAAGATTCGATCTCATTCCATCATTGAATATTTTGATCAAATAGAGAGGTTTACTACTTGAGAAAGCTTCTTGGAGGCCTAATTCCATATTAGACGAGTTTCCTTATGTAAGGGACATATTGCTGGGCTGAAGCTTACTAACTAAGGAGCTAGTTAAGGTGCAAACAGGGACCTCATAATAGATTGTTTTAGAATAGTTTTTACTCTGCCTTATTTTTAGAATTATGCTACCTACATAGGGTTAAATTACTCTTCAAGAGCTATGTTTTGACAATGTCACACCTCATTTGGACACTTCTACTAGAAGTTATGGCAGATTGGGTTTAGTAGGGTCTGTTTATACAGCAAGCTGTCTACTTCATTTTGAGCTCATCAATTGAAGATTTTAAGGCTTCGAAGTACTTTTGAAGTATTCTTGATCATGTATATAGCTGAGGCCTACCTCTATTCCTTCATTTAGGATGGAGGTTGCTTGAAGCTTACACTTGGATCGTGGAGCTACCAGAGTGATTGGGAGACGAGGTAACTCGATCGGGCATGGAGGTAAGCTCACTACACCCGTAGAGATAGATAGCACATTGACTATGTGAGAGGTAGCCATTAGTGCTCGTCTTGGAATGCTTGAAGCAATAAGCGGTCCATGCATCTTGGCGGTTGATTGCCTCTACATTTTGGTTCCATTGTCGAGACCAACGGATTCAAGCCTTGAGCGCTTGCATGCTTCGAATTGAGAATTGAAGTAGGGTTTTCCCTGAACCGGTGCTTGAGGTAGATAGGTGGGAAGCAAGGGAGCTTGAAGAGGTATTCAATCTCCTTAGCAAGTAGATTTCTAGCTTTTCAGATTTGGAAAAGTAGATTGGAGCGGTGTAGGTGTTTGCTTTGTGATTTGGATGCATTAGGATAGAAAAAAACAAAGAAAAAATATGGAAAACCAGCATTGGGGTTTCTGATGCCACGAGGCATATTCCACAGTGGATTCCATGAGACCATGATGGATTCCGTGAGGCTTTGCAATGGATTTCGTAAAACTATATTTATTTGTTGGGGCTTGTACACAAGGTGGATTACTTGTACGAGAAGTTGATGGGGACACCTATCCTTTTCGGGTGTCATGTTAATTTAATGTGCACGTGGGTGATTCCACAGCAACTGATTCTACAAAATACATATTTAAATTAATGGATGTTTATAATTCCAGAGCCTCTGTGCATCCTTGTAATCAAGAGTAACCCAACTCTTGCCTTTTCCTACTAGACTGAAGAATGACTGCAGAGAGTGTAGCAGGTTGCCATGCACTATTGCGGGGTGATGCAGTCACCCATCAAGCATGGTGAACCTCAGGAGCAGTAGGCATATTTTTGCTGAGAGATCATATGTAGTTGCAGCATACGATGGTCATATTCTAGCCTTTAACAAGCGCAGGCAGCTTGAAAATACAATTGAAAAATGACACAAATAGCGAAATCAATATAGTAGAAGGAGCATGCTGGATATGTTTACAAATTCAAGGTAAAAAAAGGGGGGGGGGGGGGAACAACTACACAAGGATCTAGTGGACAAGGCACAAATAAGCAAGTCAATATTAGGAACACAATCAAATGATAAGGTTTGAAAAGTATAGTCCATTTATGAAGAGCCGCTATAAGAGTTGTAGATTCTAAGAAAATTGAGGTACACAAACCTTATAAGGGCTTCTCAACCTATATTTGTCATGGTGTAATAAGCAACATACCTTTCTCACTAATTCTTAATGTTAGTGAATTTTCCTCCATGTAGTTTAGAGCTAACACCTCTTTACAACTACTACTTTCATTTTGAGTTTGGTAGACATGGTGAACTTTTTTCATGGCTTCCCTTCATATGAATATCCCCCCCCCTCCCAAGATCATTTGCTTATGATCTAGTAGCATAAAAAGAATACACAACTAGAAGAAATTTTATCCATGGATAAGAGAGACTCTTCCTCTATAGCTATTCATTACTAGCCCTTCTAAGGCATAAACTGCTCGAATTCTTTTAATGTTGGATGTCTAACTGTAGGTTGAATATGTAATTAAGTTACCTATAGAAGTGCTCAAAGAGTTTAATTACAATGCAAGTACATTTAATGTTGTGGAGAGAGAGAGGGAATTGTGAGAGGTCTTGACATTCTTGAGTCTTGGGAGAGACAAAGGCAAGTATAGAAGACAAGTACAAGACCAAATTTGACAAGACTATGATTAGGAATATGGTAATGGGACTAAAGAGCCGATGATAAAGGGAAATTATAGACACAAGGTGAGATTAAGATAGTAAGAACTAGGGATAGATAGTAGTTTGTGATATGTAAGGAGTGGCCATAGTGGTAGGCCATAGCACCACAAAACTCAATGTTGTCTCTCTTGATCATTATATAATGGTGGTGTGGTGAAAAGGTTCATGATGAAGAGGGAAAAAGAGGAGGGGTACTTTGTAGTCATGGAAGCATATAGAATGTAGTGAGGTTGAAAGGGGGTTCATAAGTCAAGGTGCAGAGAAACACAAACCACTATGTGAGGGAGAGTGGCATTGCCTAAACCACATGAGTGGAATGAGAGCTTGTAACACTAAAGGTAGATGACAAAGAGTAGTGTTAAAGAGGCAAATATAATGAAGAAGAGGAAAGAATCAAAGAAACAAAAGGAAATTCAATGTGAAGAATAGTATTAGAAAATATACATATAATACTAAAGGGAGATACTTGGAGGTGAGCCTTGAAGTGGAAGCACGAGTGGAAGCAAGAGTTATGGTGGAAGGAGTAAGAACAAGAGAGGGAGGTATGCACAATGTGGAAACTCCAATGGTCAATGTGTGACCGGCATTTCCTTTGCTCAAATGTCATTGAAAGAATAAAGAATGAAGTGACAACGATGGACATCTACGAGCTGCAGTGCGCAAATGTGGGCACTATTAGCATAGTAATACATGGGTGGCTAGGCAAAGGCGCCTTTACCCCCAACAACCTCCGACTTAAAAAGGCAAATATTCCTCTGTGAGGAGTGAAAATAAAAAAGAAAAGGCTGTGCAACATATACATAAATACAATAGGATGAGGAAAGATGTCATCTCATCCAACGCCCATCAACCTCCTAAGGAAGGAAAACGCTCTGTAGAGAGGATTTTCTTGAGCAAGTCTATAGGATTTTGGTCAATTGAGATCTTGACAAGGTCAAAAAAATTGTCCTCAATGACCTCACGAATGAAATGATACCTCACCTCAATGTGTTTCATCTTCGCATGGAAGACCGGGTTCTTGGCTAACTAGATAGCTCTCATAGTATCTGAATATAGTGTAGGGATAGCATCTGCAATACCAAGGTTACCAACTGGCCTCCTTGCAAGCCTTACTGGCTACAACATACTCGACCTCTATAGTAGAAAGGGCCATGCATTTCTGCACCTTGGACATCCATGAAATAGCACCTCCATCAAAAGTGAACATATAGCTAGAAATGGACTTTCTACTATCGGCATGTCCTGCATAGTCGTCAGAGTGTATCCCATGACTCCTGCATCCTGGCTGCCATAACATATGCACATATCATAAGTTCCCTTCAGCTACCTCATGATACCCTTCACGACATGCCAATGCCTCTTACTAGATGTAGCCATATAACATGCCACAACACCAACTGCAAATGCAATATCTGGATGGGTGGCTATCATGGCATACATATGACTACCCACTACGGATTCATAGGGAATCTTGGCCATCTTGGCCCTCTAATCATCTATTTGTGGACAATCGGCCTATGATACCTTTACATGAGAAGGCAATGGACACCCAATAGGCTTCACATCCTGCATATAGAAGCACTCAAGCACTTTATGGATATACTCATTTTGTGACAGATAGAGTAGTCCCTAAGACCTATCACACGTAATATGCATACCAAGTATATGAGAGGCATGTCCCAAATCTTTCATCTCAAAGCTTTTTTTGAGCCGAGTCTTAAGAGCATCTAGCTCATCATGAGCTTTCCTTACTAAAACCATGACATCCACATAGAGTACCAAAATTAGTAATGAACCACTGCGGGCTTTCTTCTATACAAGTACAAGTCCATAGATTTATGGATGTAGCCCTATGACTGCATGAATGCATCAAATTTGTTGTACCATTTCCTATCTGGCTGCTTCAAGCCATAAAGACTCTTCCTCAATCTGTACACTAGGTGTTCCCTGCCAAGCTCTAGAAAGCCCTTAGGCTGCTCATGTATATCTCATCATGCAAGTCCCCATGTAAGAAAGATGTCTTGACATCCAATTGATACAAGTCCAAGTCAAGGTGTGCAACCAAAATCAAGACTAAGCATAGGGTTGTCATCTTACACACATAAGAGAAGACCTCATCAAAGTCAACACCATGCTCCTTCTTAAAACCCTTTGCTACCAATCTAGCCTTGTATGATGGCATGGAGTATCCAAGGGTACTTTTCAACTTGTACATCCACTTGTAAGGCAAAGCCCTCTTGCCACTAGGCAAGTGTTAATCCTCAGTTGAACAAGGTGAAAAATCTAGAAAATATAAAGTGAAAGAGAAGGCCAAGGCAAAATGAAACAGAAGAGGAAGGCACATCGAGAAGAATCTGGAAACACAAGAAGTGCAGAAAAGTCCTAAATCAGGGAGAAAGGCGCACAAGAAAAAGCGCAAGTCAATAATTTTGTAAAAGAGTGCAAGGTGCACCATTGTTTTTTTTAAAAGCATCAGGCTTCGGCCTGTGCAAATTGTAAAGGTAGATGGGCAGTAGGAAGGAAGCTAGGAGGAATGGGAAAAAGGGCCACGGTCGGCCATGTAAAAAAGGGGATAAGGGGATGACTACCCAAAAGGGATTTAGGGTTTTGTATATAAAGTTGAAAAGTGAATGAGAAACTCATTCTTCTGTGTGGCCAAAAGTAGTTGTCTTCTTCTTCTTCTTCTTCTTCTTCTTCTTCTTCTTCTTCTTGCTTGCTTGCTTGAGAGAGGGAGTGTGAGGGAGTGAGTGCGTGAGGGTGAGGGACCATGGTGGAGAAGCTCTCCATATTCTCCTATAGAGTTGCTCTTGTCTAGCTCTATAAGAACTCATCTCCCACTTTTGAGATGTACCAGGTATATGCAAACTTTCAACTATGATGGCAAACTCCATCATGCGAGATAAGGTTTCATGTGGATACACCTTCATGGTCCTTTGTAAATGAGGGAGTAGGCTAGCTTCAAACTTCCTTTTCTTCTCTTCATTGCCGATCTCCATGAAAGGAGTAACCTTGAGAAGAGTAGACCAAAACTTGTCCACATAACTAGTGACCTTTTCATGTTCTTTCTGGCCTAGCCAATCCCACTCCTTCTTGACATCATTCTCAAGATTAGGAGGCAAGAACTGAGCATAAAACTTCTTCTTGAACTTTTTCCAAGTCATAGGTTTCCTTCCCTCCAAAATGAGAGTCAACCACCAATTGCTAGCGGTGTTTTTCAAGTGCATGCCTATAGGCCTTAGCTTGGACTTTTCTGAGAAATTACCATCAGAAAAAGAAACTTCAAATTGCTTGACAAAGACTAACGCCTTAGCAGGATCTCTCTTATCGGAGTAAGAGTCAAACTTTATGTCCTTATCCCCAGACTTGAAAGTCTTAGTCTTCTTAATCTTGCTCCTCTTATGGTCCCTCTTTGTCCATTTGCGGATTGCACAAGACTTAGAACCAAGAGAGTAGAAACTAGAAGATGAGGAGGAGGAGGAGGAACTTGAGTAATTAGGGGAGTAGTTGGTTGCTGAGGGAGATGACTCCCTCCTTATCCGCCTCACTCAAGGTGAGGTCTTTTTACTCTTCTTGACTCGAGAATCCTTCTTCCTTCTAGGAAGCTTCTTAGTAATTGGATGCTTTTCATCTTCACCATCAATTGGTGCAATGGTGTTTCCTCCAGTATCACCATCTTTTGGAGGATTCGATCCTTCATCAGTAGCTTCTTCCCTTGCCCTTAAGCTGTCAATCAATTGACGTACTTTGGGAATCTCCAACAAGCTATGATACTATGTCAATTGAGCCTGTAATTGCTCACTTGTAGGTGATTCATCAGTTTCCATCTTTACCTTCTTCTTACAAAGATCGCCTTTACTTTGAGAAAAGCAAAGAGACCTACTCTGATACCATTGTAATAGAATCTGAGATACACGCTCGACTTTCTTATATACTTAAAATATATATGGCGAATATTATGTTGGCACAGAGGGAGAATAGATGAGAGAAAAGAAAGATGTAGAGAGAGAGGTATAGAAATTGGAAACACACTAGGGATTAGAAGATGGGCCAGTCCCCCCCCATGTGGAGTTATATCATTGAGAAGGAGCAAGCTCCTCCATTACACATAAGCCAAGTTCTTACTCGTTGATCTTGGAAACAAGATCACGGTTCCTTGCACGGTATACAACCGGCTAACACTTGCACAACTTGGAAGTTGGCACCTTTTGATCTTTCTTGAGTCTCCTTCTCTCCTGCACAATATGTGTAGGGCTCTCCTCTTGGCGCTTGATTTCAACAGAGCTTCCGCAGCACTTTGCACCTTATATTCTTCTCTTGGAACTTGATTTCAATAGAGCTTCCGCAGCACTTGATTTCAACAGGGCTTTCGCAACACTTGCACCTTCTCTTCTCCTCTTGGATAGATGCAGAGTGATGCTTCCTTCACCCCTCCCTTACACCCAAGGAGAGCCTCCTCTTTTATAGGCTTTCGAGTACTTCTCTTCTTGGAGAGAGAGTTGAGTTGATCTTCATGCAAGATGTGGTTGTTCCACTCTACAGCATTAATTTTGAGATATTTCTTTGTGCAGTGTTTGGATGAAAAAATGTCCAACATGAAAGTTGTAGATCTCATTGTTTTCGATAACCCATGTGGCCTGTTTTTAGAGATCGTTTTTCTATTGAGAGATATTTTAAAAATGGATTTTCCAAAAAACAGCTTTTTAAACTGTACTCTTAACTTATGGTCCATGCAACTGTCAAGATTGTGGGAGAGAAGGAAGGAGTCTCACTTGTAGCTTTCTTGCTTGCACAATAGGGGACTACACACAAAGGTGGAGGCTGAAAACAGTTTTCCTCTTCTTAGTTATGTAAGCCAAAAGAAACTCTGGTACATAGAAATAGAAGAACCCTATATATGGGTCTCAAACCAAACTCAACTAACTAAGGTGGCATACTAACTGAGCCACAAACTAGAGTAGATAAGGATAGCTGTCATCTAGCTATTATTCATGGGCGGTGTACCAACCACATCTGCAACTGACAAGTCGGTGATATAAATGCACAATGGCCACCCTGGCATATCACGAGTGGAGCTCGATATCTAGACATTCCCCCTCGAGCTCAATCCCAATTCCTGCACACCAAGCAGGTCTTTGAACTTGCGCAGCTTCTCTGCACCCAATGCCTTCGTAAATATGTCAGCTACCTAATTCTCTGTGCTGACATAAACTAGATCAATAAGACCTAGTAAAACCCTCTCCCGCACATAGTGATAATGCACCTCAATGTGCTTTGTTCTAGCATGATAGACTACGTTATTTGCCAAGTGTATACTACTCATGTTGTCACAATAAATGACAACTGGCCCATCTGTAGGCTGATGCATATCATAAAGTAGCTTATGCAACCAAGCTACCTCACATGCAGCCATTGCTGCACCCCTGTACTCAGCCTCTGTGCTCGACAAGGCAACTGTAGGCTGTTTCTTGCTGCTCCAAGTGACTGCAGCACTCCCAAAAGAGAACACATATCCACTGGTAGATCGTCTATCAGAAATACTACCAGCCCAATCAGCATCAGTGTATCCATGCAACTGTATCTGAATCCCAGTCTCATAAAATAGTCCATACTGCAATGTGGACTTCACATACCTGAGTATGCGTCTAGCCGCATCCAAATGCGGTTTCCTTGGAGTCTGCATAAACTGACTTACCAATCCAATAGCATAGCTCAAATCTAGCCTGGTAATAGTCATATAAATCAAACTTCCTACTATGCATCTGTACATAGTAGGGTCTTCGAGAAGCTCAACTGCATCTGTACTCAACTTCACATTCTGCTCCAAAGGAACTGAAATAGGCTTATAGCCTGCCATCCCATATTCGGATAGCATGTCCAATCCATACTGCCTCTGCAAGAGCCATATCCCACTTGGTGATCTAATCACCTCAATGCCCAAGAAATAATGCAGCTCTCCCAAATCCTTCATCTCAAACTTCTACTTCGATAGCATTTTCACATGAAGGATATCTTCATCACTATCACTTGTGATAATCAAATCATCAACATAAATGACAAGTAGCATAATACCTTTCTCTATTTTTCTCACATAAAGTGAGAAATCTGCCTTGGAAATCTGAAAGCCAATAGTGACAAGATACTGCCCTATCTGTTCAGACCATGCTCTAGGTGCTTGCTTCAAGCCATACAAGGCTTTCTTCAACCTACAAACAAACTCAGGATGAACAGCATGCACATAACCTGGTGGCTGTTCCATATAGACCTCTTCTTGCAAATCACCATGCAAGAAGGCATTCTTTACATCCATCTGATGTAAAGACCATCCCTTTGATGCAGCCATAGCAATGACTGCTCTTACGGTTGCCATCCTTACAACCGGACTGAATGTTTCTTCATAATCAATGCCATATGTTTGTGCATACCCCTTGACTACTAATCTTGCCTTGTATCTGTTCACAGAACCATCTGCATTGTGCTTCACCTTATAAACCCACTTACAACCAATTGCATTCTTATCTTTAGGCAAAGGTACCAATTCCCATGTAGCATTTGCTTCCAAGGCATCCATTTCTTCATCCATGGCTTTCTCCCATCTTTCTTTTCCCATGGCTTGCTCAAAAGAAGCGGGTTCTGGTTCCTATATCACTTTGACTATATAGGCATAGTGAATGACTGTAAATCCATCATATTTCAGCCTATCCACAAGATACCTAGCTCTGGTAGACCTGCGCAAAGTAGGCTCACTTCCAAGTGTTCTCAAAACATCCCTGGTCTTCCTTACTCTAGGTGTAACAATAAAAGGAATACCCAACTCATCATCAATGCACTATTCTGAGCCACTGGATTCACCATCCACATAAGAGTGACCTGCATTCACATCAAACATGGGCTGATCTACCTTCTCTTTTCCTTTTCGTGATACCTGCATACCACTATCTGCATTGCTTTGAGAAGATTCTCCTGATCTCAATCTGCCTGTCCATGGCAAAGAATGTGAACCACTGCTAGAGGACGCTCCAAGTCCACTAATATCTTGTGACTACTACTGTGAATTCTGTGCAACATTACCATTTTGTGCATCTACATTATCAATCACATTTACTGGTTTATACCAGCTACTCATCTCATCAAAAACAACATCTCTGCTCACTGTAAACTTACGAGTAGAAGGGTTATAGCATCTATACCCTTTTTGCTACAGAGAGTAACCAATAAAGATGCACTTCTTAGCTTTTGGATCCAACTTGGATCTCAACTCATCTGGCACATGAACATAGGCAATGCAACCAAAAATTTTCAAATGAGAAATATCTGGTTTCCTACCAGTATACCTCTCCTCTAGAGTCATGCCATGTATTGCTGCAGTGGGAGTCCTGTTCATTATGTAGACTACTATAGCAACTATCTCAGTCCAGTAAAAATATGGCAGGTCTTTTTCATTGAGCATGGCGTGAGATACCTCGCCAATATGTCTGTTTTTTCTTTCTGCAATTCCATTTTGCTGTGGGGTATGACTACATGAATATTGCTGCTTTATGCCATGCTCTTGCAAGAACCTTGCAAACTCATTTGAGAGGTACTCTCCCCCTCCATTTGACCTTAGGCATTTTATTTGCAGGCCTGTTTCTTTTTCAACTATAGCTTTAAGAGTTTTGAAATGCCCAAAAACTTCACTTTTCTTTTTCATAAAATACACCCAAACTTTTCTGCTATAGTCATCAATAAAAGTGACAAAATAATGACAGCCTCCAATAGATGCAGCTTTAGTAGTCCACACATCAGAGTGGATTAATTCCAATGGCTTCTTACTCTCTTGAACATGTCTAGGAAATGGTTTCCTTGCCTGTTTTCCAAATTGACAGGCTTCACATACCTTATGCATTTCTGCAAACCTTGACTTTAGGCAATCCTATAACAATATTTTGGGCTTGCATTGATTTAAGTCGCTGTACATTAACATGACCAATGCATTTATGCCAGATATCAATATCTGCAACTACACCGGTCCCATGTGCAAACATTGCTGCACTCAATTCAGGCATGTCTGCATCCAACGTAAACATTCTACCCTTTTTCTTTCCTTTTGCTATCAAGCGATCTTTATTTTTCATATCCTCAACAAAGCATCCATGAGAATTAAATTTGACCTGCAAGCCTTGCTCAACCATTTGACCAACAGAAACCAGGTTGTTGGTGATATTCGGGACATGAAATACATCCGACATGTATTTCTTTTTCCCATCTTGCATAGACAAAGGAATATTTCCAATATGCACAATAGGATGTGCAGTATCATCACCAGTCTCCACAAATCCTGGTTTTTCCATTTTCCTTGCATCCTGCATCCATTCTGCATGACCTGTCATGTGGCTTGATGCACCTGAGTCAACATACCACACACCGTTGCTTTCTTCTGTACTTGTCGCAGAATTGGTCATGTGCTGCACCATAAACAAATGCTCATTTCTTTCATCACCCTGTCTACTAGAAGATGCATAATTCCCTTGTTGCCATTTTCCATTCATGATGTCATTCTGCTTTTTTATAGCTGTCTTTAGCCATATGATCCATTTTACCACAGTAGTAGCATTCAACATTGTTGTTTGCATTTTGGCCTCTTTGCCATCCACCACGACCTCTTTGGCTCCCCCTGCCTCTAGAGTTACCATGTTCTCCTCCAAAGGACTGGTTTTCTTGAGTTTGCTGCATATTCTGATTTCTACCACGGCCTCCAGATCGGCCTCCTCTACCTCTGCCTCTACCTCTTCCAGCATTTGAGTAGAAGACAGCTTCTTTTGAAGTTCCTCCTGAAGAAGATGCACCACCATTTCTCTGCTCCTCAGAAATTAGAAGAGCAATCAACTCCTCAAAATCTGAAAATCTTTCACAGACGGAAATGGATGTTTGAAACTGTGCATAATCCTTTCCTAGACCATTCAAGGTCACACAAACTAAATCATCATCTTCCACTGGTGACCCAATGGAAGCAAGTGCATCTGCAATCTTCTTCACCTTCATGTGGTAGTCATTGATGCTCATACTTTCTCTTTGCACATTGTGCAACTCTTGCTTGAGCTGCATTTTCCTGGCTTGCGTATTTGCGCTATACATTTTTGACAAAGTATCCCATGCCTCCTTTGGTGTACTTGCATCTTGAATATGCACAATCATAGAGTCTGAAATGCTGATAGACAGCCAGTATATAACTTTCTTGGCTCTCTCATGCCATGCTTTAAATGCCTGCATTTGCTATTGATTGGAAACATCAGGAAGAATTGGTTCTTTTTCATTTCCTGCAACGAATTCCCAATATCCTTTTCCCATAAGGAAATTCGTCATTCTGAACTTCCATGCTTGGAAGTTATTCTTGTCAAGCTTTTCAGTGACAATCTGTGAAAGAGAATCCGACGCCATTACAGAACACTACAAAAAGTTCTATCACTGCAAAGAACACAGCTTCAGCCTCACAAGGGCAAATCTGCAAAACTGACGAAAGTGGTATTTGACTACACAGTCACTTCCTAGTGACGATTTTGCATCAACAGGCAACAAGGATGATTTTGTAACTCCCAATGCCTCTACGCACAGGCATACGATGCAATTTCTACAGTAACTTTTCATTGACATGTAGAACAGTGAAACAGGGCCTTTTTCTGAGTGCGTGCAGAAAACTTCCGCCTTCAAAACAGACCCCGAAATGGCCTCAAATAAAAAAAACAGAGCAACCAAGGCCTAAAGCCCTCTCCCGTAGCATATACTGCCCTCTTGCTACACCGCGAAGGACATCTCAATCTGAGACAATGCACCCTTGCACTTTTCGGCTGTGCTACCTGCTGCAGAGACTTGCTCCCAAAACAGAAAAATGAAAGCAACACTGGTTCTCTTACCAGAATACCGCGAGCTTGGTTTTCTTTCTTGAGCTCCTTACCACGAACAAGGCTTTGACACCATGTCAAGATTGTGGGAGAGAAGGAGGGAGTCTCACTTGTAGCTTTCTTGCTTGCACAATGGGGGAATACACACAAAGGTGGAGGCTGAAAACAATTTTCCTCTTCTTAGTTGTGTAAGCCAAAAGAACTCTGTTACATAGAAATAGAAGAACCCTATATATGGGTCTCAAACCAAACTCAACTAACTAAGGTGGCATACTAACTGAGCTACGAACTAGAGTAGATAAGGATAGATGTCATCTAGCTATTATACATGGGCGGTGTACCAACCGCATCTGCAACAACTGATAAGTCGGTGACATAAATGCACAACGGTCACCCTGGCATATCACAAGTGGAGCTTGATATCTCAAGAGCAACCACCTTGAGTCATAGATAAGGAGAGTTCATGAGATTGTCTTGTTCCTCAACCTTAAGATTGAATTCCACACAAAAGCTTGTGTCATTTTAGACCTTAGAAAGAGAAAATCTTCTCTCCTCACTTCCGGAGGAGCACGTCTCTCGTCTTTCTTAATGAGAGAATTCCCTCTCTCGTCTTTCTTAATAAAAGAAAAGACCTTAAACCTTGACTTGTAGGGGAGAGGATGACCCCAAATGAATGCAATGCTCATTACAAACAAGTAAAGCATTCCCAGGCATCCCTGGATGCACACATAAATACATATATAGAATGCTAATGCACTTCCTCTTCTTAGAACTCAATCCATCTTCATTTATGTGTAACTCCTTGGTTCTTGTGTACACTCTTACACTTGGTAGACACTTCTTTCCCCCTTCATAACTTGTACTGCCTATACTAGATATCCCCATCACAATGCTTTGATCACCCCATTAAGTGATGCACTAGGAATACTGGTCTCTAAATCGTCTCATGGCCATGCTAGATCATCATCAACACTTAAAGAAAAGTAAGTCATTAATTTATTGGAATGAATTTATTAAATAGAGAATGTGTAATAAGCAATCAATTTAGTGACACTAGAGATAATAACCTTCAAGAAGATGCTAGAGGAAATGAAGAAATTGGTTAAGGACATAAGATAGGATATCCAAGTGGCTAAATATTGTTAAAAATATTATGGTAATCTTGGAAGACAAGTGGATCTTCAAAGAAGGAGGCCAAGATATTGTGGACCTTACAAGATTGTCAAGTACTTAGGGACTAATGCTTACAAGATGCAACTTCTCGAACACTTAAATATCCACAATGTTTTTCATGTTAGCTTATTAAATGCTTATATGCCTAATTCTGATCATATACTAGATGATCAATAGATTTTAGTGTTGAGCCAAGAAGTCTTGAGCTCCAATATGAGAGAATAATTTATGTAAAGGAGAAAATACTTAGAAGTAGAATTTTTATAGATCTCATTCAATGGGAGGACTATCTTGAAGAGGACACCATATGGAATTGTGATACTAAAGCATACTTGTGTATCAATAGCTTCAAATAAGCTCTTCCAATGTTGGGAAAATTTTCCTTTTAATATTTTAATTGTACTCTTATAAGACTTCAATATATCTTTGTTGTCTCATGTTTACATATGATTAGGTAAATATTCATTTGAGACTTTTGAGATTTGTTAACCAAGATGAATTTCCTTGCTAAGCAGGTAATGTCTCCATAACTTGAGAGCCTAGATCACATCCAACAACTATACGTTATGAGTAGCAGAGTTTCTTTCATGACTCTTTAGCTTCCTTGAGGAATAAGAAACTAGATAACCCTCTGATGTAAGTACACAACCCAATGCAAGAGAACTTGCATATGTTACAACCTCAAGTTCTTGATTTAAGTGGAGAAGCTTAAGAATGGGAACAATCAATAAGATTTGTTTGAGTCAATCAAAGGTAGATTACTTGATTAGAGTGCATACTATATAGGTTTGTTTCTTTAGCAAGTTAGTGAGAGGTGTGACAATCAAGGCATAGTCCTTGATAAAGATTCGGTACCGATTGATCAATCCTAAAAAGTTGCACACTTCTTTAATCGATGTTGGGGGTGTTCATTTTTGTACATCCATAATCTTGGCAAGATCGAAAATAATTCCTTCTTTCTTCTTTGACCGATATTAGGGACATTCATTTTTGTACATCCATAACCTTGGCATAGTCCTTGATAAAGATTTGATAGCAATTAGTAAATCCTAAGAAGTTGCACACTTATTTGATCAATGTTGGGGGCATTCATTTTTGTACATCCATAATCTTGGCAAGATCTACAATAATTCTTTCTTCTGACACTTAAAAAACCGAGGTACTCAATTTGACTTTTAAAGAATGTACACTTATTCTTCTTCTTAGCATAAAGCTTGTACACCCTCATTTAAGAATGATGTGAAGTGCCTCATGTTCCTTGTCTTTCTTGGAATAGGTCAAAATGTTGTCAAAGAAGACGAGAATGAAATCATCAAGATAAGGTTGGAAGTGCAGAAGTATATGACATGGAACCTTATGCTTGTGGGCTCATTGCCTGCACTAAACTCTACATTCCTAGTTTGATATGATGATACAACTTCCTTTCCATTTGCTAACTCTACCAACAGTTTAGATGCTGGTGTAACCTCTATGCCTAGTTTTTGCGAACATTTTTGGGAAACAAAGGAATGAGTACATCTACAATCAAATAAAATTCGAAAGGGTTTACCTTTGATGGCTTGCCTATGTTTGAAACATTGGGAATTGGTGGTTTGATCCCTTATTAAGAGCTGTGTAAATCCTCCCTCTTTCCATTTTGATCTCCATTATGGCTCTTCTTTATCTTCTCCTCCTATGTGTAACGTGTCCCCTTGTCCACTTGTAGGACACGTCTTAGCAGCCCATTGAGAAGAGACTCTAGAAAGCGCCACCTGGCACTCACAAGGAATGTCACGGGGTTTGCGATCTAGGTCTCCCCAAGTGTGCCACAAAGCTGGCAAAGGCCATTGCTGTTCCCACTTAGGACCGACCTGAATCAAGGTTTTCCTAATAGTCAAGTTCCTAGGAGGTAGCTAGCGTCAAGCCCCAGACAAACTACTTTGCACATAAACATCAGGGTTGAAGCGGATTTATACTGCACTTGGTTCAAGGAGAATGGGAAACGAGAGGGATGCAAAGCTCAACCTCTCTGCCCTTAAGGCATAGCCCCATTATGTTCCCCTAAAATAGCATAAATCGGGACTCTAGCTCTATTGATTCTAGGTCATTATTACCTCGCTGTCAAATCCTTTGAGAAAATTTTCCAGCCAACCCGGACCACCCTTCCGTAGGACGGACCCAAGGTCATGTACATCGCACTTTCCTCGAGTTGCTTTAGTTACCTAATTACCTACCATATTTAGTTTGACAAGCAAAAATAACTTCCTTAGTTAACCAAATTAATCACTGGTTCCTTCACGTAACTTAAGCACTGACACAAAAAACAATGTCAAGAAAGTTCCTTTTTTCAACATTTGATCTTTATTTATCAGTCTTTGGAATACATCAAATAAACCTGCCTGAAGGCTATTCCAGCAATCCTCAGTGATCGCTATTCCAAGTTTCGCCCGATGACTAGTATGCGGGCCTCGAGATCCCATCTGGAGTCACGTCGGCCTCTTGTGCAGGATCCAGAGGCAAGGGATTTACGGTCAGAGCCTCCCTTGGCACCCAAGCGTCCTCCTGCTCCAAGTAGCACCCATGGAGAGACCTCTTGTGGTGGGTTCGATCCACGTACCTGGCGTGGCTATCAACCCCCTTCGATAGGGTCAGGCAGACAGTCGGAGGTAACTAGTACTGCTTCCCCCTCCAGGCTTTTAACATGAAGTATTAGTTGTTTTTCTTGAATTAGTTCCTTGAGCAAAGAAGTACAAATAGTGCATCTAAATGTACAATCACGAGCATTCCAATGGTCGTTTGTACGGCCAACTGCTAAGGTGTGATTC
Source organism: Lygodium microphyllum (assembly GCF_053477565.2). Classification (NCBI taxonomy): domain Eukaryota; kingdom Viridiplantae; phylum Streptophyta; class Polypodiopsida; order Schizaeales; family Lygodiaceae; genus Lygodium; species Lygodium microphyllum. The sequence goes on from NC_141158.1 coordinate 37,102,330, forward strand.
CTTCTCCCCAAATGCTTCCAGCATTCGATCCTGGATCAATCATGACTTGGCAAGATCCCAAGGGTTTCATAAGCTGAGTTGGTTGTTTACCCTCTTTCCTTGGGTTAGGGTTTATACCCTGTTGACCCAAATTGGTAATACCTTAGGTTTCCTTATATTAAGGTTAATAAATCTTGGGCAACCTCGTCGCCCTAACTTGGTTGGTCAACTGCTTTCTTGGCAAAGTCGTAACTCCCCTAGCTTGGCAGATAAGTCCAAGGAAGAGTGATGTAGCACAATGACTACTCATCCTCTAGAAAATTAGACTTGTAATTAGAACCCGTCAAACTTGGTCTAAGGTGTAGCAGTGCTATTTTGTGATTTAGACACAAGACCATATGACGTTGCAGCTTGTTGCACAAGATAGGTGTTAGCACCTAACTTGTGGGATTATTTTGTCATCACACGGTATTCCTTGATCAAGAATACCTTTGATCAAGATGTAGGGTTTGGGAGTCCTATTGATCCAATCCAAAACCTTGACCCTACTAGGTTGATAGTCGTTTTGGCCCTAGGGTTCCTAAAATCCTTTGCGGAGGTCTAGTATTTTGTCAACTAATCCTGAGGGTGGGAACCCTAGATCATTCTTACACGGTAATTAAATAATCCTAATATTTCGTGGATGTAGGTAGGACCTTTAAGATTGGAAGTATTAAATTGGCATCCCAAGTGCGATACTAGGGAGAATTTTAACACAGTTTAACCCTACCTAGTGAATTACTTAATTGATCTAACCAACCCATGACTAAAGATGAACTTCCCCCTTAAAGATGCAAATACTTTCTTCTAAACTTGCAAGTACTTTCCCTAAAAGATGTAAGTAACTGCAAGATGTGTGAGATGTACCATTCCATGCAATTTCAAGACCATAGACCTTTTTCCTTTATGCAACTATAGGATCTATAGTGATCTTTCCTTTCCTTGCCCTATGTGATATTGATTGATATTCAGAGCTATTCTTATAAACCCTATGTTGATGCATCGAATTCAAGCTCTAGTATTTTAATGAAGATGCATCCTTTTCCAAATTCAAACTTTAATAAAAGAACTCCATGCATGGATGCACCATTCTTTCATGACTAGATGCCAATGAATCCATCATGGATTTAATCCTTCCTTTAACACTATACCCAACCTAGAATGTAACTATCATCACATGCGATTTGCAAGGTTCATAAATCCTTTCCATGCATTGCAACTGTTTGGACATCATTTAATGATCGTCTACAGTTATCTTCTACATGAGTTACAACCAGGAATTTATTTCGTAAGTGCATTATGTGTCATTTGTGAGATGCAATAAGGACGCCTTTGCACAATTTCATCTTTTAACTTATGCAACAAAAATGCAACTACCCTTGACCATGGAAGTGCAAGAAAATGCAAGTACCCGTCATGTGACTAAACTTTGTAAATCGAACAAGTACATAAATTTTACAATGCTTTTAAGTTTCCCTACATGAATTAAAACATGATTTATGCATCTTTTCCATGCGAAAATAATTTTTGGAACCTGGGCATTCAATATCGGGGCGTTGTCCACTCTCGTACTTTGGGTAGAAGCTCCCACGTGCGCTCCTCTCGACTTTTGCTTAGGAGCCATTGACGCAGCAGATTTCGACTCAGCGAACTCTCCTTGCCCTTTATCCGATTTCCAAAACTCCCTACTGCCCAAGATTTCTCTCGCGGCACGGAAAATAGGCCTTGGGGAGCACGGTTTAGAAACCCCGGGAAACACGGGTGAACTTGGCTTAGAGAAGCTTCAATAGAAGCTTCTCAAGCTTCTGGATTATAGGGGTGACATGGAAACGTGATGGGTGGAGATGATGATGATGGTGAAGATAACGATGAGGGAGATGATGATGACGACGACGACGATGACGACAACGACGACAATGATGATGATGAAGACGACGATGATGATGATGAAGGCAACAAGGGCGGCGGCAGCAACAAACTGGCAGCGGCAGGTAGCTACGACGGGCAGTACAGCACGATCAATCCCCCTCCCAAGCTCATGGAGGGGGTTTATATGAGGTGAAGGGGGGGGGGGGGGTAGCCACACAAGTGGTAGGTAGCATGCTTCCCCTCCCCATGCCCCTCCTTAACACCTACTCCTCTCTCTCTCCCCGCCATGCAACGGGTGAAGGAGAGGGAGTTAATGCATAAAAAATTTACAAAATTATCCCTTATCCTTTTTCCCTTGGAGGGGTATTCCAGCGGTGAACTACGGATTTTGAGCCATGACTTCATATACACGACACGCGGGGTTGGTGTTTGTTAATGCGCAAGGGTGGAGCACTTAGCCCAAGGTTATTCTGTTATGGGAGGTTACTTTGAATTGCTTTTGCGTTAGCTTTAGGGCCTTCAATATTTCGTTGCGGAAATATTACATTCTCTCCCCCTTAGAGGAATCGAGATGTCCTCATCTCAAGAAAATCTGGGGGTATTGTTGGTTGAGAGTACTTTCATCCATCTAGGTGGCATCCTCTTCGGGATAATCTTTCCACTGGATGAGGTATTCCCTCAAGGTCCTTGACCTCAAATGCCTCTCCCCAACATCTAAGATCCTGTCAGGCCGTAGCTCAAGGACTCCTTGGCTTGGCATTACAACTTGTTGATCATGAAGCATGTGTCTAGGGTTAGGCACATACTTTTTCAATAGGCTGATATGGAATACATTATGAACTTTTAGGTTTTCAAGGAGTTGAAGTCTGTAAGCATTAGGTCCTAGGCACTTGAGAATCTTGTAGGGTCCACAATACCTTGGACTTAGCTTTTTGCATTCACCCAAGGATAGGGAACTCTTCTTTGGACGTACGTGAATGAAGACCATATCACCTTCAACAAAGGATCTGTCTTGACGTTTCAAGTCTGTGTAGGCCTTCTGTCTATACTTGGCGGCTTGGATGTCCTGTCTTATTGATTTGATTTGGTCATCCATGTCTTTCAACATCTGCTTTGAAGCTTCAACCCTCAAGGTTGGATCTGAAAAGCTTAAAAGACTATGACAATCGTGCCCATACAATGCTTGAAAAGGGGTCATCTGAATGCTTTGTTGGTAAGAAGCATTGTAGGAAAACTCAACCAGTGGCAAATATTGAATCCACGTTTTGGGTTCGCGACAACAGTGTGCTCTGAGCATATCTTCAATGACTTGGTTGACTTGTTCTGTTAGACCATTAGTTTGGGGATGATAAGCTGTACTGAAACAGAGTTGAGTCCCAATGGCCTCGAAGATAGCCCTCCAGAAGTGTGAGGTGAAGAGAGAGTCACGATCACTAATGATTCTTTTGGGTAACCCATGCAGTTTGAATATCTCCTTGATGAATAACCTTGCGATGTCTGAGGCTTTATAGTTTGTCTTAATAGGGATAAGATGTGCAACCTTGGTGAGCATATCTACCACGACCATAATGGAGTTGTATCCTCCCTGAACTTGGGACATGCCAACAACAAAGTCCATACTAATGAATTCCCATTTCATTTGGGGAATGTCAAGTGGTTGCAATTTCCCTAGCATTTTGACATGTTTGGCCTTAATGCGTTGACAAGACAAACATTCCGTGATATATTTGAGAACGTCACCTTTGAGCCTATCCCAGTAATAGCTCTTCCTGACCGCATTAAGGTTCTTGGCATAGCCATGATGTCCTGAGAAAGGGGAGTCATGGACTTCCCAAAGTATCTTTTGCTTGAGTGATTGGCTTGCCGGAATACATAATCTTGTCCTATAGTAGACAAGTCCACTATTGATAAAGAATTCTTGTTTTGTTTGTAGTTTTGGGTCTTGATCTTTGATGGGGATCTCCCTTAGCAATTTCTGATAGGTTGGGTCGTGACATGCCTCTTCTCTAGCTAGCTCAAGAATTGGGTTGTTTGGCACGGATACCTTTGTGGCTAGAGATCTTGCTGTTGATGGATCTTGCAAGATCAGAGAATTCAGAAATGCCTTGCAACAGAGTGCATCGGCAACTACATTCTCCTTTCCATGCCGGTATTTGATTTCAAAATTATATTCTTCCAGCTCTTCAATCCATTGACGTTGCCTCATATTGAGCTCATTGTGGCCATTTAAGACTCTTGTGGTCTGTCATCACTAGGGTAAATTTGTTACCCAGCAAGTAGTGTCTCCAAAGTTTGAGAGCATGGATGACAGCCAACAGCTCCAGATCATAGGTAGCATAATTCCTTTCATGGCTCTTCAGTTTCCTTGAAGAGTATGCTACGGGATGACCTTCTTGCATGAGCACACATCCTAAGGCAAGTACGCTAGCATCAGTTATCACTTCAAACTTCTTACTAAGATCAGGAAGTTTCAGGATGGGTGTTGATACCAAGCTTTGCTTTAGTTTGTCAAAGATGGACTGTTCAGTAGGTGACCATACAATAGATACTTGCTTTTTTTGTAGATCAGTCAGAGGTGCTACGATCAAAGCATAGTTTTTGATAAAGACCCTGTACCATCCTGGTAATCCAAGAAAACTATGTATTTCTTTGATAGAAGTTGGTGTTAGCCACTCTAGAACGTCTCACCTTGGTTGGATCTACTGAAATTTCTTCCGCTGATACAATGAATCCCAGATATTCAATATGTCGCTTGAAAAATGCACACTTCTTCTTCTTGGCATAAAGCTTGTGTGCCCTCATTGTTTCAAGGACAATGCGAAGCTGGGGTTCATGATCTTTTTCCTGCTTAGAGTAGACTAGGGTATCGTCAAAGAAGACGAGTATGAAGTCATCAAGATAGGGCCTAAAGATATCCTGCATTAACCTGTTGAAGGTAGCAGGAACATTTGTCAGCCCGAATGACATGGCTAGGAATTCAAAGTGTCCATACCTTGTGCTGAATGCCGTCTTTGGGATATCTTCTTCCTTGATCCTTATCTGATTTTGACCCTACGCTCTCTTAGCTTGAGACTTATACATTCCCTTGTTCTGATCCTTATAAGACCAAGTCATGTTATTCATTGGCTTGGTTTGCACCTCGTGTATTATGGGTGCAGCTCAAATGAGCGCGTCTTGTAGGTCTGTTGGGCGCATTGATTCCAAACGGGTGTTTATGGGTGGATTTAACCCAGCACAAAACTTTGACACCTGTTATGTCATATCCATTTGTGGCACATACTTTAAGAGAGAGACGAACTTTGAATAGTAAGCATCCAGGGATAGTCCAAGCTGCTTTAATTCATAGAATTCGTTCATCTTCTATGTGCAGTAGGTAGGTGGCAGATATCTCCCTCGCACAACTTTCTTAAGCTTCTCCCAAGTAACTGACCCTTCCGAGATCCCTTGGTCTCTGCACCATTGTTTCCACCAATGTCTTGCTTCGCCAATAAGCTTCAGTTTGGCGAACATTGCTTGGTTAGCGGGTGTAGTTCCTGCTGCCTCAAAATAATCCTCCATGGATTCGATCCAGACCTCGGTGTTAGTTTGGACAGTCCTTTTCTTACCATCGAATTCAGGTGGCTTTATTTTTTTGAGAAGGAACTTCTTCTCTTGAATTACAACCGTACTTAGTGTAGGGGTCAAACTAGGAATTTGCACTTGAGGTTGTGCCCGGGCAATAAGATTCTTTACATTAAAAACTTACTAAACGTTTCTCACATTACCTTAATATGCCCAGTTCAGCTTTTTGCCAAGTGACCTAATCACTTAACTCCTTTACCAACACTTATAGGCATGACAAACAGTGATAAAAAATCTTATTCATTCATGTGGGCATAGCCCTTTCGAGTACATTTATTTTGGAAAGGTAGAACAAGCTTATACATCAGTTTGGGAAAAATAGGATTGTGTTACATTCGGCTACGGGGATTGAGTAATAATATGGAGTGAGGTCATGGATTTTCACGAATCGATAGGTCATAGGAAGCTTGGGGTATCCCTTCCTTTGATACTCGTTCTTCTCATAATGTCCCAGCACCTTGATTCTATCGGCACGGATTATTTGAGTCACTTCCTTGTATACATACTTGTTCTACTTAACCTTCCGACTGCCGACATGTAGGGTTGCATTTGCGTATTGAGCCTCGACAAAGATGAGCAGCTTCACGGTCTTTAAATCCTCCATCCACTTGATTCTCTTCAAGTTGATCTGAAGGTACGTGAGTCAGTGGGCCGCTATGTAATATATTCCTGATTCACCTGTCCATCTCCGTTCCATGTACAGGGGTGAAGGATTGTAGATACGGTCTAGAATATTCATCATGCCTTGCCTCTATCAATAATTCGAAGCACGTATTGCAGTCATAAACATAACCTGGAACACCAAGAATTTGTTCAATGCTTCGCGACTCTGCAGGCCAGCATCCATAAGTAGCTAAGGAAATGTTCTTAACAGCAACATTGCTCTACTTCCCGTCATTAAGTTTCCTTGTAAATATTAGATCTCGTTAGTTCGCTCTTATACCAACTGTAACGTATCCCCCCGTCCACTTGTAGGACACGTCTTAGCAGCCCATCAGGAAGAGAGTCTAGAAAGCACTGTCCGGCACTCACAAGGAATGTCATAGGGTTTGCGATCTAGGTCTCCCCGAGTCTGCCCCACGAAGTGGAAGCACCTGGCTGTTCCCACTTAGGACCGACCTGAATCAAGGTTTTCCTAATAGTCAAGTTCATAGGAGATAGCTAGTGTCGAGCCCCAGATGAACTACTTTGCACGGAAACATCAGGGTCAAAGTGGATTTATAGTGCACTTGGTTCAAGGAGAATGGAAAATGAGAGGGATGCGAAGCTTGATCTCTCTACCCGTAAGGCATAGCCCCATTCCATTCCCCTAAAACAACATAAATCGGGACTCTAGCTCTATTGATTCTAGGTCATTGTTACCTTGCCGTCAAATCCTTTGAGAAAAGTGTCAAGATTGTGGGAGAGAAGGAAGGAGTCTCACTTGTAGCTTTCTTGCTTGCACAATGGGGAAATACACACACAGGTGGAGGCTGAAAACAGTTTTCCTCTTCTTAGTTCTGTAAGCCAAAAAGAACTCTCATACAAAGAAATAGAAGAACCCTATATATGGGTCTCAAACCAAACTCAAATAACTAAGGTGGCATACTAACTGAACCACGAACTAGAGTAGATAAGGATAGCTGTCATCTAGCTATTATTCATGGGCGGTGTACCAACTGCATCTGCAGCTAACAAGTCGGTGACATAAATGCACAACAGTCACCCTGGCATACCACGAGTGGAGCTCGATATCTCAACACTCCCCCTCGAGCTCAATCCCAATTCCTGCACACCAAGCAGGTCTCTGAACTTGCGCAGCTTCTCTGTGCCCAATGCGTTCGTGAATATATCAGCTACCTGATCCTCTGTGCTGACATAAACTAGATCAATAAGACCTAGTAAAACCCTCTCCCGCACATAGTGATAATGCACCTCAATGTGCTTTGTTCTAGCATGATAGACTACATTATTTTCCAAGTATATACTACTCATGTTGTCACAATAAATGACAACTGGCCCATTTGTAGGCTAATGCATATCATAAAGTAGCTTATGCAACCAAGCTACCTCACATGCAGCCATTGCTGCACCCCTATACTCAGCCTCTGTGCTCGACAAGGCAACTGTAGGCTGTTTCTTGCTGCTCCAAGTGACTGCAGCACTCCCAAAAGAGAACACATATCCATTGGTAGATCATCTATCACAAATATTACCAACCCAATCAGCATCAGTGTATCCATGCAAATGTATATGAACCCCAGTCTCATAAAATAGTCCATACTGCAATGTGGACTTCACATACCTGAGTATGCGTCTAGCCGCATCCAAATGTGGTTTCCTTGGAGCTTGCATAAACTGACTTACCAATCCAACAGCATAGCTCAAATCTGGCCTGGTAAAAAACATATAAATCAAACTTTCTACTATGCATCTGTACATAGTAGGCTCTTCCAGAAGCTCACCTGCATCTGCGCTCAACTTCACATTCTGCTCCAAAGGAACTGAAATAGGCTTACAGCCTGTCATCCCATATTTGGACAGCATGTCCAATCCATACTGTCTCTGCAAGAGACGTATCCCACTTATGAATCTAATCACCTCAATGCCCAAGAAATAACGCAGCTCTCCCAAATCCTTCATCTTAAACTTCTACTTCAATAGCATTTTCACATGAAGGATATCTTCATCACTGTCACTTGTCATAATCAAATCATCAACATAAATGACAAGTAGCATAATACCTTTCTCTGTTTTTCTCACATAAAGTGAGAAATCTGCCTTGGAAATCTGAAAGCCAATAGTGACAAGATACTATCCTATCTTGTCAGACCATGCTCTGGGTGCTTGCTTCAAGCCATACAAGGCTTTCTTCAACCTGCAAACAAACTCAGGATGAACAGCATGCACATAACCTGGTGGCTACTCCATATATACCTCTTCTTGCAAATCACCATGCAAGAAGGCATTCTTTACATCCATATGATGTAAAGACCATCCCTTTGATGCAGCCATAGCAATGACTGCTCTTACGATTGCCATCCTTGCAACTGGACTGAATGTTTCTTCATAATCAATGCCATATGTTTGTGCATACCCCTTGACTACTAATCTTGCCTTCTATCTATTCACAGAACCATTTGCATTGTGCTTCACCTTATAAACCCACTTACAACCAATTGCATTCTTATCTTTAGGCAAAGGTACCAATTTCCATGTAGCATTTGCTTCCAAGGCATCCATTTCTTCATCCATGGCTTTCTCCCATTTTTCTTTTCCCATGGCTTGCTCAAAAGAAGTGGGTTCTGGTTCCTGTATCACTTTGACCATATAGGCATAGTGAATGGCTATAAATCCATCATATTTCAGCCTATCCACATGATATCTAGCTCTACTAGACCTACGCAAAGTAGGCTCACTTCCAGGTGCTCTCAAAACATCTCTGGTCTTCCTTACTCAAGGTGTAACAATAGAAGGAATACCCAACTCATCATCAATGCTCTGTTCTGAGCCACTGGATTCGCCATCCACATAAGAGTGACCTGCATTCACGTCAAACATGGGCTGATCTACCTTCTCTTTTCCTTTTCGTGATACCTGCATACCACTATCTGCATTGCTTTGAGAAGATTCTCCTGATCTCAATCTGCATGTCCATGGTGAAGAATGTGAACCACTGCTAGAGGACGCTCCAGGTCCACTAATATCTTGTGACTACTACTGTGAATTCTATGCAACATTACCATTTTGTGCATCTACATTATCAATCACATTTACTGGTTTATACCAGCTACTCATCTCATCGAAAACAACATCTCTACTCACTGTAAACTTATGAGTAGAAGGATTATAGCATCTATACCCTTTTTGCTATAGAGAGTAACCAATAAAGATGCACTTCTCAGCTTTTGGATCCAACTTGGATCTCAACTCATCTCGCATATGAACATAGGCAATGCAACCAAAAATTTTCAAATGAGAAATATATAGTTTCCTACCAGTATACCTCTCCTCTAGAGTCATGCCATGTATTGCTACAGTGGGAGTCTTGTTCATTATGTAGACTGCTATAGCAATTACCTCAGTCTAGTAAAAATCTGGCAGGTCTTTTTCATTGAGCATGGCATGAGATACCTCGCCAATATGTCTGTTTTTTCTTTCTACAATTCCATTTTGCTGTGGGATATGACTACATGAATATTGCTACTTTATGCCATGCTCTTGCAAGAACCTTGCAAACTCATTTGAGAGATACTCTCCCCCTCCATCTGACCTTAGGCATTTTATTTGCAAGCCTGTTTCTTTTTCAACCATAGCTTTAAGAGTTTTGAAATGCCCAAAAACTTCACTTTTCTTTTTCATAAAATACACCCAAACTTTTCTGCTATAGTCATTAATAAAAGTGACAAAATAATGACAGCCTCCAAGAGATGCAGCTTTAGTAGTCCACACATCAGAGTGGATTAATTCCAATGGCTTCTTACTCTTTTGAACATGTCAAGGAAATGGTTTCCTTGCCTATTTTCCAAATTGATAGGCTTCACATACCTTATGCATTTCTGCAACCTTGAATTTAGGCAATCCTACAACAATATTTTGGGCCTGCATTGATTTAAGTCGCTGTACATTAACATGATCAATGCATTTATGCCAGATATCAATATCTGCAACTACACCGGTCCCATGTGCAAACATTGTTGCACTCAATTCAGGCATGTCTGCATCCAATGTAAACATTCTGCCCTTCTTCTTTCCTCTTGCTATCAAGCGACCTTTATTTTTCATATCCTCAACAAAGCATCCATGAGAATTAAATCTAACCTGCAAGCCCTACTCAACCATTTGACCAACAGAAACCAGGTTGTTGGTGATATTCGAGACATGGAATACATCCGACATGTATTTCTTTTTTCCATCCTGCATAGACAAAGTGATTTTTCCAATCTGCACAATAGGATGTGTAGTATCATCACCAGTCTCCACAAATCCTGGTTTTTTCATTTTCCTTGCATCTTGCATCCATTTTGCATGACCTGTCATGTGGTTTGATGCACCTGAGTCAACATACCATACATCGTTGCTTTCTTGTGCACTTGTCATAGAATTATTCATGTGCTGCACCATAAACAAATGCTCATTTTTGTCATCACCCTGTCTACTAGAAGATACATAATTCTCTTGTTGCAATTTTCCATTCATGATGTCATTCTACTTTTTATAGCAATCTTTAGCCATATGACCCATTTTATCACAGTAGTAGCATTCAACATTGCTGTTTGCATTTTGGTCTCTTTGCCATCCACCACAACCTCTTTGGCTCCCCCTGCCTCTAGAGTTACCACGTCTTCCTCCATAGGACTAGTTTTCTTGAGTTTGCTGCATATTCTGATTTCTACCACGGCCTCCAGATCGGCCTCCTCTACCTCTGCATCTACCTCTTCCAGCATTTGAGTAAAAGACAGTTTCTTTTGAAGTTCCTCCTGAAGAAGATGTACCACCATTTCTATGCTCCTCAGAAATTAGAAGAGCAATCAACTCCTCAAAATCAGGAAATCTTTCACGGACAGAAATGGATGTTCGAAACTGTGTATAATTCTTTCCTAGACCATTCAAGGTCATGGAAACTAAATCATCATCTTCCAGTGGCGACCCAATGGAAGCAAGTGCATCTACAATCTTCTTCACCTTCATGTGGTAGTCATTGATGCTCATACTTTCTCTTTGCACATTGTGCAACTCTTGCTTGAGCTGCATTTTCTTGGCTTGTGTATTTGTGCTATACATTTTTGACAAAGTATCCCATGCCTCCTTTGGCGTACTTGCATCCTCAATATGCACAATCATAGAGTTTGAAATACTGATAGACAGCAAGTACATAACTTTTCTGGCTCTCTCATGCCATCCTTTAAATGCCTGCATTTGTTGTTGATTGGGAACATCAGGAAGAACTTGTTCTTCTTCATTTCCTGCAACGAATTCCCAATATCCTTTTCCCATAAGGAAATTTGTCATTCTGAACTTCCATGCTTGGAAGTTGTTCTTGTCAAGCTTTTCAGTGACAATCTGTGAAAGAGAATCCGACGCCATTATAGAACACTGCAAAAAGTTCTGTCACTGCAAAGAACACAGCTTCAGCCTCACAAGGGCAAATCTGCAAAACTGACAAAAGTGGTATTTGACCACACAGTCACTTCCTAGTGACGATTTTGCATCAACAGGAAACAAGGATGATTCTGTAACTCCCAATGTCTCTGCGCATAGGCATACGATGCAATTTCTACAGTAACTTTTCACTGACCTGTAGAACAATGGTCGTATAGCATAAAACATGGCCTTTTCCTGAATGCGTGTAGAAAACTTCCGCCTCCAAAACAGGCCCCGAAATGGCCTCAAATAAAAAAAACAGAGCAATCAAGGCCTAAAGCCCTCTCCCGTAGCATATACTACCCTCTTGCTACACCGCGAAGGACATCTCAATCTGAGACAATGCACTCTTGCACTTTCTGGCTGTGCTACCTGTTGCAGAGACTTGCTCCTAAAACAGAAAAATGAAAGCAACACTGGTCCTCTTACCAAAACACCGCGAACTTGGTTTGCTTTCTTGAGCTCCTTACCACGAACAAGGCTCTGATACCATGTCAAGATTGTGGGAGAGAAGGAAGGAGTCTCACTTGTAGCTTTCTTGCTTGCACAATGGGGGAATACACACACATGTGGAGGCTGAAAATAGTTTTCCTCTTCTTAGTTGTGTAAGCCAAAAAGAACTCTCATACAAAGAAATAGAAGATCCCTATATATGGGTCTCAAACCAAACTCAAATAACTAAGGTGGTATACTAACTGAACCACGAACTAGAGTAGATAAGGATAGCTGTCATCTAGCTATTATTCATGGGCGGTGTACCAACTGCATCTGCAGCTAACAAGTCAGTGACATAAATGCACAACGGTCACCCTGGCGTATCACGAGTGGAGCTTGATATCTCAATAAAAAGTTCCCCGCCAACCAGGACCACCCTTTTTTAGGACGAACCTAGGGTCACGTCCACCACACCTTCCTGAGGTTGCTTTAGTTATCTAATTACCTACCACATTTAGTTTGACAAGCAAAAACAGCTTCCTTAGTTAACCAAATTAATCTGTGGTTCCTTCACATAACTTAAGCAGTGACACAGAAAACAATGTCAAGGAAGTTCATTTTTCAACATTTGATATTTATTTATCAATCTTTGGAATACATCAAATAAAATTGCCCGAAGGCCATTCCAATAATCCTCAGTGATCGCTATTCCAAGTTTCACCTGTTGACTAGTATGTGGGCCTCGAGATCCCATCTCGAGTCACATCGGCCTCTTGTGCAGGATCCAGAGGCAAGGGATTTATGGCCTATAGCCTCCCCTGGCACCTAAGCATCCTCCTACTCCAAGTAGCACCCACGGAGAGACCTGTTGCGGCAGGTTTGGTCCACGTAACCGACGCAGCTATCAACCCCCTTGGACAGGGTCAAGCTTTGAGTCGAAGGTAATTGGTACTACCTCTCCCTCTAGGCTTTTAACCTGAAGCATTAATTTTTTTTCTTGAATTAGTTCCTTGAGCAAAGAAGTACAAACAGTGCATCTAAATGTACAATCACGAGCATTCCAATGGTCCTTTGTACGGCCAACTGCTAAGGTGCGATTCCTTCACCCCGAATGCTTTCAGCATTCGATCCTGGATCAATCCCAACTTGGCAAGATCCCAAGGGTTTCCTAAGCTGAGTTGCTTGTTTACCCTTTTTGCTTGGGTTAGGGTTTATACCTTGTTGACCCAAATTGTCAATATCTTATGTTTCCTTATATTAAGGTCAATAAATCCTGGGCAACCTTGTCGCCCTAACTTGGTTGGTCAACTGCTTTCTTGGCAAATTCGTAACTCCCCTATATTGGCATATAAATCCAAGGAAGAGTGATGTAGCACGATGACTACTCATCCTCTAGAAAATTAGACTTATAATTAGAACCCGTCAAACTTGGTCTAAGGTGTAGCAGTGCTATTCTGTGATTTAGGCACAAGACCATATGGCGTTGCAGCTTGCTGCACGAGATAGGTGTCAACACCTAACTTGTGGGATTATTTTCTCATCACACGGTATTCCTTGGTCAAGAATACCTTTGATCAAGATGTAGGGTTTGGGAGTCCTATTGACCCAATCCAAAACCTTGTCCCTACTAGGCTGATAGTCGTTTTGGCCCTAGGGTTCCTAAATTCCTTGCAGAGGTCTAGTATTTGGTCAACTGATCCTGAGGGTGGAAACCCTAGATCATTCTTGCGATGTGATTAAATAATCCTAACATTTCGTGGATGTAGGTAGGACCTTTAAGATTGGAAGTATTAAATCAGCATCCCAAGTGCGATACTAGGGAGAATTTTAACATAGCTTAACCCTACCTAGCATATTGAGGTGACCGCCGTATGCTAACTAATCACGCCTTTATGAATTTCATGTAGGCTACTTATTGTACGTGAATTACTTAATTGATCTAACCAACCCACAACTAAAGATGAACTTCCCCCTTAAAGATGCAAATACTTTCTTCTAAACTTGCAAGTACTTTCCCTAAAAGATGTAAGTAACTGCAAGATGTGTGAGATGTACAATTCCATGCAATTTCAAGACCATAGACCTTTTGCCTTTATGCAACTATAGGATCTATAGTGATCTTTCCTTTCCTTGCCCTATGCGATATTGATTGATATTCAGAGCTATTCTTATAAACCCTATGTTGATGCATCGAATTGAAGCTCTAGTATTTTAATGAAGATGCATCCTTTCCCAAATTCAAACTTTAATAAAAGAACTCCATGCATGGATGCACCATTCTTTCATGACCAGATGCCAATGAATCCATCATGGATTTAATCCTTCCTTTAACACTATACCCAACCTAGAATGTAACTATCATTGCATGCGATTTGCAAGGTTCATAAATCCTTTCCATGCATTGCAATTGTTCGGACATCATTTAATGACCGTCTACGGTTATCTTCTATTAAGATTGTGGGAGAGAAGGAAGGAGTCTCACTTGTAGCTTTCTTGCTTACACAATGGGGGAATATACACACAGGTGGAGGCTGAAAACAATTTTCCTCTTCTTAGTTGTGTAAGCCAAAGGAACTATCGTACAAAGAAATAGAAGAACCCTATATATGGGTCTCAAACCGAACTCAAATAACTAAGGTGGCATACTAACTGAACCATGAACTAGAGTAGATAAGGATAGCTGTCATCTAGCTATTATTCATGGGCAGTGTACCAACCGCATCTGCAACTAACAAGTCGGTGACATAAATGCACAACGGTCACCCTAGCATATCACGACTGGAGCTCGATATCTCAACACTCCCCCTCGAGCTCAATCCCAATTCCTGTACACCAAGCAGGTCTCTGAACTTGCCCAGCTTCTCTGCGCCCAATGCCTTTGTGAATATGTCAGCTACCTGATACTCTATGCTGACATAAACTAGATCAATAAGACCTAGTAAAACCCTCTCACGCACATAGTGATAATGCACCTCAATGTGCTTTGTTCTAGCATGATATACTGTGTTATTTGCCAAATTTATACTAATGTTGTCACAATAAATGACAACTGGCCCATCTATAGGCTGATGCATATCATAAAGTAGCTTATGCAACCAAGCTACCTCACATGCAGCCATTGCTGCACCCCTATACTCAGCCTCTGTACTCGACAAGGAAACTGTAGGCTATTTCTTGCTCCTCCAAGTGACTGCAGCACTTCCAAAAGAGAACACATATCCAGTGGTAGATAGTCTATCAGAAATACTACCAGCCCAATCAGCATCAATGTATCCATGCAACTGTATCTGAATCCCAGTCTCATAAAATAGTCCATACTGCAATGTGGACTTCACATACATGAGTATGCGTCTAGCCGCATCCAAATGCGGTTTCCTTGGAGCCTGCATAAACTGACTTACCAATCCAACAGCATAGCTCAAATCTAGCCTAGCAATAGTCATATAAATCAAACTTCCTACTATGCGCCTGTACATAGTAGGGTCTTCCCTCACCTGCATCTGTGCTCAGCTTCACATTCTGCTCCAAAGGAACTGAAATAGGCTTACAGCCTGTCATCCCATATTTGGACAGCATGTCCAATCCATGCTGCCTCTGCAAGAGCCATATCCCACTTGGTAATATCGTCACCTCAATGCCCAAGAAATAACACAGCTCTCCCAAATCCTTCATCTCAAACTTCTACTTCAATAGCATTTTCACATGAAGGATATCTTCATCACTGTCACCTATCATAATCAAATCATCAACATAAATGACAAGTAGCATAATACATTTCTCTGTTTTTCTCACATAAAGTGAGAAATATGCCTTGGAAATCTGAAAGCCAATAGTGACAATATACTGTCCTATCTTGTCAGACCATGCTCTGGGTGCTTGCTTCAAGCCATACAAGGCTTTCTTCAACCTGCAAACAAACTCAGGATGAACAGCATGCACATAACCTGGTGGCTGCTCCATATATACCTCTTCTTGCAAATCACCATGCAAGAAGGCATTCTTTACATCCATATGATGTAAAGACCATCCCTTTGATGTAGCCATAGCAATGACTGCTCTTACGATTGCCATCCTTGCAACTGGACTGAATGTTTCTTCATAATCAATGCCATATGTTTGTGCATACCCCTTGACTACTAATCTTGCCTTCTATCTATTCACAGAACCATTTGCATTGTGCTTCACCTTATAAACCCACTTACAACCAATTGCATTCTTATCTTTAGGCAAAGGTACCAATTCCCATGTAGCATTTGCTTCCAAGGCATCCATTTCTTCATCCATGGCTTTCTCCAATTTTTCTTTTCCCGTGGCTTCCTCAAAAGAAGTGGGTTCTGGTTCCTGTATCACTTTGACCATATAGCCTATAGTAATCAATAAAAGTGACAAAATAATGTTAGCCTCCAATAGATGAAGCTTTAGTAGTCCACACATCAAAGTGGATTAATTCCAATGGCTTCTTACTCTCTTGAACATGTCGAGGAAATGGTTTCCTTGCCTATTTTCCAAATTGATAGGCTTGACATACCTTATGCATTTCTGCAACTTTGAATTTAGGTAATCCTGCAACAATATTTTTGGCCTGCATTGAGTTAAGTCGATGTACATTAACATGACCAATGCGTTTATGCCAGATATCAATATCTGCAACTACACCGGTCCCATGTGCAAACATTGCTGCACTCAATTCAGGCATGTCTGCATCCAACGTAAATATTTTACCCTTCTTCTTTCCTTTTGCTATCAAGCGACCTTTATTTTTCATATCCTCAACAAAGCATCCATGAGGATTAAATCTAACCTGCAAGCCCTGCTCAACCATTTGACCAACAGAAACCAGATTCTTGGTGATATTCGGGACATGAAATACATCTGACAGGTGTTTCTTTTTCCCATCCTGCATAGACAAAGGAATATTTCCAATCTGCACAATAGGATGTGTAGTATTATCACCAGTCTCCACAAATCCTAGTTTTTCCATTTTCCTTGCATCTTGCATCCATTGTGCATGACCTGTCATGTGGTTTGACGCACCTGAGTCAATATACCACACTTCATTGCTTTCTTCTGCACTTGTCACAGAATTGTTCATGTGCTGCACCATAAACAAATGCTCATTTCTGTCATCACCCTGTCTACTAGAAGATGCATCATTCCCTTGTTGCGATTTTCCATTCATGATGTCATTCTGCTTTTTATAGCAGTCTTTAGCCATATGACCCATTTTAGCACAGTAGTAGCATTCAACATTGTTGTTTGCATTTTGGCCTCTTTGCCATCCACCACGACCTCTTTGGCTCCCCCTGCCTCTAGAGTTACCACGTCCTTCTCCATAGGATTGGTTTTCTTGAGTTTGCTACATATTCTGATTTCTACCACGGCCTCTAGATCGGCCTCCTCTACCTCTGCCTCTACCTCTTCCACCATTTGAGTAGAAGACAGTTTCTTTTGAAGTTCCTCCTGAAGGAGATGCACCACCATTTCTATGCTCCTCAGAAATTAGAAGAGCAATCAACTCCTCAAAATCAAGAAATCGTTCACGGACGGAAATGGATGTTTGAAACTGTGCATAATCCTTTCCTAGACCATTCAAGGTCATGAAAACTAAATCATCATCTTCCAGTGGCGACCCAATGGAAGCAAGTGCATCTGCAATCTTCTTCACCTTCGTGTGGTAGTCATTGATGCTCATACTTTCTCTTTGCACATTGTGCAACTCTTGCTTGAGCTGCATTTTCCTGGCTTGCATATTTGTGCTATACATTTTTGACAAAGTATCCCATGCCTCCTTTGGCATACTTGCATCCTAAATATGCACAATCATAGAGTCTAAAATACTAATAGACAGCCAGTACATAACTTTTATGGCTCTCTCATGCCATCCTTTAAATGCCTGCATTTGCTATTGATTGGGAACATCAGGAAGAACTGGTTCTTCTTCATTTCCTGCAACAAATTCCCAATATCCTTTTTCCATAAGGAAATTCGTCATTCTAAACTTCCATGCTTGGAAGTTATTCTTGTCAAGCTTTTCAGTGACAATCTGTGAAAGAGAATCATACGCCATTACAGAACACTGCAAAAAATTCTGTCACTGTAAAAAACACAGCTTCAGCCTCGCAAGGGCAAATCTACAAAACTGACGAAAGTGGTATTTGACCACATAGTCACTTCCTAGTGACGATTTTGCATCAACAGGCAACAAGGATGATTCTCTAACTCCCAATGTCTCTATGCACAGGCATACGATGCAATTTCTACAGTAAGTTTTCACTGACCTATAGAACAGTGGTCGCACAGCATAAAACAAGGCCTTTTCCTGAGTGCGTGCAAAAAAATTTCGCCTCCAAAACAGGCCCCAAAACGGCCTCAAATAAAAAAACAGAGCAACCAAGGGCTAAAGCTTTATCCCGCAGCATATACTGCTCTCTTGCTACACCGCGAAGGGCATCTCAATCTGAGACAATGCACTCTTGCACTTTTCGGCTATGCTATCCGCAAAGACTTGCTCCCAAAACAGAAAAATGAAAGCAACACTAGTCCTCTTACCAAAACACCGCAAACTTGGTTTGCTTTCTTGAGCTCCTTACCATGAACAAGGCTCTGATACAATGTCAAGATTGTGGGAGAGAAGGAAGGAGTCTCACTTGTAGCTTTCTTGCTTACACAATGGGGAAATATACACACAGGTGGAGGCTGAAAACAATTTTCCTCTTCTTAGTTGTGTAAGCCAAAAGAACTCTCATACAAAGAAATAGAAGAACCCTATATATGGGTCTCAAACCAAACTCAACTAACTAAGGTGGCATACTAACTGAACCACGAACTAGAGTAGATAAGGATAGCTGTCATCTAGCTATTATTCATGGGCGGTGTACCAACCGCATCTGCAACTAATAAGTCGGTGACATAAATGCACAACGATCACCCTGGCATATCACGAGTGGAGCTCGATATCTCAACAACTTCTACATGAGTCACAACCAGGAATTTATTTCGTAAGTGCATTATGTGCCATAAACCTTATCCTTTGTGAAATGCAACAAGGACGCCTTCACACAATTTCATCTTTTAACTTATGCAACAAAAATGCAACTACCCTTGACCATGGAAGTGCAAGCAAATGCAAGTACCCATCATGTAACTAAACTTTGTAAATCGAATGAGTACATAAATTTTACAATGCTTTTAAGTTTCCCTACGTGAATTAGAACATGCTTTATACATATTTTCCATGCGAAAATAATATTTGGAACCTGAGCATTCAATATCGGGGCGTTGTCCACTCTCATACTTTGGGTGGAAGCTCCCGCGTGCACTCCTCTTGACTTTTGCTTAGGAGCCATTGACACAGCAGATTTCGACTCAGCGAACTCTCCTTGCCCTTTATCCGATTTCCAAAACTCCCTACTACCCAAGATTTCCCTCGTAGCACGGAAAATAGGCCTTGGAGAGCGCAGCTTAGAAACCCCGGGAGATGTGGGTGAACTTGGCTTAAAGAAGCTTCAATAGAAGCTTCTCAAGCTTCTGGATTATAGGGGTGACGTGGAAATGTGATGGGTGGAGATGATGATGATGGTGAAGATAACGATGAGGGAGATGACGACGACGACAACGATGATGACGACAATGATGATGATGATGAAGGCGACGGGGGTGGCAACAGCCTACGATGGCAGTAGCAGACTGGTGGTGGCAGGCAGCTACGGCAGGCAGCACAACATGATCAATCCCCCTCCCAAGATCATGGAGGGGGTTTATATGGGGTGAAGGGGGGGTAGCCCCTCCTTAACACCTACTCCTTTCTCTCTCCCCATGCCCCTCCTTAACACCTACTCCTCTCTCTCTCCCCGCCATGCAACGGGTGAAGGAGAGGGAGTTAATACATAAAAAAATTTGCAAAATTATCCCTTATCCTTTTTCCCTTGGAGGGGTGTTTCCGCGGTGAACTACGGATTTTGAGCCACGATTTCATATACACGACGCGAGGCTGGTGTTTGTTAATGTGTGAGGGTGGAGCACTTAGCCCAAGGTTTTTATGTTACGGGAGGTTACTTTGAATCGCTTTTGCGTGAGCTTTAGGGTCTTCAATATTTCGTTGTGGAAATATTACACTATGATGGTCAATGTAGTAGCCCTTTCTCTTCTTATTGCACCTCTATTTTGGCCATGAAATTGTCCTTCTTGAGGAGGTTGATTTAATTTGGGGCGCTGCCTTTAGATGATTCGTATAATTGCAATAGAAATACCTTTGAGCGGCATTGCTTTGGTTTAATAAAATAAATATATGGGTTGTATTAAGCTTAGCCTTCTTTCTTGCATTAGATTGTTATTATTCTTGTGATCTTTTTATGAAGACTTTGGATTCTTTATTGGGTGACCCTCAATCCCATATTTTGTGTTCCGTGAGTGTGCTCAAAGACTAAGCAATTTAGCCCTTATCAAAGCATCCTAAAGATTTATGCGATGCATAGCTTTCTAATTGAGTATCCAAATGAGGATTTAAGCCTTGGAAAAAAGTAGGCACCTATTGAGAAATATCCATAGGTGGAGCATACTTCTTGAGCGTCATAACTCGAGAGCAGTACGCTTTTGGAATCAACCCTAATTGATGAAGTTTGAAAACTTCTTCATCTTTAATGCGTGACAGAAAGGCAAACGATACCTTCCACACACAACTTCCTTTATGAGATCCCACGTAGCAATAGTCTCTAAGACTTGGATGTCTTTATACAATTGCTTCCAACATCCATACACATCTTCTATTAGTTTCAACTTAACTAACATGGCTTGGTTAGAAGTGCTTGTCTGTGTGGCTTGAAAATAATCCTCCATCAATTCAATCTAGAATTCAATGTTTGTTTCTACATCCTTACCCTTCCCAATAAACTTCGAAGATTTTATTTGCTTAAGAAGAGATTTCTTGTTTTATAGTAGGATTAATGTTAGATGAATATAGTGATATACAATGCAGAAATAATTAGTTTAATGTACATAATTGAGATTCCATGTAAACCTTCTCACATTTTTAACATATGATTTTTAAACCTTATTAGCCTTGTACAAGCAGAAGAGAAAAAATATATTTCATTTCAAGAATTCCAATAGTTAGAGACATTACATAATGGTAAGGGTTCTACCTACACGATTCACCCATGGAAATCTAATACATGGATTGTATGATAGCATGGAGGCTTGGCAAAAACTTTTATGAGTGTGACCTAAAATAATAACTTTATTGGCCAGAATCACTTTAGCCATTTCATCATGAATATAACGATTTAGATAAGTTTACCATTCATATATGAAAAGAGTCATATTAACCCTAGATTCTTCAAAAATAAATATCTTGATAACTTTTTGATTTTCTATCCATTGTATTTGTTTTAGATTAGTTTGAGTATATGGAAGCTAATTAGTATGATGAAGCAATACATACCAATTTGCATCCATCACCTTTCATGATACAATGGAGAAGGATCATAAAGTCGATCTATGGTATGCATAAATTGATCCCTTCATTCAAAATCTAGGGAATGTATAATTGATGTAAACATAGCTTGAAAAACAGGACAACACTCGCAAGCTTTATCCTTTTGATACAAATTCGTTAAGCGTTAGTGATAAATAAATCATAAAGAATTTTTTCTAAATTGACTCTTGTTTAGTTTTAACAATTTACAAACAAGATCTAGGTTCATATCTAGAGTTTTCATTTGCTTTAATACTAAGTGTAATATGTCTATATGTCAAATCCCGATGATACTTATTTTTAGTAGTTCATCAAGAAGTATTCAAGGTCATTGCGGACCAAAAATCCTTAGAATAAACAAACATTCATAACCTTGAATTGCTTGAGTTCGGCTTATAGAGCAAGCTCTGCCTCAATCCCACAAGGATTAACTTAAAAAGGGACCTAGATTAATACTATAGTCTTTTATAAGCATTTTCTAGTGTTGGTTTTGAGATGACTACATTACTATCATCCCTCAAACTAAAACGAACCATTGCCACACTTGATTCAAAGAGAGTGAGAAATGAGGGGAAGCGATACGTGGCAACCCATCTATCCATAAGCTATAGTCTTGACTCCTATTCTCTAAAATGACATTGGCTGGAATCCAAGATGACACTCTAAGAGATAGTTAGTGTTCAATTATACTTCTTAGCTTATCCTAATCTTGCATTCAAGTTTTTTTAGTGGAAGCTTCTCGGCTAGTTGAGATCACCATGCCAAATGAAAGGTCTGTTGAGATCTAACTACTTGCTTCGCTTAAGGATTATTTTTAGTTTTTTAATTATTCTAACAAAATTTAGTTTGACACATAAAAACAACTTTGTTATGTGTGTGTGTGTGTGTGTGTGTGTGTGTGTGTGTGTGTGTGTGTGTGTGTGTGTGTGTGTTCCCTCTCTTTTAACTTACTCTCTTCTCTATTTCGTGTGTGTGTGTCTGTGTGAAGGAGGGGATTGAGAGAGAGAAAGGGGAGAGAGAAGACATCATATGAGAGAGAAGAAGAGATTCAGAAGAGAGAAAGAGAGTGATGAGGAGAGAGAGAGACTAGAAAAGGAGAGAGAAAGACAAATAGAGAGAGAAGGTAGCCATTAAAGCTGAGAGAGAGAGAGAATATGAAGGAGACTTGTACTATGATAATGAGGATCCCAAAGATCAAGTCCCTTACACATTTTATACCGACGAGTGTCGCTAGTATTAGATCCCCATTATTTAATTCCCCCTCTCTTACATTCTATCCCTACCCAAAGGTTTTTGCCCTCAAAAACAAGTTGAACACTTTTAACAAAAAGACAAGGTAGGAGCAGACCACAGTACTACTCTGCAACATACATTACAAGGGTTATCCGATGAAATGAGGGGTAATTATTGATGTATAAAGGGCCATTGATCAAGTATGATATATGGGTATGATTGGGGAATGATAAAATATAAATCTTGACCCACATTCTCTAAGAAAATGAAGGTTGTAGACAATGGACATGTTGTCTACAGGACCCTGCTGTAGTAAATCTGAGATAACTTTTTGTAGAGAACTCTGATGAAGGTGTTTGATACATAGAAATTGAAATTTTAATGAGTAATTTTAGCCTATACATTGCACTCAATGCTATCCATAATTCAAAATAAAATTTGGTTTAGAACAGAAGGTTGCTTGTAAGTTGTCTTGATTGAAACATGCTACAATTAGCTAAACTTTTGCCAAGTTAACTTCCAAAAGATGGGGGTGTTGAGAATTAGGAAATTGCACCTAGTGTAGCCCCTTTGTATGGAGTAGTTGGGCTAAGGATATACAGGATTGCTCAATCCCATAAGCACAGTGGTGGAAAGTGCTACCTATCCTCAAGCTATAAAGCATTGTACTTGCCTATCATTTGAATGCAATGTCATAGTACTTTTGTCCTTTCACTCAAGTGTGTGTGTCATTTTCTACATACACAAGATTTCCTTTATGAGTCCAAGTCTCAAACTTGGAACCTAATTCACTTCTGTGTAAACAGTTGTCAACTCTATGTGTGCATGAGTCTTGTTTACATCTATTATCCACCATAGCTGTGCTCTAGATCCATGCATTTTAACATGGTATCAGAGCCATGGTGAGCATGACTAAGTTCAACAAACTCTTCTTTCAGCTCCTCTTCGGCCCTGTCCATAGCTGATGATTCCATTTCTCACTTCATCTA
Source organism: Lygodium microphyllum (assembly GCF_053477565.2). Lineage (NCBI taxonomy): Eukaryota > Viridiplantae > Streptophyta > Polypodiopsida > Schizaeales > Lygodiaceae > Lygodium > Lygodium microphyllum. Next base: position 37,126,090 of record NC_141158.1, read on the forward strand.
CACCCTCTACCTATTGGCAGCCATAGCCAAACTGTGCCTACCTTGCTTCTTTGAGCTCTTAGATCTATTCAACTAGGCAAGATCTTGACAAGCTTTCTTATGAATACTTCTCTCCTCCTCTTGGAGGTCCTCTACATCACCTCAGAGCTTGAAATTGCTTACCACATATCCCACCATTGCTCAAATTCAAAGTCGTTGTCTGAACTGCGTCGAATTCTGTTCATATTGTCGATTCTCATTCTATGTAGTGTGATGTTGTCCATGACCATAAGGCATTGCAAGATCCATACCTAAGCTATCTCCCACTAAAAGGGTTTCTCAAATGATCCACTATACAAGCTGCCCCAACCCAAAAAACAAACCCTTGTCCTGAAAACCCTAATTTACCATAGCCATGTACTCTTCAATCTCTTTTCCACTTCATTTTTTCCACATTTTTCAATCAAGTGAAGCCTCCTTCACTCAGATCTGAAGTTTCTAGCAAGTATAAACCTTCAAGAAGAATATTTGGAGTAGTCCTAAGGATCAAGCTACCTGTCTGAATATCAAGCAACCAACATGCAGATCAAGCATCATCAAGCTTGACATCAAGTGCTTCAAGCTAATCTCTTACTTCCTTGGTATACTCAAGCTCAACCTTCTTGCTCATATATTATCAGTTGTTTGTTGCTTTTCTCAACAACAAGGAAGGGATTCAAGATCCAACTTGGAAGATTGAAGATCAAGCTAATATCTCTTGATACTATTTACCATTGCCATTGCTTGTGTCTCTTGACATATTCAAAGTCAACTTATTCTGAGAATTTTGGTATTAATTTGCTGATGTTCCAACCACTCCAGTATGGGCAAAGACTCTACAATATGTCACTTCAAAGGAGTCAGGTTTCATACATGGAAAACCCACATAAAGATTATCCTAATGAAGAATGGCCTATGGGCCATCACTAATGGACAAGAGAAGAATCCCCAGGATGCTGCCCTTGTAGCAATCTGGCAGAAAAATGATGACAAGGCTCAATCCATCATAAATCTTGAGTTGGATGACAACTACATTTATCGTTTGGATGCCTCCCATGACAGCTAGGATAGATTGGACACATTGTTTGGTGCCCAATCAAAGTCTTCTAAGTATGGATTGCTAATTGAATTCTTTAGACTAGACATGAAGCCTAATAGATCCCTGACATCTCATTTGAACTACATGGAAAGTCTTCTAACCTAGCTTACAAGAATAAATCTGAAAATGGATGAAGATATTTGTGTTGGTGTGTTGTTAAAAATTTTGCCTCTAGCTTTTGATAATATTTTAACTAGTTTAATCAACATGCCAAATCCTAAGTTGGTTGACATTAAAGCCTCTTTGTTAGGAAAAGAAAAGAAGATTAAAGGAAAATAAGAAATTGCAAAAGATGGACAATTGTTGTATGTCAATAACACGATCAAAGGCAAAAGGAACCAGCTAATTTGTGACTTCAGGGTGTTAAGAATTAGGCAATCACACCTAGTGTAGCACCTTTGTATAGAGCAGTTGGGTTAAGGATATGCAAGCTTGCTAAATCCCATAAGCACAGTGGTGGAAAGTGCTACCTATCCTCAAGATATAAAGCATGGGGAGAGGCCCTTCTTAGGAGTATAGAGCAAGAGGGAGGAAAAGAGAGGGAGGTAAAAGGATACCCCTCCCCCCCTCAAGAGGTTGTGAGAGAGAGCTAGAGAGGGGGAGAATTAGAAAGAGAGAGAGAGAGGGAAGAAGATCCCGAGAGGCTGCAAGAGAGGGAATTGGAGAGGGTATAGAGAGGAAACGAGTTAACTCAACCTCCCCGTGTCTTGGTCTTCAACTCGGCAAGCTGCTCTCATGCTCTCCCATTTGAATTCATTCCACCTTCTCTATCTCTCGAACTTGCTCACGAACTATGGCTCCAAAGCAATGAGGCAGAAAGACCATGAAATCCACCACAATAGGTCAAAGAACATGTATTGCTAGAGATAGGGGAGTACTAGAGGTTGCGGGAATTGCCACTACCAAACGGAACATCGGGTGTGGCGAATGCAAGTGCAAGCAAAGATGAAATTTCTAATGGCGCCGTGCCAAACTAGCTTGTTCACAACTCAGAAATAGGCTATTATTTTCATATTACTACATAAAATAATAAGTTTTTTTCCATATTTAAGTACATAAAATGTTAGCTTTTGCATTTACACTTACATTAGATGACATCTTTATCTAGAGAGTGTATTAATACACGCACAAATGATTAACTACTACCTATGAGTTGTAGATAGATTAATCGAGATTATAATTCGTAGAATCATGATGGAAATAGTTGCAGGAGGTTGTTACATGAAATGAGTAAAGGATGTTATGCGCAATCGAGATTAGTAAAATAACTCGATATATTTATTGCCAAACATGACAATGGTTAGGAGTTGATTAATGCTTAAAAAGTGAAATTCTATTTAAAGAATCTTGTAAATCATTTCGTTAAATTATTGTCGCAATATTTTTCTAAGTACCAACTAAAGAAAATTCACTTATATTGGGTAAGTTAGCCCTAAATGAGAAATTCATGTCTTGCTTAACAACGTTGAAAGATTTGTACTCAATACTTCTTTATGGGAAGAAGAATTCTTGTTAAGAATGTAAGATTACCTTGGGTTAAGGATCTACCTTGGCTATGTGAAGTTGTGAACTGCATGATAATGTGATTATCATTGTTTGAAATGATTGCTTATGTTTGCTAGAATCTAGATCTTTGATTAAAAACATTAACAAACTGGATAAAAGAAAAGATCACGCTAGGCTGCCCCCAAGCTAGCTGCGAGACCCTACTCCAAGGAGGTCATGATTATCACTTCGAGAGGCTTAGACCGGCTCCGTAGTAGCGAAAAGGTCTGTCCGTAGGGATAGTATCAAGGAGTAGGAAATGTGTATGCCGGGGGGGCTTTGGCCATTAATTTTGCATTACTCCTAGAATTTGACAAGACCCTTTGCGACCCAGGATGGGATCCCATAACCCTAATACTAGTTACAAGGGAGGAATCTTGGTGGATAGAATGCCCTCGTGGAATTCTATAAATCTTTCATACGATTGGAAAGATCAAAATTGTAATTAAATTTCAATATAATAAAGATTTTTTTTTTAATTCAAGGGTTTTTTGAATTGTATGCATGTCTCCGTGAAATAAATTACATGAAGAAACCTGTGATTTAATGGACTAATTAAGGAGGATGGTTGTATATATTTCAATAAATGTGCTATAGGTAATTAAAAAACTAAAGATGATACTGTCGTAAAAGGAAAGCAGGTGCGTGTGACGCTCGATCGGTCAGTCTAATGGTAGGGTGGTCCCGATTAGTTGGGAGCTTTTCTAAACTAGCGATAGAAATAGGAAGACAATAAATTGACCAACTAGTTGTTAGGTAGAATTAACTTGCATTGTTTTAGGGGGTCGGAATGGGATTTTGCCTTATGGGGCAGGAGGGTTGACATACTGCACTCCCCTTTGTTTCCCATTCTCTTTGAACCAAGGGCAATGGCAAGTTCGCTTTAGTTCGAGTAATCATGTAGGAAGTGGAAACTCAAAATTACTAACACTAGCTGACTTGTAGGAGACCCTTTGATTTTAGGAACCTAGAAACTTAAGTCGATCCTAGTGAATTTAGCCAAAAATCTTCTGTTGTGCAATGTAGACTCAGTAGTGGGGCCTAAGTCAAAAACCCCATGATACTTCAAGGGAGCACCGGGTGGCATCATTTTGGAAAACCTACTGATGGACTACTAAAAGGTGCACCTTGGATTGAGACTGAGGAACACCTCATAGTTGGTATCAGAGCGCTCGTTAGAATAGAATATGAAGTAAGCTTAAGAAATATTTTGTTGGATGGTAAATATAGCCTAGGACATGTTTTCTTCTCTTTGCTAATGTACATTTTTGAATTATGGCAGAATAACAAATCTTGGAAACAATTCTTGATCTTCCGAGTAATGTTTATGTCAGCTATGCATTCATCTAGTCTTGCTTGGAGGAATCTGATGATGCAGATACTAGATCATTTGTACAACCCCTCACCTCTATATCGTGAAACACGGTGGATGATTAGTGGAGGATACTGCTATATCGATGCAAGCCGTCTAGCTTATCTTCAAAATAATCTAAAAAGGGTAAAATGACTAGTGTAAACTCAACCCTGTATACTAGGGGCAAGAATATCAAACTAAACTTGTATATCTATGAGGAAGTTACAAAGATCCTTCCAGCCGATAGAATAAAAGTCGTAGGTTGCTCTAGCTGTCACAACTACAAAAAGGATGTATTTTCTGAACTCCCTCAAAAATATAGATTCCTAGATATCTACTCTCAGAATCCAAGTTACTTCATAAAGGGTGTATCAAAGTGTCATGCTTAGATTGTAGTAGGGAATCCTTTTTTGAAAAAAAAAAAGATGAATCTATGAGCTATCTGAATAATGTATTTTTTTTCCATCTAATTATATTGTATATCCGTTAGAATAAAGATTGATTGATACTTTATTAATCAGAGAAATAATGGAACCTTATTTTTCCTTGGAACCTCTAAAATTGTAGTTTAACTTTAGGAATGGAAAAAGAGTTTTATTTGAAATTGTTTCAATAAATAATTTAAATATCAAACTCTAATATTGACACTATATAAATTTTGTAAATTTTAACTTGAAAATTGTTGAAATTTTCCAAGAATTTCGCACCCACAATAATTTCCAACGAAGCCCATGAGAAAAGGAATCTTTTGAAGCAAGTCAAACCTTTGAAATTTGACGGGAAAGGCAAGAATGTGGAAGCCGATGCAAAACTTTGGATCGAATCCATGGAAGATTATTTTACTATTGCCACAACTGTCCAAACGAACCAAGCCATGATAGCTAAGCTAAAATTAATTGGCGAAGCTCGACTCTAGTGGAAGCAATGGTGCCGAGATCAAGGTATCCCTGAAAATACCATTACTTGGGATTTGCTGAAAGAAGCTATAAGAGGAAGACATTTACCTCCAACTTATCGCACCCAGAAGATGAATGAGTTCTTTAATTTAAAGCAAATGGGACTGACCCTGGAAGCGTATTATTCCAAGTTTGTTTCACTTCTTAAATACATACCCTCCACGGATATTGCTCAACAAGTGTCCCAGTTCTGCAATGGGCTGAATTCTCCTCTAAACACTCATTTGGAATCAATGCATCCAATAGACCTCCGAGATGCTTTGATTTAAGCTACTCCTATTGTGCAAAAAGTACAATCAAAGCCTAAAAATAATAAGTTCTAAAGCTACAATAACAAAAAAAAGAAGGATTCAAAGGTCAAGCAAAAAGAACCCAGGGTCAATTTCACCAAGGTTAGAAGAAAAAAAACAAAATCCAATGCAGTTGGAAATTTTGTTTCTACCTAGGGAAATAGGGATGGTCTTAGGTGCTTTCACTGTAATGAGCCAAGACATTTCAGGAGAGATTGTCCAAAACTTGGTGGAAACCATCACCAAGGCCAATTTTGAGGTCAAGGGGCAAAGTTGCCCAAGGCCGTGGTCAAGTAGCTATGGCAAGAGGAAGAACGTCAAATATTACCCTTAAAGAGATTAATAAAAAGGAAGACCCTACTATGGAAGAAGATATTGAAAAAGCAATTGTTTATACTGCATTCCACAAGTACTGTCCAAATCATCAATATTCGATAATACAGACACCAGCTAGTCATTGAGGTAAATCATTTAAAGTTTTGATTGAGTGTGGAAGTACACACTCATTTATTTCTCCCAAGTGTGCTAAGAAGTTAGAAATAGATACAGTAAATGCATCAAAACTGCTTGTGGAATTAGCAAATGGAAAGGAAGTACTTTCTACACAGCAAATTGCCAAGGTAGTGTTTAACCTAGGAGGAAACCTTTCAAGTATGAGATTCAAAGTAATGAACTTAGGAGCTTATGAATGTTTACTAGGAATGGATTGGCTGATTCCCAATTATTCTCATATCCATTGTGGAAAAGGTCAAGTCACATTTCAAGATTTGAACAGTGAAATAGCAACTACATAAGGTGAAACTGGGAAACCTAAAGTTCAATTAGCAAAAGCTTGTCGAATTGTGAAAGACCTGAAGAAAGGATTACCACTTTACTTGATCAAGTTAACAAGGTAAATCAAGATGGTCAGACAGAAGAAGAACCATCATGGTTAAAAGAATACGTCGACGTATTTCTTGAAGAGCTAACTGAGTTACCTCCGAAAAGAGAAGTTGATCATGAGATCAAATTTGTTCCAAGAGCTTCTCCAGTGGTGGCAAAAAGACCTTACAAAAGGAAGTTAGAAGTTTTCTAGGTCTAACAAGATGGTATATGATATTCATCAGAAACTATGTCCAAATTGCAGCCCCTCTATAGACCTACTCAAAAAGCAAGTTGCCATTATCTAGATGCCAATCAAACAATCTAGCTTTAAGCAACTGAAGCATAGTTTGATAATTGCTCCTATCTTAAGGCTACCTAGCTTAATAAAGGAATTTGAAGTTATCACATATGTGAGCTCTCTTGCATTGGGATGCATACTAATGCAAGAAGGTCATCCTATAGCTTACTCTTTGAGAAAGTTGAAACCCCATGAAAAGAGATATGCTACTCATGACCTGGAGTTGTTTGATGTGATTCATGCTCTCAAATTATGGAGACATTACTTTCTTGGAAATAAATTTTCCTTAGTCACAGATCATACAAGTCTTACGTGGATTCTTACTTAGCTTGATATTAATATGAGGCAACGGTGGTGGATCAAAATTCTGCAGGAGTATGACTTTGAAATTAAGTTCAAACCTAGTAAAGAAAATGTAGTAGCAACTATATGCCCTCAGTTGTAAAGCTTTCCTTAATGCTCTTATCGCTAAAGAATCATCTAGGGCAGAAACTTTGGCTACAATGATATCAATGCCAACTAATCCTATCATCGAGTTGACTAAGGATGAAGCAAATAATGACCCAGACTATCAATGATTGTTTTGGGGAGTTTAGAATAAGGAACAAGATCCCAAATTCAAGACTAAATATTAAGAATTCTCTATATATGACGACGAATGACTTTTTTATTTTAGAATGAGACTATGCATTCCTTCAAGTCAAAATCTCAAGAGAAGGATACTTTGGGAAGCACATGACTCTCCTTTTTTAGGACACTCGGGGTATGCAAAAACTCTTAATACCGTCAGGGAAAGCTGTTACTAGGAAAGACACAAGGGTAATGTACTTAAGTATGTCACTAAATGTCTAAATTGCCAAATGGTAAAATCTGAATATGTTGCGAGTTACCGAAAAAACTCCAGCCACTTGACATTCCCCATATGAAATGAGAGTTTATTAGCAGGGACTTTGTAGTTGGGTTATCTTCTGTGCAAGGAGGATAAAACTCAATAATGGCAATAGTAGACATACCAACAAAGATTGCCCATCTTATTCCAATAAAAACCAATTACAAAGTTTTAGATATTGCAAGAAGTTTTGTAAAAGAGATTTTTAGGTTACATGGGCTACCTAAAAGGACCATCACTAATTGTGATTCTCTTTTCATATCACATTTCTGGAAGAGTTTATTTGAAGCCATTGGAACTTAACTTGTTTTAGCATTGCTTATCATCCACAAACTGATGGCAAACAGAACAAGTTAATCAAGTGATTGAGGATATCCTATGTGCATATTGCATCAAGGAACCTAAAAGGTGGATTCAATATCTACTCTTAGTGGAATTTTCTTATAATGCCTCCTATCATCAAAGTATTTAGATGACTCCATTTCAAGCACTATACGGTCAAGATTGCAGTATGCAACTTAATTTTTTCCGATCCTACTCTAAGGGTAGAAGCTTCGAGAAAAATGTTAGAAGAAATGGATTATCAAATCAAGATGATCAGACAAGATATTCAAGTTACCAAGGACCGAAAAAATGCATATACTGCTCTAAAAAGGTAGGAATGAATCTTCAAAGAAGGAGACATGGTCTTCGTTCGTGTCCATCCAAAGAAGGGTTCTTTGTCTTTAGGAGAATTTAAGAGGCTAAGTCCAAGATATTTTGGACCCTACAAGGTTCTCAAGTACTTAAGACCAAGCTCTTATAAGATATACAACTCCCTACAAATATAAAAATCCACAATGTATTTCATATTAGCTTATTGAAAGCATATGTAGCTAACCCTAACCATATCCTTGATGATCAACAAGTTGTAATACCTAACTAAGGAGTCCTTGAGCTATATCCTGACAAAGTAATTGATGTAAGGGAGAAAAATTTGAGGAGTAGCACCCTTGGAGAATATCACATCCAGTGGAAAGACTATCCTAAAGAGGATGCCACTTGGATTGACCATGAGTCACTATGTAACCAATATCCCTAATTTCATTTGAGATGAGGACATCTCAATTCCTCTAAGGGGAAGAGGATGTGATATCCTGACTTTGATTTAAAATCTTTCCAATTTCTCGCAAAATGGACTTGAAGAACTCTAAAATGATTAAATATATAAGATCTCAAGCAAAAAAAACTTGAGGATCGTAACCCGATATTTTTTCTAGATTGACAAGGACTGTAGCCAACCCTCACGGAAGTTACCACGTGAACGAGAGTTATAAGCCATATTAGTAATTAGTGTTAGTATATATAGTATGGATGGTCCAAAAATACTAGATTTTTTGACAAAACTAGCATATTTGTAATATTTTGGATATTATTTATTATAAATATCCTAAAAATCTATGAAAAATTCTAGAACAACAGGGTGTCATGTAAAAAAATCAAGTGGCTTTTTCAGCCAGTTTTGGAGATTTAATGTAAAAAAGAAGGATTGGCAAAATCACGCACGTCGCGATTGCAGTTTTACAAGCAACAAATAGCACTCTGAATGGGGAGGAGAAGGAGTGATCTGGAAGATTTTTTACTAGGTGTTTTGAAGTTTTACCCCCCCTTTTGGAGCTAACCGAACCATCAAATTTGTGATTTGAGCATCAGATTGCATCTTACAAGCTTCAGATTGCTGATTTTTCCAAGATCCCCTCCATAAAGAGCTCTTCTTCTTAGCCACAACCCTTCTTCTCTAATTTAGCTATAAATAAGAGGCATGGGGAGTAGTTGAGAGAGGTTCGAGCAAGAGGGGAGAGGCTCTTCTCAAGAGTATAGAGCAAGGGGGAGGAAAAGAGAGGGAGGTAGAAGGATACCCCCACGTCCCCCCTTCCCCCCCGAGAGGCTACAAGAGGGAGCTAGAGAGGGGGAGAATCAGAAAGAGAGAGAAAGGGAAGGTAGAAAGATACCCCCACGTCCCCCCTTCCCCCCCGAGAGGCTACGAGAGGGAGCTAGAGAGGGGGAGAATCAGAAAGAGAGAGAAAGGGAAGAAGATCCCAAGATGTTGCGAGAGAGGGAATTAGAGAGAGGATTAGAGAGGAAATGAGTTAACTCAACCTCCCATTGTCTCTCGGTCTTCAACTCAGCAAGTTGATACCACGCTCTCCCATCCCAAAGTCATTAACTTGGAAACGAGTTAACTCAACCTCCCCCTATCTCTCAGTCTTTAACTCTGTTGAGATTTTTGCAATCACGCCTACTTTAGTTTCTTTAGATGGAGCAATGAGGGCTAAAGACAAGCATCCCATAAGCACAGTAGGAGGGTGTGCTACCTAGACTTTCCTATCAAGCATTGTACTTGCTTGTCATTTTTATATGAGATGAATGCAATGTCATTGTCATGTTGCTCCTCAATATAGCATACTTGATGATTATCATTTGCTCTTGAGTCAAGGTTCTTGGTCTCTATCATGTTAGTGTCTTCATGTGTCAAGTCAAGGTCTATGAGCCACCATAGTTTCCATGCTCTAGATCCCGTGTTTGTACATGGTATCAGAGCACATCTGAGCATGGCTTAACATGTTTCAAGTCCTCTCTCTGCTCTCGCAACTCTCCTCCATCATTGCCCAGCTCAAGGCTAACCAATGGCCTTAATTCTCAACTCTACCAGCACAAATCTACCATGGCAGCCATAACCACACAGTACCTACCTCTGATGGAGCTCTCAAATCTCTTCATACAGGCCATAAATCAACACGCTTCCTTCTAGAGAGTTGTGTTTTTGCTCATGGAAAAGCTTCCTATTACATAAGACCTTGACATTAAGCCTCCATCGGCTCAGCATTCCGTCTGCAACACGTCGTTGTCTTGGTTGTGCCTATGGCAATTCATATTGTCCCTAGTTCCCCTACGCACAGCGATCTGCCCAAATGCATAGGGCTTTTGAAGCCCATGTCACAAGCTTCCTTTCCATCAAAAAAGTTTTGAAAATGATTCAGTTTACAGCTTACAAATAGTGAAAATCTAGGGCTGCCCAGAAACCCTAACTGCAGACTTGAGAGCGGAATTTAGGTGACGGGAAGTGCTTAAAAATAGCTAAAAATTATGAATATCAAGGGAAAAATATTCACTGTCAAAGGCGGCGGCTCGATCTAGGACGATTTTAAGCGCCAAAGTGCTTTAAAGGTGCCCGAGCGACAGTTGTTGATTTTTCATAATTTTTCAGACAATCGTGCGGGTTGACGCGAGCTACTGGCCAATGCGGGATGCTAAGCCAGACGCCCAGGATTTTTCAGAGCTCAATTCGGAGACCGGACGGGGAAATGGCCAAGAATTGGGCAAGATTTGAAAAGGTGGACATGAGTTTGGCCAAATGAGTAAGTGACCCTTGGGGCCCAAAATGAAATGTTACATAAAATAAAGGAGGAAAATCGTGGAGAGAGAGAGAAGAGGATCACGACAGCAGGCGCCGAAATTTGCGCTCCATGCTTGGTGATCACCATGGCAACCTGCAAACAACCCCTGCAACTGATCACTGCCCCTCATTCCCTCCTGGATGCCAATCATTTCGCCGCCCTTCGCCCGTCGAATGATGCTCTCTTTGAAGATCTCTGATTTCAGTCTTTCTCTCTCCTCCCTCTCTCTCTTCTAAAGGCAAGTTCATGTGGGGAGAAGAAGGAAGAAGAAAGAATGGTGGAGGCTTGTCCGGCATGGATCGGATTGCTCCACGGGCTGGAAATGGTGATTGGTGATTGTGCTGGACATGAAGTGCTGCTGGTTTCTAAATCTACAGCCATGGACATGAAACCCGAAACACGCAAATAAGCGGTAATTTAAATTTTTCAAAGGAAATTTGAGCTTTTATGGCTTTTGATTGATGAAATGCTGTTCATGTGGGATAAAAATTGGTCATGTTACTGTTTTCTATGAGTTCTTGCTGGTCATAATAAAAAAATCAGAAAAATATGCATTTTGTGGGTCAAGATAATATGCTAAAACACGAAAAACATGAAAAATCAAGGGAAAATGATGGGTTCTGGCATAAAAAGGGGGAGGTAAATAGGAACATCAACTAAACTTTCATTTTTCTGCAAGAAGGAACTAAGGGCCACAGCCCATAACCTGTTCTTAATTTTCAGCAATTAAATAATGCATAAAATTAAGGGAAAATACAAGAAAATGGTGGAAAAACCCTAAAAAATAGGGGAAAAATACATTTTGGGTTCCGAAAAATAAGGATAAATAAGAGCAATGTTTGTGAATGTTTGTGGGGACTGAAGCATGAGGATTTGCCTCAGTTCAACCCCACCCTCTTGTTCTAGTGTGTCTTTTTCTGTTTTTTCCACATAAAATGATGGTGAAATACCCTATAAATCTATCCAACGATGCAATACTTAAACGGGGAAGGGTAGAGAAGTTGAAATATGTCTAAATGCCGTGTGAAATGATGGGAAAGTTGCTGATTTCTATGCATAGCATTTAGGACGGATGATAATTAAAATTAAGAGCTTAGTAGCACGAGGATCACCTCGGTGCTAGGCCCATGCAATGAAGCACGAACGGTAGTTGGAAACCATTAAAAGAATGATTTGCACTTGTGCACGATACTGTTTTGCTAAATGTTTCAGCACTAGACATCCACCAAATGCATAGAGCATGAAAAGAATTTAAGAGTATCGGTGATCGGCTCCTGGACATGCATTGCAATTGTTTTTGGAACACGACCTACGTTGAGAGGCAGTGAGATACCCATGCTGTAGGCTAGTCGTGGGATCCTAAAGGGGAAATTAAGTAAGGACAATGGTACATTCCTGGACACGCTTATTGGGTACCTTGAGCGACATTTGTGCGAAATGTCTAAATGTTGAGCGACGCATCGAGGGGCCAATCCCCAAGGTGTAGGAGAGTCGCAGAGGGTTGACGGCATTCAGCCGTAGGAGGAACCCCATGTGTATGTGATTCGAGCCTTTTGGCTATGTGAAAGGGACTCCCTCTGAGGAGTAATATTGGGTTAGGATCAGTTGGACTACAACGTATTACAAACGCAATGTGCAGGAAGGCAGAGATTTTGATAGACGCTCCTGGCCGCGAGGCCGAGGGGTTGTCTTGTGTGTAGTGACGAGGCCCGGCTAGTGCATGAGCCAGTGCCGGCCCGTTTTTCGGTCCATCAAGACTCCATAGCCAAGAGTACTCAAGCTCATCCTTCACCTCATTTTCTCTCTCCTGACATTTAAATTAGTCCATTGCCACTCTAATATGACTGAATAGTGAAGTTCCAGCACATACTCTCACATCAAATCATTGAGGAGGGGAGTTCTTGGCAGATTTACAAGCATTCTAAGAAGAATCAAGCATAGTGTCTCTTGACACTTATCCAATGACTCTTGTCACTCATGACAACTTTGGCTTACATCAAATCGGAGATTTTTTGGGCTATTCCAACATAAAATCAAGGAGGGAAATACAACTTGAAGACTCATTGAAGATTTGAAGATCTCTTAAGCATCTGGCTCCACAACTATCTCTTGATAATAGTCACTTAGTGCTTTCTGGGCACTTGTGATTGTTAGCACATTCAAGATCATTTCTTCTACTGAGAATTTTGGAGCTGATTTGCTGTTTTCCCTGCAAATCCAACATTGGAAAAGACTCTCCAATAGGTCACTTCAAAGGAGTCGGGTTTCACACCCTAGCAAACCCTCATCAAACTCATCCTAATGAAGAAGGGCCTATGGGCCATTACCATTGGAAAAGAAAATAAGCCTCGTGATGCGTACTTGGCAGTCACTTGGAAAAAATTGATGATAAGGCTCAAGCCATTTTCAAACTGGAGCTAGATGACAGCTATATCCACCATGTGGATACCTGTAATACTTCACATGATACATGGAAGAGACTTGACACTTTGTTTGGTGCACAATATAAGTCATCAAAGTATGGTCTCTTGAATGAATTTTTCAGGCTTGACATGAAGTCTAGCACATCACTTGCCACACATCTAAATTACATGGAAGGACTTCTAACCTAGCTTGTAGGAATCAACATTAAAATGGAAGAAGATGTTTGCATTGGTGTTCTGCTCAAAATTTTACCTCCTAAATATAACAATGTATCAACCACCTTAATAAATATGCCAAACCCTAATCTTGTTGATATCCAGGCATCACTGTTAGCGGAGGAAAAGAAGCTAAAAACTAAGGAAGAACCAAGCACCTCTAGAGATGAACAAGCATTATATGTTGGCAACAAGTACAAAGGCACTGAGAAGTTTTGCCACTCCAAAAAAAAGTCCCAGAAGACCTATCTTGCTGCAATTAAAGAAGAAGAAGATCATGTAGCAAAGGAAGAAGAAGACCACCAAGAGAAGAACAAGCCTCATCAGTCCTTCTATTCTGATAGACATTTTTAGCCTTGTATTGTCTAGCCCTAATGCTTTGGACATAAGCTTGTAACCTCCTCATGTAGCAAAGGAAGAAGAAGACCACCAGGAGAAGAACAAGCCTCATCAGTCCTTCTATTCTGATAGACGTTTTTAGCCTTGTATTGTCTAGCCCTAATGCTTTGGACATAAGCTTGTAACCTCCTCATGTAGCCCTATACTACAGCCTCTGTACACTTTGTGAGGCCCCTGTTACAGCTTCTGGATGTCCATCATGTTTATGGTACTCACACTTATCCTTTTTTGCGATAGCCTCTGATGTTTGCCATGTTTATGGTGTGGCCATACTTTGCAAGTGTTGCTTTCACTAAAGCCTCTACATGCTTTGTCCTTCTGGTTGTAATTGAGGAGGGGTGTTGAGATATTTGCAATCACACCTACTTCAATCTCTTTAGATGGAGTAGTGAGGGCTCATGACAAGAATCCCATAAGCATAATAGGAGGGTGTGCCACCTAGACTTTCCTATAAAACATTGTACTTGCTTGTCATTTCTATATGAGATGAATGCAATGTCATTGTCATGTTGCTCCTCAGTATAGCATACTTGATTATTGTCATTTTCTCTTGAGTCAAGGTTCTTGGTCTTTATCATGTCAATGTCTTCATGTGTCAAGTCAAGGTCTATGAGCCACCATAGTTGCCATGCTCTAGATCTCGTGTTTCTACAAACTCGACAAGTTGCTCTCATGCTCTCCCATCCCAAATTCATTCCACCTTCTCTGTCTCTTGAATGTGCTCGCAAATGATGGCTCCAAAGCAACGAGGCAGAAAGACCATGAAATCCACCACAAATGGTTAAAGAATGAGGATTGCCAGAGATACAGGAATGTCTAAGGTTGCTGGAACTGCCACCACCAATGGAACATCGGGTGTGGTGAATGCAAGCACAAGCAAAGTCGAAACTCCCAATGACATCGTGCCAAACCAGGTTGTTCGCAACTCACAAATAGGCTATTATTTTCATATCACCACATAAAATAATAAGGTTTTTTTTTAATTTAGTATATAAAATGTTAGCTTTTGCATTTACACTTACACAAGATGTCAATTTCATCTAGAGAGCATATTAACACATGCACAAATGGTTAACTGCTACCTATGATTTGTAGATAGATTAATATTATAACTTGTAGAATCATGATGGAAATAGTTGCAGGAGGTTATTGCATGAAATGAGTAAAGGACATTATGCGCACTCGATATTAGTAAAATAACTCAATATATTTATTGCCAAACACGACAATGGTTAGGAGTTGATTGACACTTAAAAAGTGAAATTCTATTTAAAGAATCTTGTAAATCATCTTGTTAAATTATTGTCGCAATATTTTTCTAAGTACTAACTAAAGGAAATTCTCTTATGTTGGGTAAGTTAGCCCTAAATGGGAAATTTGTGTCTTGCTTAACAACATTGAAAGATTTGTACTCAACACTTCTTTATGGGAAGAATAATTCTCATTAGAATGTATGGTTACCTTGGGTTAATGACCTACCTTGGCTATGTGAAGCTGTGAACTACACGATGGTGTGATTGTCATTTTTAAAAGGATTGCTTGTGTTTGCTAGAATCTAGAACTTTGATTAAAAATATTGATAAACAAGAGAAAAGGAAAGATCGTGCTAGGCTACCCCCAAGATAACTGGGAGACCCTACTCCAAGGGGGTCATGATTATCACTTTAAAGAGGCTTAGACTGGCTTCGTAGTAGCAGAAAGGTCTATTCGTAGGGATAGTATCAAGCAGTAGGAAATATGGATGCCATGGGGGTCTATGGTCGTAAATTCTGCATTACTCGTAGAATCTGACCAGTCCCTTCGCAACCCAGGATGGGATCCTGGAACCCTAGTTACAAGGGAGATATCTTGGTGGATAGAATACCCTCGTGGAATTTTCTATATTATCTTCTGTAGGATCAAAAAGATAGAAATTGTAATAAACTTCCAATATAATAACGAAAATTATTTTTTATTCAAGGGTTGTTTGAATTGCATGTGTGTCCATGAAAGAAATTACGTGAAGGAGCTTGTGATTTAACTGACTAATTAAGGAAGCTGATTGTATATGTTTCAATAAATGTGCTGCAGGTAATTAAAAACTAAAGATGATATCGTCATCAAAGGAAAGTAGGTGGGCGTGATTCTCTACAGGTCCGTCCAATGGTAGGGTGGTCCCAATTAGCTGGGAGCTTTTCTAAACCGGCGATAGAAATAGGAAGACAATAAATTGACCAACTAGTTGTTAGGTAGAACCGACTTGCATTGTTTTAGGGGATCGGAATGGAATTTTGTCTTATGGGCAGGAGGGTTGATGTAGCGCACTCCCCTTTGTCTTTCATTCTCTTTAAACCAAGAGTAATGGCAAGTTCGCTTCAGTTCGAGTAATCCTATAGGAATTGAAAACTTGAAATTACTGATGCTAGCTAGCTATTAGGAGACCCGTCTGATTTTAGAAACCCAAAAATTCAAGTCGATCCTAGTGGGTTTGGCTGAAACTCTTCCATTGCGATGTAGACTCAGTAGAGCCTAAGTGACAAACCCTGTGATACTCCAAGGGAGTGCGGAGTGGTGTCATTTTGGAAAACCTACTGATGTACTACTAAAAGGTGCACCTTGGATTGAGATTGGCAAACACCTCACAATCTTGCTATGACCTCTTATATGACAATTAAATCTATCCCTTTTAATATCTTATAATAGTTTCCTACATATCTCATTTTTCTATTATTGTCTTTGCTTTTTCCTTCACTCCATTTCATCTTTTTGTATGACCTCTTGTTGGGGTTAAAATTCATAGATTACAACTCTCTCTCCACCTCTTTTTGTAACACATTGTGTTTACCTTTATCATCAAGATATAGATGGTCCAATGAGAAAGAATATGCACCCCCTCACAGATTAGCTGGCCTCCATGAGGAAGCCAAACATAGAGAACATGACTGGCTATCCATTCTTCATCTCCTTCACCTACACCTCACTAAAGATATTGGGATGATCTAACAAGTTGAGGGGGTTGAATTGGCTATTGAGGTAGATTGGGTGCTCACCTCACTTGATGGGTCACCCATCATCTGCCTTCCATGATGTTCATGAGAAGGGCAAGCTCAGATGGTGAGGATATATTAGCATGGATGAGGTTGGGGTTGCCTAGGTATTTGAGGCTACCCCCTAAGAAGATCTAGGCCTCAACCTTGAAATAGGTGGTGTCCCTAAACTCAACATTATTCTTGGCTAGTAGCTTTTGAGTGTTGCAACCTAGGGTGACCAACATGGCTTACTATTCATGGATGACCTCCAATTTTGTACTCTTGATGAATTGTCTCCAAGTCCATGGACAACCCTCCTATGTCGCACCTTTCGCCTCTTGGGAACTCTCTAATTGAGTGTAAAGAGTGGAATAGATGGGATATACATGGGGTTAGAATGGGGAAAATAGTTGGTCGCACACATAGGGGGTTCACTCATAGTAAAGAAGACATGTCACCTGCGTGCAAGGACTTCTAAAAAAAACCCCTATTTATGAGGCTTGTAAGACTAATATATCCCCTTATTTAAACTTATAATATATATACATGTATGACTTTTTATGTATCCCCTTTCTTAAATGCAAGTCTTCATAGAACATATACTAACTTTCTTTTTAAAAGTTGGAATTATCCTAATCAATTAAAAGTATCAAAATGGTCATATCACAAAGTGATTTATGTAGTGCCACTCGGATACCATCATCGAAGTATGTGTCGCAATGTTTTTGAGTGCCTATGCCCCCTTACCACATGAGGAGAGAGAGTAGGGGAATCAAACCCCTTTATACTTAAAGTGGCTACACGAAGCGGACACCAAGCTCTCTTTGGAAGAAGGGGAGTTGAATCTCTCTGCCAAAACCATGGGAGACTGCCAACTCCCCCCCTCCCACACTATGATTAATACAAATCAAGAAAAAAAATCAAACAAAAATTAAAGATTTAATTTTTTTGCTCTAAGAAAAACTTGGGTTCTTACCAAGCACCTTGAAATTCTTGATACTAACATCTAGTTAGTAGTCACAAATTACAGTACACATGAATGAGTGAACTTAGCAAAGAGTAGCAACAACACAAGCATCACATGTATGTGTTTAAAAGTACTTCCCCCTCAATACTCCACTATTTACCCTTGTTAATCTATCCTTTGATAAGTTTGCATTTCCATTCAATTGGCTCACAAGTGTGCTCTTGCACAAAGTCTTCCCATCAACTTCCACAAAAGATGATATTTGACTCACCATATTCTCCTCATTGTCAACTATAGAATCCATGACATGGTGAAGCTCACTTTGTGCAATTGTATCCTCTTCATCAACATCCAATATTGTATCCATGATTACATCTCCAACAAAATCATCCAATGAAACTTCTTCTTCTTCTTCAAGATTGTCATGTGCATTGTTTTCAAGATGCTCTAAGATATCTTTTTCTTCCCATGAGGCACCCCATGAAGCTTCACCTTCCATACCAAGCTCATGACACATGACATTTGCTTCTGCTAAACCCTCCTTTAATGCATATACAATTTGCTCATTAGTAATCACAATCGTGTAGTCATTTAAATTTGCCAAAGGAATACCAAGCATATGATTCATATCAACCCATATGTTTTCTTACTTTTAGTGAGCTGCCAGAAAACTTAGATTTGAACCTACTTGAAACTTTGAAATTCTATTCAATGCTCTTGCACTACTCAACAAGTCACAACCATCATAACACCTCTCATTGCTAACCATTCCACCTACTTTACTAAAGAAATTCTCACAAGCATCAAATTCCATAGAAGATAAAGGAACTGCAAAGTGACTATATTTGTCTATGAATATCTTTATGAGAAGAACCACAAAGTGACATGACAATCATATGTCCATGAAAGTTTCTCTACTAATGAAGTTCTGCTTGAGTGTATATACATCATGCTTGGTGATCCACATGTGCCAAATCCTAATAAAACATCATAAATCAACTGATTAATAATACATAATGGTGCTACCATAGCAACAACATGAACATACAATATCGGTTAATTATTTATATATGTTCAATAGATAACATGAATTCTATACCTAAAAAAGAAGGATACCATTCCGACAGCTTTCACACGCTCATATAAGTTGAGTGTAGGAAATAGAAAAATATCAATGTATGCTACCACAATTGAGAGATACACCTTTATACCAAGTGTTTGCTCTTGACGATGATTGGATCCCATCTGCAAGAGCTCTAAACAATTTTGAACTTTACGTCCGGCTATCCTTTGTGCTGATCTCCAATTTTGTATATCTTTTCTCTCTATATCTCCTTCTTACAAACCATGATCATCAAACTTGAAACTTTGATATACCAAGGCTACATGATTCAAGGTGACAAGATCATTACCAAGCACTAATCTTTTAGATGCATTATCTGGAGGATTAATCGTCTTCTTTCCCTTATGTATATAATCTTGGTCATGTAATCCAATGATGCTTCCATCATCTTCCATAGAAGCTATGAATGGCCAACTTTTCCAAGGAATCGAGTATCGAACACCTATAAGAGAGCTATAATCTTCAACCATAAACTTTCTTTACCTTGAATCTCCATTAGAAGCATGACCAAGTATTGGTCCAATTACATCCTTCACAGACATATTCCAATGCAAATTGACTTCTTTCCATTGCTCCTTGATGGACATAGAGTCAAACCAATTACAAGTTAGTTGTATAAGAAGAACTAACTTTGGCAAGCATTCAGCAAGAGGATTTGCAATCAAGACTCTTGCATAGTGGGCAATCACATTATACTCAAATGCATCAACAATTCTATGATAACCATTTTCACCATCTCCAACATGTCAAGATTGTGGGAGAGAAGGAAGGAGTCTCACTTGTAGCTTTCTTGCTTGCACAATGGGGAAATACACACAAAGGTGGAGGTTGAAAACAGTTTTCCTCTTCTTAGTTGTGTAAGCCAAAAGAACTCTAGTACATAGAAATAGAAGAACCCTATATATGGGTCTCAAACCAAACTCAACTAACTAAGGTGGCATACTAGCTGAGCCACAAACTAGACTAGATAAGGATAGCTGTCATCTAGCTATTATTCATGGGCGGTGTACCAACCGCATCTACAACTAACAAGTTGGTGATATAAATGCACAACGGTCACCCTGGCATATCACGAGTGGAGCTCGATATCTCAACACTCCCCCTCGAGCTCAACCCCAATTCTTGCACACCAAGCAGGTCTCTAAACTTACGCAGCTTCTTTGCGCCCAATGCCTTCGTGAATATGTCAGCTACCTAATCCTTTGTGCTAACATAAACTAGATCAATAAGACCTAGTAAAACCCTCTCCCGCACATAGTGATAATGCACCTCAATGTGCTTTGTTCTAGCATGATAGACTGGGTTATTTTCCAAGTGTATACTACTCATCTTGTCACAATAAATGACAACTGGCCCATTTGTAGGCTGATGCATTTCATAAAGTAGCTTATGCAACCAAGCTACCTCACATGCAGCCATTGCTGCGCCCCTGTACTACTCAGCCTCTGTGCTCGACAAGGCAACTGTAGGCTGTTTCTTGCTGCTCCAAGTGACTGCCGCACTCCCAAAAGAGAACACATATCCACTGGTAGATCGTCTATCAGAAATACTACCAGCCCAATCAGCATCAGTGTATCCATGCAACTGTATCTGAACCCCAGTCTCATAAAATAGTCCATACTGCAATGTGGACTTCACATACCTAAGTATGCGTCTAGCCGCATCCAAATGCGGTTTCCTTGGAGCCTGCATAAACTGGCTTACCAATCCAACAGCATAGCTCAAATCTGGCATGGTAATAGTCATATAAATCAAACTTCCTACTATGCGTCTATACATAGTAGGGTCTTCCACAAGCTCACCTGCATCTGCGCTCAGCTTCACATTCTGCTCCAAAGGAACTGAAATAGGCTTACAGCCTGTCATCCCATATTTGGACAGCATGTCCAATCCATACTGCCTCTCCAAGGGCTGTATCCCACTTGGTGATCTAATCACCTCAATGCCCAAGAAATAACACAGCTCTCCCAAATCCTTCATCTCAAACTTCTACTTCAATAGCATTTTCACATGAAGGATATCTTCATCACTGTCACCTGTCATAATCAAATCATCAACATAAATGACAAGCAGCATAATACCTTTCTCTGTTTTACTCACATAAAGTGAGAAATCTGCCTTGGAAATCTGAAAGCAAATAGTGACAAGATACTGTCCTATCTTGTCAGACCATGCTCTAGGTGCTTGCTTCAAGCCATACAAGGCTTTCTTCAACCTACAAACAAACTCAGGATGAACAGCATGCACATAACTTGGTGGCTACTCCATATATACCTCTTATTGCAAATCACCATGCAAGAAGGCATTCTTTACATCCATCTGATGTAAAGACCATCCCTTTGATGCAGCCATAGCAATGACTGCTCTTACGATTGCCATCCTTGTAACCGGACTGAATGTTTCTTCATAATCAATGCCATATGTTTGTGCATACCCCTTGACTACTAATCTTGCCTTATATCTGTTCACAGAACCATTTGCATTGTGCTTCACCTTATAAACCCACTTACAGCCAATTGCATGCTTTTCTTTAGGCAAAGGTACCAATTCCCATGTAGCATTTGCTTCCAAGGCATCCACTTCTTCATCCATGGCTTTCTCCCATTTTTCTTTTCCCATGGCTTGCTCAAAAGAAGTGGGTTCTGGTTCCTATATAATTTTGACCATATATGCATAGTGAATGGCTGTAAATCCATCATATTTCAGCCTATCCACAGGCCCTGCGCAAAGTAGGTTCACTCCCAGGTGCTCTCAAAACATCCCTGGTCTTCCTTACTCCAAGTGTAACAATAGAAGGAATACCCAACTCATCATCAATGCTCTATTCTGTGCCACTGGATTCACCATCCACATAAGAGTGACCTGCATTCACATCAAACATGGACTGATCTACCTTCTCTTTTCCTTTTCGTGATACCTGCATACCAGTATCTGCATTGCTTTGAGAAGATTCTCCTGATCTCAATCTGCCTGTCCATGGCAAAGAATGTGAACCACTGCTAGAGGACACTCCAGGTCCACTAATATTTTGTGACTGCTACTGTGAATTCTGTGCAGCATTACCATTTTGTGCATCTATATCATCAATCACATTTACTGGTTTATACCAACTACTCATCTCATCAAAGGCAACATCTCTGCTCACTGTAAACTTACGAGTAGAAGGGTTATAGCATCTATACCCCTTCTGTTGCAGAGAGTAACCAATAAAGATGCACTTCTCAGCTTTTGGATCCAACTTGGATCTCAACTCATCTGGCACATGAACGTAGGCAATGCAACCAAAAATCTTCAAATGAGAAATATCTGGTTTCCTACCAGTATACCTCTTCTCTGGAGTCATCCCATGTATTGCTGCAGTGGGAGTCATGTTCATTATGTAGACTGCTGTAGCAACTGCTTCAGCCCAATAAAAATCTGGCAAGTCTTTTTCGTTGAGCATGGCACGAGATACCTCTCCAATATGCATGTTTTTCCTTTCTGCAATTCTATTTTTTTGTGGGGTATGACTGCATGAATATTGCTGCTCTATGCCATGCTCCTGCAAGAACCTTGCAAACTCATTTGAGAGGTACTCTCCCCCTCCATCTGACCTTAGGCATTTTATTTGCAGGCCTGTTTCTTTTTCAACCATAGCTTTAAGAGTTTTGAAATGCCCAAACACTTCACTTTTCTTTTTGATAAAATACACCCAAACTTTTCTACTATAGTCATCAATAAAAGTGACAAAATAATGACAGCCTCCAAGAGATGCAGCTTTAGTAGTCCACACATCAGAGTGGATTAATTCCAATGGCTTCTTACTCTCTTGAACATGTCTAGGAAATGGTTTCCTTGCCTCTTTTTCAAACTGACAGGCTTCACATACCTTATGCATTTTTGCAATCTTGAATTTAGGCAATCCTGCAATAATATTTTGGGCCTGCATTGATTTAAGTCGTTGTACATTAACATGACCAATGTGTTTATGCCAGATATCAATATCTACAACTACACCGATCCCATGTGCAAACATTGCTGCACTCAATTCAGGCATGTCTGCATCCAATGTAAACATTCTGCCCTTCTTCTTTCCTTTTGCTATCAAGCGACCTTTATTTTTCATATCCTCAACAAAGCATCCATGAGGATTAAATCTGACCTGCAAGCCCTACTCAACCATTTGACCAACAGAAACCAGATTCTTGGTGATATTCAGGACATGAAAAACATCGGACAGGTATTTCTTTTTCCCATCCTGCATAGACAAAGTAATTTTTCCAATCTGCACAATACGATGTGCAGTATCATCACCAATCTCCACAAATCCTGGTTTTTCCATTTTCCTTGCATCCTCCATCCATTCTGCATGACCTGTCATGTGGTTTGATGCACCTGAGTCAACATACCATACATCGTTGCTTTCTTCTGCACTTGTCATAGAATTGTTCATGTGCTGCACCATAAACAAATGCTCATTTCTGTCATCACCCTGTCTACTAGAAGATGCATAATTCCGTTGTTGCAATTTTCCATTCATGATGTCATTCTGCTTTTTGTAGCAGTATTTAGCCATATGACCCATTTTACCACAGTAGTAGCATTCAACATTATTGTTTGCATTTTGGCCTCTTTGCCATCCACCACGACCTCTTTGGCTCCCCCTGCCTCTAGAGTTACCATGTCCTCCTCCATAGGACTGCTTTTCTTGAGTTTGCTGCATATTCTGATTTCTACCACAGCCTCCAGATCGGCCTCCTCTACCTCTGCCTCTACCTCTTCCAGCATTTGAGTAGAAGACAGCTTCTTTTGACGTTCCTCCTGAAGAAGATGCACCACCATTTCTATGCTCCTCAGAAATTAGAAGAGCAATCAACTCCTCAAAATCAGGAAATCTTTCTGAACTGAAATGGATGTCCGAAACTGTGCATAATCCTTTCCTAGACCATTCAAGGTCACAGAAACTAAATCATCATCTTCCACTGGAGACCCAATGGAAGCAAGTGCATCTGCAATCTTCTTCATCTTCATGTGGTAGTCAATGATGCTCATACTTTCTCTTTGCACATTATGCAACTCTTGCTTGAGCTGCATTTTCCTGGCTTGCGTATTTGTGCTATACATTTTTGACAAAGTATCCCATGCCTCCTTTGGCGTACTTGCATCTTGAATATGCACAATCATAGAGTCTGAAATGTTGATAGACAGCCAGTACATAACTTTCCTGGCTCTCTCATGCCATGCTTTAAATGCCTGCATTTGCTATTGATTGGGAACATCGGGAAGAACTCGTTCTTCTTCATTTCCTGCAACGAATTCCCAATATCCTTTTCCCATAAGGAAATTCGTCATTCTGAACTTCCATGCTTGGAAGTTGTTCTTGTCAAGCTTTTCAGTGACAATCTGTGAAAGAGAATCAGATGCCATTACAGAACACTGCAAAAAATTCTGTCACTGCAAAGAACACAGCTTCAGCCTCACAAGGGCAAATCTGCAAACCTGACAAAAGTGGTATTTGACCACACAGTCACTTCCTAGTGACGATTTTGCATCAACAGGCAACAAGGATGATTCTATAACTCCCAATGTTTCTGCGGAGAGGCATACGATGCAATTTCTACAGTAACTTTTCACCGACCTGTAGAACAATGGTCGCATAGCATAAAATAGGGCCTTTTCCTGAGTGCGTGCAGAAAACTTCCGCCTCCAAAACAAACCCCGAAATGGCCTCAAATCAAAAAAACAGAGTCACCAAGGGCTAAAGCCTTAAATACTGCCCTCTTGCTTCACCGCAAAGGGCGTCTCAACCTGAGACAATGCACTCTTGCACTTTCTGGCTATGCTACCTGCTACTGCAAAGACTTGCTCCCAAAACAGAAAAATGAAAGCAACACTGGTCCTCTTACTAGAACACCACGAACTTGGCTTGATTTCTTGAGCTCCTTACCACGAACAAGGCTCTGATACCATGTCAAGATTGTGGGAGAGAAGGAAGGAGTTTCACTTGTATCTTTCTTGCTTGCACAATGGGGAAATACACACAAAGGTGGAGGTACAGTTGTGTAAGCCAAAATAACTCTAGTACATAGAAATAGAAGAACCCTATATATGGGTCTCAAACCAAACTCAACTAACTAAGGTGGCATATTAACTGAGCCACGAACTATAGTAGATAAGGATAGCTGTCATCTAGCTATTATTCATGGGCGATGTACCAACCGCATCTACAGCTAACAAATCGGTGACATAAATGCACAACGGTCACCCTGGCATATCACGAGTGGAGCTCGATATCTCAACACAACAAGTACTACGAAATTTGAAATGCATGTGTGATCTATCTTCTTTCCACAAAAACCATCAAGTTGGTCATCTCTTGCTATCCACCTCACCATCCTCTTGATCATACTCTCATCTTCAGCAACAATGACAGGTACACTTCCCATGGAAAGCCCATTTTTCAACATATGATGCTTATATGTTTCTGCCACATGCTTGAATACATCCTCTCTCAATCCAGTCCTATAACAAAGAGCTTTTCTCATAGCCCTAGATGTAGTTGAAAGATGTGATTCATGGAGAGAAAGTTATGCAATCTTGTACCTCCCCAAATCTTGACAGCTTCAAAGAGATTTTTTGTTGTATCAGAATATCTATTTCCTTGACCCACTCTTCGTATGTTTTGAGAGATGTCAATGAAAAAGTCCCACAAAGCTTTCTTCCCCTCAAATAAGCCATGCTTATGTGCATTCACAATATCAGTGCAAAACTTCTTTACATCTCCTCGTACCAAGGCTTCAGAAACACTTCTTGAAGACTCCTCACCTTTACACTCAAAGTAGCAACCTTTGTCCTTGTGAACTATATTTCTTTTTTGAGTCATTGAACCATTATGTTTTTAGTCCTAGAAATTCTCAATATCTTAGAATGAGTCAAGTAATCCAATCTTCTACCACCTCCAGTGTCTCTTAATCCTCTTTCCCCTCTAGAGTGCATGTCTTGATACACACGCATGAAAAAGTCTCTCTCCTTGGGAATGGATGCACATGATGAGCACTGGAGATTGGAGAAGGGAAATCCCTCCAAACTTACCTGCTTGCAATCATTATGACGAAATGTGCCATTGATCTCAACAAGCTATGTTCCCAATAAAATCACTGCCTTTGTGCTTGGCTCACAAGTCCAATGCACACCTCATCTACTATCATCCAAGAAACACTTTACATTGATCATGTGGTTTCTAAACTTATATTATCCTTGCCAAAATCCCCAACAAAGAGTAGCAAGAAAACTCTCCTCTGCACAGTACATAAATTCTATTGTTCTCTTCATAGAATAATGATTATTAAAAGAAAGACAAAAACAAATCCATAATGCCAAAAAATACCAAGACTTGTTAAAGTTGTATACCTAAAGGTCTTTGTGGCAACTTAGAACCTGATGCATTGGAAGCATCTCCTTTAGTAGTGGCTTTCACATGAAGCTTTGACTTCATGTGCTCTATCAGGCACATTCTCAAAGAACATGTCTTTGGGAACAATGGTAGCCACTTATCATCCAATGGACACCTTATGAAAATCTTTGACAAGGTAGTGTAGTCTCTGATAGTTTTAGGAACAAGTTAAAATTCTAGATCATTCTCACTTCCAAAAGAAGAAATCTCAAACACTGCTTCATCTATTTTTTGTTTATTTTGTGTATTTATCTCCTCCAATGATGGTGTGACTCCAAGCATGTCATGCCTTTGCTTCCCTTTCTTATCCAAGCCAATAGCTCGTAAATGAGATAATGACTTGATATGCGAGTGTGTGAAATTGTATAAAGTATCATGCCCTCCTTGACCATAAGAGCATTCACACTCCTCACACCAAATTTGAGACAAAGCTTCCCCTTCCTTATTCTTAGACATAAGCTCAAACCTATCATGTCGACCTATGGATTTTAGCTTTTCCTTAGCATTCTTGATATCCCTCTCCCACCTTTTTATCTTAGATGATATGGCAAGAAGACTTTTGAGTCTATTTTTTGGAGCATCTTGGACAACACTCACATCATCCCTTGTCAACTCCATCCCATTGCTAGATACATGAAGATCACTAGCTCTAGCTTCCATGGATGGCTTCGGCTCATTGCTAGCCCCCTCTAAATTCACTCTTTGACGCTTGCATGGTGACTCACTCTCCTCTCTCAATTGAGTGGTGACCTCTTCTACATCAACTGTCCACCTCTCCTCTTTCTTTGCTCCAACAGGAAGCATTCTAGAACCTCCCAAAAAGACAAAGTCATTTGAGATGAGACTATCAAGGACAATCTCCTCTCGTAAATCTTTATAGGTTCCTCCTTCTTTGAGAAATACAAATCCCAAAACATGGCTTTGATCTGTACCCTCATTTAGATGAATCAATATTTCCTTTCTTGCCATACTTATCCAAGATCAGCAAACTACAGAGCAAGAGATTCCCACTTTGAATGCTACAAAATCAATGTAGACAAACCAAGAAAGCATATGTCCACTCAGGATACAACATTGGCGTAGTGCTAGGGGGTTGTTCCTGCCCATAATAAGCTCGAAACATAAGCACATAAGTTGAAAATGCCTACCCAACAAAAAAAGGGTTAATGACTCAAAATCAAAATTTTTAAAGTGGAGACAAGTGAATACCTATGGGGTAGATGTCTTAGTAGTTTTTGTTGGATTTCCCATCTCCCATGTGCTCATGTCTAACATGAAACTCAGGAGCCACCATTCCCAAAGCTCCATGCCCAACCACTAGAGAAGAAACTTGTAGAAACAAACCACTTAGACAATGATTAGAACACTTAAGTGCTTGCTGGATTTTCTGTCATGATTGGAACATAATTAGAAGATAATCAAAAATATTGGAACATAATGGTCTGCACTTATGATAATATGGTTTTCAATTAAACATTCCGGCATGCCCTTATGGCATTGAAACCTGCCCTTCCCTTATGCATTGTTGCCTTCCCTTATGCATTATGACATTCCCTTATGCATTATGACATGCCCTTATGCATTCTGAGCTTCCCTTATGGCATTTCGACCTCGGGGCTGTCACTGGTATATAAATCCTATATATTACGTGCGTTCATGGCATGTTTTATATATCCCTATGTAACCTATTTTGCAATATTTTGTAATCTACTCATATAGCTAAGGGGATACTAGGATTGGTTTGTTTTAATCTTAATGAAAATTGTCCAACCATCCTTAAGTAGTTCTCATAATATATTTTTCTTATAGTAAATGATTACTCTCAATATATGTGGATGTATTCCTTCAAAGAAAGTACTTTAGTAACAATTAAAATAGTTATTATCAATATATAAAACTTTCACCTACATGGGCTAGGTAGTTACTAATCAAATGGGTGTTCGCATAGGGACAAGGAGTAACAATGATTGTAAGTTTATCTCCCATCAATTTATAGAGTTCTTAAATGAGCATGGCATTATATGCCTCACCTTGATCAAGTCCCCTTCTCAAAATGGAGTGGTTGAGCAGAATAACCAAAGTGTGATGAACATAGCATGATCCATGCTCTTTGTGGTTGTATTACTAGAGCACATATGGTCAAAAGCTATCAATACCTCTTTTATAGATGCATGCACACCAAATCACAAAAGGTGAGCTCGTGCCATGATCTTAGCCTCTCATTTTTGTAGGATATTCTTCTAAACTCAAGTCTTACCATTCAAGGATCGAAAATATCTTCATTAGGAGGGATTTTGCATTAAATAAGAGGGATATTTTGTAGGCTTCCCAATCCATCAATCATGATTCTCCCTCCCATGTGCCTACTAAGCCAAAGTTTCTTTCTACTATTAGTTCACTCACAAAGACTTCTACTCCTAGACCACGTATGGGATCTGTTACCGTTTTTCCCGCAGCACAAAGGAGCGAAAAATGGAAAAAAGGAAATAGCAAAAAAGGCGCAGGATGAAAGCAAAAAAAGGCGACAGAGTAAAAGGCACACCATTAAAATGTGGAAGCGCCCCCGAATCCTTGTAAAAGAGCGCCAAGCTCGCTCCTGTGCAAAATGTATGCATTAGTTGGGAATAGGATCAATTAGAATGGTGGGAAATGGGAAAAAGGGCCTAGGCTACAGTCGGCCATGTAAAAAAGGAAAAGGGGATGGCCGCCCAAAAAGGATTTAGGGCTTTGTATATAAAGTTTAAAAGTGAATGAGAAGCTCATTCTTTTGGTATGTGGCAAAAAGAGTTTTCTTCTTCCTCTCTTCTTCTCTCCTTCTTGCTTGTGTGTGCTCTTGAGAGAGGAAGTGTGAGAGTGTGAGGGAGTGAGTGTGTGTGGGAGTGAGGGATCAAGAGGGTGAAGCTCTTCACCATCTCCTTTCTTCTTCTTCTCTTCTCTTCTCTTCTCTTCTCTTGCGTGTGTAGCTATGGAGGATGGAGCTTGGAGATGGAGGAGGCTTGAGGATGCTTGAGCTAGCATCAAGAATCGTGGAGCTACCGGAGTGCAAGAGAGAGGAGGGTACTTGATCAAGCATCAAGGTAAGCTCACTACACTCGTAGGATGGACGGCGCGTCGGCTAGGTGAGAGATAGCCATTAGAGCTTGCTTGGAACGCTTGAAACAATAAGCGGTCCGTGGGTCTTGGCGGTTGAGCGAAAGCTCCCACATTTTGGTTCCGTTGCCAGGACAACGGATTCAAGCTAAAGCACTTGTGCGCCTCATATCGAGCATCGAAGTAGGGTATTCATCCCCGAAACAGAGCTTGAGATAGGTAGGAAGTTTGGGTGTTTTTTATCTTCAAAATAGGTAAGTATTTTGGGATATTTTGGTTGTTTGATGATTGGAAAATATGGAGAAATTAGTTCAGTGTTTTGCTTCTGATTTTTGTTGCATTTAGAGTAGGTTAACAATAGGAAATAACACACGAGAGGCATAGGGTTTGCTGTTGTAAAACGGGGAGAAAATCGGAGAAAATAGGTGGAAAATGGAGGAAATGCTCTATTGAATGTGTAGGAATCGCAAGGAGAGTGATCGATGACATCTGGGTAATGCCAATAGGGTTATAAGTTCTTGAAGGGCAAGGGAATCCTCATTTGCAACTAGCTGAGAGTGAGAGAAAGAGAGAGAGAGAGAGAGAGAGAGAGAGAGCTTGGGTGACCTGTTCGATCGATCAGTGAAAGGAGTGACATTGCTATCGACAATCCCCAGGTATATAGATATCTTTCCCATCACTCCAACATCATTCCTGTTGAATCTTGTAGCCTATAATAATCGATATCTTGAGATTTTGGACGAATTTATGATCAAAAGTGTGTTCAGGTCGGCGGAATTGGACACCCGATTCAGTGTCCGATTCTCAGAATTAGACGTCCGATTTTGAGAATTGGACGTTCAGACAACCGTCCAATCGGATCAACCGGTCCGATTTTGGAACTCAGACCACTCAGACACTCGGACCAACCCCATCCGATCGAACACTTAGTTAGATCATTTGATCGAGGAAATCGGACTCATGAGTTAGGACACGTCAGCAATCAGACCACATGCCTGGTCCGATCGGACCACTTGTCCGATTTTCGAAAATTGAACACTTAACCCCCGTCTGATTCTGAGAATCGGACAACTCAAACTCGGAACCACCTGGTCCGATTCCTAGAACCGGACCACTGGTAAATCGGACACACGCTTAGGCAAAAAAAAAAGAGAAAGAAAACATCCAAGAATTGACCCCCACGACCGACTGGAACCGCAACCCACTCCAGGACAACATGGCAAACGCCTTGTAGGCAGTTCCTGACGTAGGAGTCACGACCAAGGGATAAGGGGGCAGTGCTAGAGCACTCCCCAGCAACCTGACGCTTTGAGAATGGAAATCCAATCGTAGGACCTGTGATCGACCCCCTAGTGAACAGCAAGAAGTAGCACAGACCCCAGAATCCACTAGAACGGCCAAGACCTGAGCAACGAATTTTATCAAGCCTGAGACAAGACAAGAGGATGTAAGCATATAGAGATCGATTGCTGCACTCACATTGAATTTTGCACTTTAAGTACACATAAGAAAGCTGAAAGCCTGATTGGGCACGAGTGCACGAGAAGCGACACATGCACTAAGTGACCATAAATTGAGGGTTGTATTCAATAACCAAAGGAACTCACTCAGATAAACCACTCAAGGAACCCACCAATAGGAGAGGACCCAAGACATAGACAAACCATCAAAGCACAGAATAGGACCAAGCAGGGAGTGCCAACGACGAGGATCTATCAAATCCATTCAACCTAATCGATAGCGTAGTGGGGCGCAAGAACTTGACCATGACGGAAGAGAGCTCAGACCATCAAACTAATGAGGAGCTCGATTTCAACGTATTCCCATATGCTATTCAGCACAGCTGGTGAGCAGTTACGACGCACACGCCTGGTACGAGCACCATGGCAGGATAGCAAGCACAATAGTTGCAGATCTAGAAGAGGAAATAAGGCTA
Organism: Lygodium microphyllum; assembly: GCF_053477565.2. Classification (NCBI taxonomy): domain Eukaryota; kingdom Viridiplantae; phylum Streptophyta; class Polypodiopsida; order Schizaeales; family Lygodiaceae; genus Lygodium; species Lygodium microphyllum. The sequence continues at coordinate 37,157,434 of NC_141158.1, forward strand.
GCCCGCAAGGCATTGCAGGGAATAGCTGAGTACAATAGAGATAAACAGGCTAGGAGCCAAAGGCAAAGCATGGAGCTGCATGAGGTGCAGCAAGTGCTGAACTTGGCTGGCCAAAACCGAACGGACCATGAGAGAGCACTGGAGGGAGACTTGACGTTGAGCGAGCTCCTCATGAAACAGCTGCTCGATAATACAGCAATAGAACAGAGTGCCACTGCACTAGCGACGTCGTTGCTTGCAGGATTAGGGGCAAACCAAGGCTCAAAGAGCCAGGCCAAAATACCGATTGTTGCCAAGCAACTTGATAAATACCAACCTCATGACGACCCCTACAGCTTTGTTGAGCAGTTTGAGCAAGTCTGCGAAGCCAACAGTCTCAACAACCAAACTCAACGCTCGCAAGCATTCGAGCTTTGCCTAGGCGACAAGGGTAGGACGTGGTATACGAGCCTAGATGCTGCAGAGCGAGCCAACTTCAATTACCTTAAGGATCTCTTTGTCAAGAGATTCGCCGAGCCTGGATACTCCGATAACCTACTAGTACGCTTGATGAATGTCAAGCAGAAAGAGAAGAAGGACATCCGCGACTACATGACTCATGTGAGGAGTCTCTTTAAGAGAATCCCTCTAGGCGAGCGACCAACTGACAAAGTAGCTTCGACTGTATTCATCAGTGAAATTCGAGACGAGGAGTTGTATAAGGCTCTGGCAAGCAATTCAAGCTTGCAGCGGGACGCGGTGGCTAGAGTGTTTGAGGAAGCCATCAGAGTCGATGATCAGTTGAAGGAGCGGAGCTCTAGGAGCTCAAATCTAGAGGAGACCAACTCACGGAGCTCAGAGAGAATGCCAGCCTCTAGTGAGCAGTCAATCCCATCATCCTAAGATAAGGGGAAGGCCACCGAGACAGACCAAGGCTTGGCTGAGGTCAAAATGGAATTAGCCAAGTTACAAGACATGTTGAGACGACCAACGCGCTTGCACGTCCAATGCGTGTACTGTGGCGGAAGCCACTTGCCGGTCGAGTGTCAAGACCCTAGGTCACGGCCTTGTGCTAACTACGGTAGGTTCGGCCATGATGTCGCGCATTGTAGATTACCAAGAAGACCTCCATACTCGCTATGGCCAGCCTTATCTAGCTAGCAAGCCACAACCATTCTTCAGAAGGGGAGCCCCATTGGCTCTTCCCATGCCTAACGATATGAAACCAACCATCCCTAGAATGGACATAAATCCTACAAGCATTCCTAGACCGCCTGGTCCTTACATGACCCACCCACTGAGCGATGCTCCAGTACACTACATGGAGGAGCCGAACAATGAAGAGACCTACATATACCCTTACCTCTCACATGACAATAAGGGCAACGCGGTCTTCATGGATTATTGACCCGTGTCGGTGATGGCGTTAGGACGAGGATGAGGTAGAGGCCTAGGAGGGCAACCGTAGGACCCAATCACTTGTTGGACTAATGGTCACCTCGGTCATGTCTCATCATGCTGCCCTGAAAGAGAGCAGCAAAACAGAGACAAGGCTGACCAAAGGTGCACAGAGTGCGGAGTCACCCATATTTTCATAGATTTCCCAAAGCGGAAGCCATCCTTAGCTCAGCCAACTTGCCATCTATCCCATTGGGGTTGTTTGGTGTCAAAAACCCCGATGGGGAGGCCACACCTATTCCATTGCGGGTCATGACCCGAGCCCAAACGAAGCAGGCCAGCATCTTTCTGCCAGGACCCAGCAATCTTGATGCAACCTCCATAGGGAAGAAAAGCCACAGGCAGAAAAAGAAGAGATCGGAAGCTAAAGTCACACTAAAAACCGAGAGTGCTATGACTCTGCCTGCGGAAAAGAAGGTTTCAGACGTAGGCGCAGAGACATCAGCCCCTAAGACGGCCGAAAAGGGAAGCGCTAAGGTAGGGGAATACCCGCATCCGAATCGACAGTTAAAGGCCATAGAAAAGGTGAAGGAATGGGTGAAGGAGGCTCAAGAGAATCTCAAAGATGTTGAGCCCATCATAGAGGATGAGATTGATGACCTCTCCAGTGTAAGCATGCCGATATCACCACCTCAACCTAAGTCGGCAGAAGAAACCACGCCACAAGCAGTGCCGCTGAGACCAAGCCTAGACGCGACAAAGCCGCAGATCAGTCGCGGCCATTGGCCCAGACAATCTAGGTTAGGGGAAGGACGAGTATCTAAGGATCTCCTGACCACGCTAGTGACCACCCCTGTAACACTTAGCTTGGGAGATCTGCTTAAGCTTAAGCAAAATCCTACCCTATGGCAAGATCTTAAGTAGTGGGTCAAAGGATCACAAGGGCAGGTCACGGCAAACCCTCAAGACCAGGATGTAGAAACGCAATTGCCAAGTTTAACGCTACACTCCGTGCCTAAATCCTTGCACGTCAACGCCTTTTGGGAAGGCTCTGAGACGCACGCGGTCCTACCGGTCCTAGCCTTGGGTGACACAACAAGAAAGGAAATCGTAGGCATGGGAGTTGGGGTTAGTGTGCTTAGCCACGCAGTGCTTCAGACTTGGGGAAACCCGCTTGTCGAGGCTGCTAGGTTTAATGTCACGCTAGCAAACGGTATGAGAGTGAAGCCATTCGGGGTACTGAAGAATTGGCCAGTGAAAATCGCAGGTGTCCAGTTCTCTGTCGACTTTATAGTCATGAAGGGGGTGGACTACGGCGTCCTATTAGGCTGACCCTAGATGCGCAACGCTAGGGTCATCGAAGATTGGGGTAACGGCTTGATCTTCCTTGGCAATAGAACGGACGCCGTAAGAATAGAGATGGACACTTGGAAGACCTCACCAGTCGACCTAGACGCCATCTCTGCTATGCTCAAGGGGAATACTTAGGTCAAGAAGCCCTATGGGCCCTTGACCAAGTATATCCCATGACCAGAGGATGAGCGGGATTGGATGCACATTCTTGCTACAATCGACCTACCATTCTCAGACCATGAGGCGTACAAGCAAGCCATCAAAATGATCGGCAAGACCAACGAAGCACTCTCTGCACCAGTCTGCATGATGGCGGGAAGCCTCCATGGAAAGCCTAAGCCTGTCACCTTCCACGTACCATCCAACAAAAGGGAACTACGGGGAATACTGGAATACCTGATGGACCAGCTAGCTGGCAACCCAATTGCAAATGTCAAACCACTCCAGGATCTCTTAGAGGAATCCAAGTGGCAATAGACCAGGGTGCACAACTTAAACCTCATGTATAACTGGGCCCTAGTTCCTGACCAACGCTAGGAGGCATACCAAGCCCTAGGAGACGACGAGCAGTCGGATGACAAGGATTCCAACAACGAATACGAAGACTGCCAAGCCTTTAGTGATGAGAGCAAGGGTGAAATAGATACCATAGAATACAACACTGAAGGATGCGAAATTGAGCAGATACGAGCAGATGCCAAGCCACAGAAAAGGCAGGCCCTTAGAGTAGAGCGAGGAGTCATGCACATGGAATGTGATCGCACTTGATTGGAATGCATAGGAGCCATAGACCTTGAGTAAGCAGGCCTAGCCAATCCAGGAATAACATCAATACTTAGGACCAAATCGCCATCTGAACTGCGGCCACGAGGGGAGACCACCTCTTCTAGCGAAGATGGAGGGTTTGACTCTGAATCGAAAGTTACTTCAGATAGTGATCCAGAGATCCCTAGGCCACCCATGACCAGACACACCAACGAGGACCTACCCATCCACCTAAGGCGCAGACTGTTAAGGCAGGAAAAGGCAAAGCAACCAAGGGATACACGATCAGAAGAACATCGAAAGCCACAAGACCTCCCTAAACGCTTCACGAAATTCAAAAAAGGGGATAGGGTAGTAGTTCTGTTAGGTGCCAAACGTCAAGGGTAGACGAGTGAACCAATCGAAGGACCAGCTAAGGTCAAGGAGGTAGACCTAGCCTAGGAAGGGAAAACACCCCGACTAGTATTCATTGCCGACAACCTGACTGGTGAAGAAGAAACAAGTCTTGTCGCTCTCTTGCAAGAGTATATAGACGTGTTTGTCTGGTCCTTAGAGGAGCTACAGGGGGTAGACCCAAGTGTTGTGACTCACAACATTCCCATGATGTCAGACGCGACGCCAGTCAAGTAGCGACCGTACCCTATGAATCCAAAACACGCTTATGCTGTCAAAGAGAAAATTGACAAGCTGATGAGAGCTGGATTCATTTACGAAATTGAGCACACAGACTGGGTATCACCCATAGTCATCGTGATGAAGAAGAACGAAAAAATCCGAGTATGCGTCAATTATAAGAAAGTGGAAGCTGCTACGAAGAGAGACAACTATCCATTGCCGTACACCAAGCACATGCTTGAGAGGGTGGCAGGCAAGGAGGCCTATAGTTTTCTGGATGGCTTCTCGGGGTACAACCAGGTGCAAGTGCATCCTGTAGTAGACAGGCACAAGACCGCCTTTGCCATGAAGTGGGGCGTCTTTGCATACATAGTCATGCCCTTCGGGTTGACCAATGCCCCCGCCACTTTTCAACCTCTCATGTGCATTATCTTTAAGAACATGCTTCACAAGGAGTTATAAGTCTTTGTCGACGACCTGTGTGTCCATTCGACCTGAATCAAACACTTAGACAAACTCCACACAGTCTTTGAACGATGTCGCCTATATCGTCTCTCCTTGAACCCCTTGAAGTGTCAGTTTTGGGTAAAGCACGGATGCATCTTAGGACACGTGGTGTCGAAGAACGGCATTGCCATTGACTTCTCGAAGGTCAGGGTTATTGTTGACCTTCCACCCCCAATTAATTACAAGGAAGTTCAATGCTTCTTAGGCCATATAGGATACTATCGACAGTTTGTATTGAACTATGCGCTGATCGCTAGACCATTGTACAAGCTGTTGATTGTCTTCGAGTGGACTGAGGCATGCCAACGAGTATATGAAGAATTGAAAAAGGCTCTAACAACAGCACCAATTCTACGAGCCCCAGATTGGACCATTACCTTCCACGTGCACATCGATGCTTCTAAGTTTGCCATGGGGGCAGTGTTGTGCCAACCTAGTGAGCACAATTAAGATTATCCAGTGAGCTTTGCTAGCAGACAACTCACTGAGACGGAGATGAACTACTCGACAACGGAAAGGGAGGGATTAGCCATGGTGTTCGTTGTGAAGAAATTTCGGCATTATCTATTGCCCACACCCGTCACCTTTTTCGTGGACCATCAAGCCCTACTCTATTTAGTAAACAAACCTTGTGCTACATGGCGCATAGCTCAATGGCTCCTCCTACTTCTAGAGTTTGACTTCTCCGTGGTAGTGTGAAAGGGAAAATAGCATTACATGGCTGATCACATGTCACGCATCCCCACAGGAGAAGCCGCTGGACAAGGGATCGTTGATGAGTTACCCGATGCCCACCTATTCCACCTGTCCAGTAAGAGAGATTTATTTAAGGCTGATCTAACGCCATATTGGGCGGACAACATAGTCCAAGTGCTCGAGCACGGACTACCCGAGCGACCAATAGAAAAAGCCCGACTTAGGCACTTGATCCTGAAGATTCAACCCTACCAGCTAATTGCAAGCCAACTCTATAGGCTGGGGCAAGACGGATTGCTTCGTAGGTGTGTGTGTGAGCATGAAATGCACGATGTGCTCTCAGAGGAGCACAACGGCATCGTAGGAGGACACTTTAGTGGAGATACAATGGCACGGAAGGTGCTGCAGTCTCAACTATGGTGGCCCACACTTTTCCGTGATGCCGAGCAATTCGTCAAGCATTGTGATGAGTGCCAACGAACAAAAGTCCCAATTCATAAGGATCAAATGGAGCTGACCCCAATTATTGCTCTCCAATCCTTCAAAAAATGGGGAATCGACTTCATAGGGCCCATCAGTCTTGCGGCGCAATACTCACAAGCCAAGTACATCATTGTGGCCACGGATTACCTCACAAAATGGGCCGAGGCAAGAGCCACACAAAAAAACGACGCTAAGAAGACTGCAAAGTTCTTATGGGAGTAAGTGATCTCGCGCTTCGGCTGCCCCATCAAACTGGTTAGCGATCAAGTTGAAGTGATAGCACATCTCCTATCCACCTTTCTCATTATCCATCGCAAATCCTCACCATATTACCCTCAGGCGAATGTCCAGGCAGAATCAACTAACAAGATTCTTATCAATGTCCTGACTAAAATAGTCTCAGCCTCACGTAGCGACTAGGACAACAAGCTGATGGCAGCCTTGTGGGCCTACCATACAGCATATAAAACGACTGTCGGCCAAACCCCCTTTAGGCTGACCTCTGGAACTAAGGCAATTCTACCATTAGAATTCTTCGTTCCTAGCCTGAGAATAGCACTTCAAGAATGATGGGAAGGGAAGGAGGCATGGACGCAATGCCTAGTCGAGCTTGAGCGCCTATCAGAGACTCATCTTCTAGCCACCCATGTGCTTATCTATGAGAAAGCCCAACGCAAGAGCTGGTTTGACAAGCATGTCAAACAACGCGAGTTTGAACAGGGTGACTTAGTGCTCCTTTACTCAGTTAAGGGGCATAAGCAAAAAATGAAATTCAGAGGTCTCAGACCCTTCAAGGTTCGTGCGATCAGCCGAACCGGCAATGTCGAGTTTGAGACACTAGACGGTGAGGAATAGGCTTCTTCAATGGCAGCCGTGTCAAGAAGTACTACCCTCCCACGCATCCTTAGCATGAGCCGCCATTGTTAGAACCGCCGGTCAAAGTACGAGTAGCCACAATCACTAAAATCCACAAAGAGGATGAGGAAGCCGTAGAACCCGCTTACCTCCGTATCACAGTCACTGCCAAGCAAACATGCGCTTTCAACACCTTAATCGACGAAGGAGCAGACTTCAACGTCTTAACCCATAGTCATTGGATCCAACTTGGCAAACCCCCACTTCAACCCACAACTGTCAAATTAAACCCATACGGAGCCCACTCATACGCACTTCTCGGCAAGTGCAGAGACGCTATTTCTATCGAGTCTGAGACTGTTTCAATGCTTTTTTACGTATTACCAAGTGCCACGTATGTAGGCACGGAGTCATTGCTGGGGCAAACTTTCAAAAAGCAGACTCACTACAATATTGATTATGAGTCGCAGCGCATCCACCTAGCAATAGGCAACGTGTGCATTGTCACAGCTTTCAACCAGGGCTGCACGACACCATCACCATCCGCAAAGCCACCGATAGAACCAACCATAGGCAAGACTAAGGAGGGGGGTAGTGCACGGCCGCCACTCTCCCACTCCCATAAATTGCAACCCACAGCAGCCGAAGCTAACACCCCACAGCCTCGCCTTCAATGGGTGCCTAAATAGCTACAACCACCGCCTAGGAGTCGACGCTCCTATCCTCAGAAGACCCAGAACTCTAAACCTCGGAGGCCAAAGCGCAATCACAGGAAGCGCCACCTGATCAAGCAAAGATGGGTCCCTAAAGCCCTCTTGCATGCCCAAAGCTACTACGAGGGAAATACCTGGTTGTGGATCCCAAAGGTCCCCATAGCCAAAGGCACTATTTATATGCCACCCTCAAGCTTGATCAGCCCACGTCCCCCAATGCCTCCAAACCATAAGCCGCAATGCTCTCCATAGCCCCAGCCATCCGACTCATCTACGCTTCGGCCCAAGAGAGTCGCACACACCTATCAGCCCAAGCAACAGCCACCATCACAGGCGGCATCACTCGACCAAGTCAAGCCGACTCCCTACGGCAAAGCCGACTGCAGCAGCCCATCCGTCGTGGCTGACCCTAATCCACCCATATTCCAAACAGCCCAACTGCAGGCTCAAGGACACTCCCAACCACAACTATGTATTGTTAAGGCCTCTAGTTCTAGCAAACCCCGACCGTCCGTCTACCTTATGCCCTCCTATGAACGAAAATCCTTTCTAGCGCTAGCCGTGTTGGGGGTAAAGGCGCCTCCACCGTGCCGCCCCGTGTATTACTACACTGACAGTACCCGCCACTGCACATTGCAGGTGGCGGACGCCCGTCACGTCACTTTATTCTTTATTCTTTTAGTGACAGTTTGAATAAAGGAAGGCCCGGTCACACATTGTGACTGTTGGAGTTCCCATTTCTTGTCTCTCTCTTTCTTGCTCTTGCTCTCCCGCCATAGCTCGCGTGCAAGCTTCGATCCTTCTCACCTTTCAACTGGTATCAGAGCTTGGCATTCTCTTGCTCGAGCTCGACTCGGTGCTTCCCGACCTTCGCATCGACTCGCTTCACGCATTGGGTCTCCATCCCGGCAGCCATATCCGATCTCCCCGAGCTCCCGTCACTCCCCGGCTTCCCGAGCACCTTCCTAGCCTATTGAGGCACCTTCAAGGCATTGATACTGAGGTATTTGATCATTCTTTCAAGGTTTTATTTCAGTCTACAGGTTGCAAACAACAAGGGCAGCCATGGCTTCAAACCCGTGAAGCTTATTCTCCTCATATTGTGCCTTACACCTATCAAGGCTCAAAGAGGCTTGTCATAGGCCTTTGATAGGCCCTTCTTGAGCCCCCCATTACCCCCTTTTCAGCCCATGTGGAGCAGCAGCAAGTTCAGCACCAACAGGGCAGATTGCATCATTTTTTTTTCCAAGCTGTGAGCACTCATCTACTTCAGCTCTACACTTGGCCATTGCTTCTTGCTCTCTACCTTGATCAAGAGGGCTATAGACTTCATGTTTGATGTCATTCAAGCTTTGGGCATTGGTCTTGATCATTTGGGGCTGATTTCTTCAGATTTGGGACTGTTATAAACTGTCATAACAGGCTGAAAACAGGGCAGCACCATTGGCATTGGCATTTGATGCTTATACTCTACTCCGGTTACCTTGTTTGATGCCCGTATGCGGTCTACTTCCTACCCGGATGTATTGGGGATGTATGCATTTGGTTTGACCATGATTTTGGCTTGAATTTGGGGCTGAAATCTACTGTTTAGAACAGTAAATACATGCTGGAATAACAGTGGGCTGAAGGTACTTTACATGCTTTGGCACTTACCTACCGATACCGGATGTATGCTTTGAGCTTTGGCATGATATCTCTGACATTTGGGGATGACTTGGAGCATATGTATGAGATTATGGGATGCTTTTGAGCTTCGCATTAGCTCCGTCTTCACTGGCATTTGGACCGACTCGGCATGCTCGTGGACCGCCTATGCCTCATGTCTCTGCTTGACAGTTAGGCTTTTGCATTACATGCTTTGGTTCGTGACATATGCTATTTGGTTCGTGTATGCCATACCGACATTTGGAGCTTGGATTTGGATGTATTTGAGCATTCCCGGCTTACTTGATCACTGATCTTGGTTGCTATTTGGATGTCATTGAGTTGACCGAGAGCTTATTTGGGCTCATGTATTGCTTCATGGTTAATACGACCGGTGCTTCATGTATGTCATGCTCTCTCGGACACGCTTGATGCATTGACAGGGTCACTTATCACTGGTGCTTTCTCTTGGGTTGTTTGAGCTTCTGAGCTCGCTTTGTACGCCTTTTGTGCCAGTGGGAGCATTTTACATGCTTTCTTGACCTTTGACAGTTGCATGCTATTGGAGCACTTACATGTATTTGGAGCAGTTTATGTCTTGAGCAGCTACATACACATTGAAACTTTGGGATCATACTCTGATCTTTATGGATATGCATTGATGTACTCTTGGTTCACAGGATGCTTATGAGCTGAGTCTCATATTTGGATCTTTCTCTTTGAGCAGATACCTATTTCTGTCAGGTTTTGGCAGTTACAGGAACACTTTGCCTAGAGTGTCTGGGGGCGTGCCTTTCACTGGCAGATGTTATTTTGACATGCTTGGTGTTGAGCTCATGTTCTTTTCACTGTCATTGGCCTTGCTTATGTCCATTTCATGCCGGCTTTGGACCTAGCATTGTTTGCTTGACATTGGATCCTATTTTGGGACAGTTTGCTTTCTAGACTGCATACCTGCAATTTATTACAGCAAGCAGTTATTGGTGGACTGAGGTGTATTTTTCATGTTGAAATATCCTGATTTGGTGTACCGCACCTAGTACTAAGTGGGCAGCCACTTTTGGCACACTTTGCTCGCCCTTTGGACCCCGTTTTGGTCATTTTTGGGCAGTTTCTGCAGTAAAACAGCAAGCAGTTTTGGACTGTTTGGGCATTTCCAGCCTGCATAATGGCGTCATCTTCGCATGATAGTGCCATCTTTAACATTACAAAGTTGGATGGTACCAACTACTCTTACTGGAAGAGTCAAATATGGCAGGTTTTGGTGCAGAAATCTCAGATTAAGCCTCTTCGGTTGAGTGGGGAGCAGCCTGAAACTATGGACAATGACGACTGGCTTGAACTTGATGAGCTATGCAAGTCCACGATTGTATTGTCTCTCACTGAACAGGTACATTATAATGTATTTGAGGAAGCACAGAGTGCATGGGATCTATGGAATAAGATCAAGAATCTTTATGATAAGAAAAGTCCAGCGAGTCAGATGTACTGGTTGAAACAGCTTATGGATTTGCGCATGAAGGATAATGCGACTATGTCTGCTCACTTGAGCCAGTTCCATGCTATACTGAAGAACCTGACTTCGCAGGATATCACCTTTGGAGAGGAAGTAACTCCTCTTTTCTTGCTTGGAACTCTGAATGAGTCATGGGATGTATTCCGCACTACTCTTTGTGCCTCTAGTGCTACTCTAAAATTGGCAGATGTTGAGAGTGCTCTTCTTCAGGAAGAGGTGAATCGCAAAAACTTGGATGCCTCTCGTGGTAGTCATGCTTTGACAGTTAGAGGCAGGAATGACAGGTATGACCGTGGTAATGGCCGAGGCCGTGACTCGCAGAAGGGTCGGTCTAAATCTCGTGGTGGCAAGTCGCGTAGTAAGTCGCGTGGACGCAATGCAAATGTCACTTGTCATCATTGTGGGAAAAAGGGCCATATTAGACCACAGTGTCATGAGTTGCGCAATGAGAAGCGCAAGGATAAGGGGAAAGATAAAGTGCAGGAGAAGTCCTCTGATCGCAGCATAGTACCTGCGAAGTCCAACGTCAAGATTGAGGAAATTAATGTCACGCAGACTGAAGAGTCCGATGGTGGTGATGAGTTTATACTTGCAGCTAGTTCTTCTGATGCTTCACACTTGACTGAGACACCTAGTATGTATGCACAGTGCTGGTTATTGGATTCAGGTGCATCCTTCCATGTGACGCCTTACCGTGAGTGGTTTCACTCTTACCGTACTGTATCTGGATCAGTCAGACTTGGAGATGACAGGTCTCTTGATATTGTGGGCTGTGGAGATATTCAGTTGCAGTTTTCCACTGGCAGTTCCTTTTTGCTCAGGGATGTACGTCATGTACCTGCGCTTACGCGTAGTCTTATGTCTGCAGGACAGTTGGATGATGCAGGATTTCATGTCTGTTTTGGGGATTCTGCCTGGAAGATTACCAAAGGCAGACTTGTGCTTGCTAGAGGCGCCAAGGCTGGCAGCCTCTATCCTCTTGTTATATCTGGGTCTTCTGTAGACCATGTTTTGGCAGTGGGCTCTATCCCACATGTATCACTTTGGCATGCCCGTTTGGGGCATATGTCTTTGAAAGGAATGAAAATGTTATCTGGTTTGCAGTATCTTCCGCCTTTGGATTATGCATGTTTTGACTCGTGTGATCATTGTCTTTATGGTAAGCAGAATAGGTCTACGCATAAGAAATCGGGTAGGCCACGCATGAGTGAGCCCTTGGCATTGGTGCATTCCGATGTTTGTGGGCCTATGCCTTGCATGTCTATGGGTGGTGCGAAGTACTTCGTTACCTTCATTGATGATTTTTCTAGGAAAGTGTGGGCTTATCCCATAAAGCAGAAGTCCGATGTCTTGGCAGTTTTTCAGAGATGGCTTGCTCTTGTTGAGAACCAGACTGGGTATAGGCTGAAATGCCTTAGGACAGATAATGGGGGAGAATATGTCTCGCATGCTTTTGAGCAGTTTTGTGATGACAGGGGTATTAAGCGTCAGTTGACCGCCCCTTACACCCCACCCCAGAATGGTTTGGCTGAGCGCATGAACAGGACTATTCAGGAGCGTGTGCGCTCTATGCTTAGCCATGCAGGCCTACCCCCGAGTTTTTGGGCTGAGGCAGTTAGTACGTCAGTGCATGTCATAAACCGATCGCCTTCCAGTGGATTGGATTTCCAGGTTGCAGAGGAAGTTTGGGCTGGTAAGCCACCCTCTTATGCGCATCTCCGTGTCTTTGGATGTGAGGCATTCTGCCATGTGCCCAAGGACAAGAGGAGTAAATTGGATCCAAAGAGCATTAAATGCATATTCCTTGGCTATGGTGAGTCAGGAGAGATGGGCTATCGCCTATGGGATCCGCAGGCGCGGAAAATAGTACGCAGCCATGATGTCGTCTTCCATGAAGACAAGATGCACAGGCAGCCTGAGAAGGTAATTGAGATCCGCAGAGTGATCTTTCAGGAGGAGCCTAGAGCTCCAGCACAGCCAGTAGTACAGCCTGCAGCAGTTCCTCCACAGGGTCAGGGTGTTGGACAGGCAGTTAGACAGGCAGCAGAGCCTGCGGTGAGACGGTCTGCTAGAGATAGACGTCCACCTGACAGATTTCAGCCCTCTATGCATTATGTTTTGGTTACAGATGCAGGAGAGCCTTTCACTTATGATGAGGCTATGCGCAGGGGTGACAGTCACTCCTGGGAGAGGGCTATGCAGTCTGAGATAGACTCCCTGCATAAGAATGAGACTTGGGATTTGGTTGCCTTGCCTAAGGGCAAGAAGGCTTTGCCATGCAAGTGGGTGTACAAGCTGAAAAGTACCCCTGGACACCCCAAGCCGGCATACAAGGCTAGATTGGTAGCAAAGGGTTTTAAGCAGGAACATGGTGTGGACTTTGATGAGGTCTTCTCTCCTGTGGTTAAGATGACCACCCTGCGCTTAGTCTTGGCTTTGGTTGCACAGCTTGACTTAGATCTATATCAGATGGATGTCAAGACGGCTTTTCTACATGGGGACTTGCATGATGAGATCTATATGGATCAGCCTAAGGGCTTTGCAGAACCTGGCAGGGAGCACCTAGTGTGCAAGTTGAAGAAGAGCTTGTATGGCTTGAAGCAGGCACCTAGGGAATGGTATCATAAGTTTGATGCCTTTATGCAGTCACAGGGCTACAGCAGGAGTGCTATGGATCCGTGTCTTTACACGAAGAAAGCCCGTGATGGCAGTTTGCTTATCTTGGTACTCTATGTTGATGATATGCTGATAGTAGGGAAAGCTCATGATGAGCTAGATGCTCTTAAATCTCAGCTAAAGAAGAGCTTTGAGATGAAGGATTTGGGACAGGCCTCACATATACTTGGGATGCGCATTAAGCGCGATAGGCATCAGGGACTTTTGTATCTCTCACAGCGGGAGTACATTCATAAAGTCCTTGAGCGCTTCCGCATGCAGGACGTAAAGCCTATTGGCTGTCCATTACCTTCTTATGTGAAGGTATCACAGGCCGATTGTCCACAGACAGATGAGCAGAGGGCCGAGATGGCCAAGATCCCTTATGCATCAGCCGTGGGCAGTTTGATGTATGCCATGATAGCCACTCGTCCAGATATTGCACATGCAGTTGGTGTTGTGGCACGCTATATGGCTACACCTGGCAGCAGACATTGGGATGCCGTGAAGGGTATCATGAGGTACCTGAAGGGCACAGCAGATATGTGTATTTGCTATGGCAGCCAGGAAACAGGGGTCGTGGGGTACACTGACTCCGATTATGCAGGACATGCAGATAGTAGGAAGTCCACTTCTGGCTATGTATTCACCTATGCTGGAGGGGCTATCTCTTGGATGTCCAGGGTTCAGAAGTGTACGGCTTTGTCTACCACTGAGGCCGAGTATGTTGCAGCCACTGAGGCTTGCAAGGAGGCCATATGGTTAGGCCGTCTAGTTGCTGACCTTGGGATTGATGCTACACCTACACTGCATTCGGATTCTATGAGTGCCATTCAGTTGGCTAAGAATCCGGTCTTCCATGCGAAGACGAAACACATTGAGGTGAGGTATCACTTCATATGTGGTGTCGTGGAGGACAGGTCTGTTGACCTTGTCAAGATCTCCACTGACGAGAATCCTGCAGATTTGCTCACGAAGAGCCTCACTACTGAGCGCTTTGCCTTCCTCAGGAGGTTGATGGGCGTTGGATGAGATGTCACCTTTCCTCACCTATGTACATTTGTACTGTCTTTTTTTTTTTTTTCTTTTCTCTCTCACTAGGGCAGATTCGCCTTTAAGTGGGAGGTTGTTGGGGGTAAAGGCGCCTCCGCCGTGCCGCCCCGTGTATTACTACACTGACAGTACCCGCCACTGCACATTGCAGGTGGCGGACGCCCGTCACGTCACTTTATTCTTTATTCTTTTAGTGACAGTTTGAATAAAGGAAGGCCCGGTCACACATTGTGACTGTTGGAGTTCCCATTTCTTGTCTCTCTCTTTCTTGCTCTTGCTCTCCCGCCATAGCTCGCGTGCAAGCTTCGATCCTTCTCACCTTTCAAGCCGCTGACCTTGCTGAGGACACCGGGGATGACATGGTGGAGTGCATTAAACGACTCGATGCCACCTTCGTGTCACTAGCCCTCAGCTATGACCGCTTGGACTTGGGTCTATTAGAAGAACCCTTTGCAACGGAAGTGCACAATATGCCTTGCTCTTGGGAGACTTTTGAATTTGCATTTGCAAAAGCTTCTCGCTCTACTGCTTCTGAGTTACTCAGCAACGAGATCTCCAAAGAGCAAGCCATTAAACAACGTCTCATCACATCCTACGATCAGTGAACCACCTCTGCTATCACTGATCAGGAAATCGCCGAGTTATCCAAGCTCGCTGATACAAACTCCACGTTTTTGAAACGTTGATACACTCTTAGGCTGCAATGGGAAGTTGAGGGGTGCCGCATAATGACCAATGTTGAGTAGCGCCGCGCAATCAAAACAGCAGTGTACGACCCCACCTACGTCGCGCCAACCTTGTATCAAGTATTAACCACTCTTCATGGCCAACCCATGGAAGAGCACATCAAGGGGCATCCCTACCTTGACCGCCTCTTAATAGAGGAAGAGATCCACATTGCAAGTCGGGTCGATTCTGACGATCTCCTAACCGATGTTCTGACATACATCAAGCACGTCGATATCTGCCCATTTGAATTAGACAGGGAAGCTCAGCTAGAGTATAACCCCAACTTCTATAGTTGGCTTCTGCACAAATAGACCGATGCCCTTTATGCTGAACGCCCTTGTCCTCTCAACCTCCAATCCTGGGATGGATTCTTCTCATTCCAAAGGGGGAGGGGGTAAGCTGGAATTTAAAAAAGCAAACCAAGTATGAAATGTCAATAAAATTTGAAATGCAATGGTAAAATGTAATAGTAAAAGTCTGAAAGAAAAGTTAAGGCTACACTCAATAAAAGGAAATGGCTGAACTTGCAGGTAGCGATCATGGCAAGCCAGGACAAAGCGGGCAAGCTCCCCTTCTCGGAGGAGGAGCAAGCGAAGTACGGCCTCACGGTGGAGACGAGAACCTTCAACCAGTTGAATTTTCGTCACATCTTCAACCTTGAAGACGTGGCCATCGAAGAGCCGGCAGTGCACCAGATCATAGATCACTGCCATCTACAGAAATACCTAGACGCAGTGGGCCAGAGGGTGGACTACACCCAATGCGCCAACTTCTTGCGCACCTTTAACAGAAACAGAGGCACCATCACGGTGTGTAAGAATGAAGCCACCAAGCAAGTACAAATCAAGCTGACCTCGGAGTTGGTGGCAAGATTGTGGGAGAGCAGGAAGGAGTCTCACTTGTAGCTTTCTTGCTTGCACAATGGGGGAATACACACAAAGGTGGAGGCTGAAAACAGTTTTCCTCTTCTTAGTTTGTGTAAGCCAAAAAGAACTCTAGTACATAGAAATAGAAGAACCCTATATATGGGTCTCAAACCAAACTCAACTAACTAAGGTGGCATACTAACTGAGCCACGAACTAGAGTAGATAAGGATAGCTATTATCTAGCTATTATTCATAGGCGGTGTACCAACCGCATCTGCAACAACTGACAAGTCAGTGACATAAATGCACAACGGTCACTCTAGCATATCACGAGTGGAGCTCGATATCTCAACACTCCCCCTCGAGCTCAATCCCAATTCCTGCACACCAAGCAGGTCTCTGAACTTGCGCAGCTTCTCTACGCCCAATGCCTTCGTAAATATGTCAGCTACCTGATTCTCTGTGCTGACATAAACTAGATCAATAAGACCTAGTAAAACCCTCTCCCGCACATAGTGGTAATGCACCTCAATGTGCTTTGTTCTAGCATGATAGACTAGGTTATTTGCCAAGTGTATACTACTCATGTTGTCACAATAAATGACAACTGGCCCATCTGTAGGCTGATGCATATCATAAAGTAGCTTATGCAACCAAGCTACCTCACATGCAGCCATTGCTGTGCCCCTGTCCTACTCAACCTCTATGCTCGACAAGGAAACTGTAGGCTATTTATTGCTGCTCCAAGTGACTGCAGCACTCCCAAAAGAGAACACATATCCACTGGTAGATCGTCTATCAGAAATACTACCAGCCCAATCATCATCAGTGTATCCATGCAACTGTATCTGAATCCCAGTCTCATAAAAAAGTCCATATTGCAATGTGGACTTCACATACCTGAGTATGCGTCTAGCCGCATCCAAATGCGGTTTCCTTGGAGTCTGCATAAACTGACTTACCAATCCAACAACATAGCACAAATCTGGCCTGGTTATAGTTATATAAATCAAATTTCCTACTATGTGTTTGTACATAGTAGGGTCTTCGAGAAGCTCACCTGCATCTGCTCTCAGCTTCACATTTTGCTCCAAAGGAACTGAAATAGGCTTACAGCCTGTTATCCCATATTTGGACAGCATGTCCAATCCATACTGCCTTTGTAAGAGCCGTATTCCACTTGGTGATCTAATCACCTCAATGCCCAAGAAATAATGCAGCTCTCCCAAATCCTTCATCTCAAACTTCTGCTTCAATAGCATTTTCACATGAAGGATATCTTCATCACTGTCAGCTGTCATAATCAAATCATCAACATAAATGACAAGTAGCATAATACCTTTCTCTATTTTTCTCACATAAAGTGAAAAAACTGCTTTGGAAATCTGAAAGCCAATAGTGACAAAATACTATCCTATCTTGACAAACCATGCTCTAGGTGCTTGCTTCAAGCCATACAAGGCTTTCTTCAACCTGCAAACAAACTCGGGATGAACAGCATGCACATAACCTGGTGGCTGCTCCATATATACCTCTTCTTGCAAATCACCATGCAAGAAGGCATTCTTTACATCCATCTGATGTAAAGACCATTCCTTTGATGCAGCCATAGCAATGACTGCTCTTACGCTTGCCATCCTTGCAACCGGAATGAATGTTTCTTTATAATCAATGCCATATGTTTGTGCATACCCCTTGACTACTAATCTTGCCTTGTATCTGTTCACAGAACCATCTGCATTGTGCTTCACCTTATAAACCCACTTATAACCAATTGCATTCTTATCTTTAGGCAAAGGTACCAATTCCCATATCGCATTTGCTTCCAAGGCATCCATTGCTTTCTCCCATTTTTCTTTTCCCATGGCTTGCTCAAAAGAAGTGGGTTCTGGTTCTTGTATCACTTTGACCATATAGGCATAGTGAATGGCTGTAAAACCATCATATTTCAACCTATCCACAGGATACCTAGCTCTGGTAGACCTGCGCAAAGTATGTTCACTCCCAGGTGCTCTCAAAACATCCCTGGTCTTCCTTACTCCAGGTGTAACAATAGAAGGAATACCCAACTCGTCATCAATGCTCTGTTCTAAGCCACTGGATTCACCATCTACATAAGAGTGACCTGCATTCACATCAAACATGGGTTGATCTATCTTCTCTTTTCCTTTTCGTGAAACATGCATACCACTATCTGCATTGTTTTGAGGAGATTCTCCTGATCTCAATCTGCCTGTCCATGGCAAAGAATGTAAACCACTGCTAGAGGACACTCCAGGTCCACTAATATTTTGTGACTGCTGCTGTGAAATCTGTGCAGCATTACCAATTTGTGCATCTACATCATCAATCACATTTACTGGTTTATACCAGCTACTCATCTCATCAAAAACAACATCTCTGCTCACTGTAAACTTACGAGTAGAAGGGTTATAGCATCTATACCCTTTCTGTTGCAGAGAGTAACCAATAAAGATGCACTTCTCAGCTTTTGGATCCAACTTGGATCTCAACTCATCTGGCACATGAACATAGGCAATGCAACAAAAAAATTTCAAATGCGAAATATCTGGTTTCCTACCAGTATACCTCTCCTCTGGAGTCGTGCCATGTATTGCTGCAGTGGGAGTCTTGTTCATTATGTAGACTGCTGTAGCAACTGCTCCAGCCTAGTAAAAATCTGGCAAGTCTTTTTCATTGAGCATGGCATGAGATACCTCTCCAATATGCCTGTTTTTTCTTTTTGCAATTCCATTTTGCTGTGGGGTATGACTACATGAATATTGCTGCTTTATGCCATGCTCTTGCAAGAACCTTGAAAACTCATTTGAGAGGTACTCTCCCCCTCCATCTGACCTTAGACATTTTATTTGCAGGCCTGTTTCTTTTTCAACCATAGCTTTAAGAGTTTTGAAATGCCCAAACACTTCAATTTTCTTTTTCATAAAATACACCCAAACTTTTTTTATATAGTCATCAATAAAAGTGACAAAATAATGACAGTCTCCAAGAGATGCAGATTTAGTAGTGGACACATCAGAGTGGATTAATTCCAATGGCTTCTTACTCTCTTGAACATGTCTAGGAAATGGTTTCCTTGCCTATTTTCCAAACTGACAGGCTTCACATACCTTATGCATTTCTACAACCTTGAATTTAGGCAATCCTACAACAATATTTTGGGCTTGCATTGATTTAAGTCGTTGTACATTAACATGACCAATGCGTTTATGCCAGATATCAATATTTGCAACTCCACCGGTCCCATGTGCAAACATTATTGCACTCAATTCAGACATGTCTGCATCCAACGTAAACATTCTGCCCTTCTTCTTTCCTTTTGCTATTAAGCGACCTTTATTTTTCATATCCTCAACAAAGCATCCATGAGAATTAAATCTGGCCTGCAAGCCCTGCTCAACCATTTGACCAACAGAAACCAGGTTCTTGGTGATATTCGGGACATGAAATACATCCGACAGGTATTTCTTTTTCCCATCCTGCATAGACAAAGGAATTTTTCCAATCTGCACAATAGGATGTGCACCCTGGCTCTCTCATGCCATGCTTTAAATGCCTGCATTTGCTGTTGATTGGGAACATCAGGAAAAACTGGTTCTTCTTCATTTCCTGCAACAAATTCCCAATATCCTTTTCCCATAAGGAAATTCGTCATTCTGAACTTCCATGCTTGGAAGTTGTTCTTGTCAAGCTTTTCAGTGACAATCTGTGAAAGAGAATCAGACTCCATTACAGAACATTGCAAAAAATTTTGTCACTGCAAAGAACACAGCTTCAGCCTCACAAGGGAAAATTTGCAAAAATGACGAAAGTGGTATTTGACCACACAGTCACTTCCTAGTGCCGATTTTGCATCAACAGGCAACAAGGATGATTCTGTAACTCCCAATGTCTCTGCCCGTAGGAATACGGTGCAATTTCTACAGTAACTTTTCACCAACCTGTAGAACAGTGGTCACACGGCATAAAACAGGGCCTTTTCCTAAGTGCGTGCAGAAAACTTCCGCCTCCAAAATAGGCCCCGAAATGGCCTCAAATCAAAAAAACTGAGCAACCATGGGCTAAATCTCTCACCCGTAGCATATACTACCCTCTTGCTACACCGCGAAGGGCGTCTCAATCTGAGACAATGCACTCTTGCACTTTTTGACTGTGCTACCTGCAGAGACTTGCTCCCAAAATAGAAAAATGAAAGCAACACTGGTCCTCTTACCAGAACACCGCGAACTTGGTTTTCTTTCTTGAGCTCCTTACCACGAACAAGGCTCTAATACCATGTCAAGATTGTGGGAGAGAAGGAAGGAGTCTCACTTGTAGCTTTCTTGCTTGCACAATGGGGGAATACACACAAAGGTGGAGGCTGAAAACAGTTTTCCTCTTCTTAGTTTGTGTAAGCCAAAAAGAACTCAAGTACATAGAAATAGAAGAACCCTATATATGGGCCTCAAACCAAACTCAACTAACTAAGGTGGCATACTAACTGAGCCACGAACTAGAGTAGATAAGGATAGCTGTCATCTAGCTATTATTCATGGGCGGTGTACCAACCGCATCTGCAACTGACAAGTCGGTGACATAAATGCACAATGGTCACTCTGGCATATCACGAGTGGAGCTCGATATCTCAATAGGTGGAAAGGGCACTAGGGCTGCCGAATAAGGTGGAAACAAAACCGAAGAGGGATGTCTACGCCACGTTGGGAATGGACAAGGTGAAGGTCCATACCAATGATTGGATTAGTTTGGTAGACATCCCAAACCCAGAAATCCAGCTGCAAGCAAAAATGGTGCACGCTTTGTTCTCAAGCCAGAGGTACAACAGCATAATGAGCCGGATCAATGTACCTCTGCTCGACAGCATTGCGGCACAATCACTGGACGAGGTGAACCTTAATGGGTTTGTGAGAAGAACTATAGAGTCTTCGGCTAAGGCCCTGGCAATAGGAGGAAGACCCGCTGAAGGAGAATCCCCATCGTCCCAATCAACCCGCAAGGCATCATCCTCCAAAGCCGCAACCATAGGGTTTGGAGGCATCCTTACGGCCATAATCCAAGAAGCACTAGGACGAGGACGGGAAGAAGAAGACAAGAAGGAAGGCGACGAAGGAAGTGACGAGTCACCGTCACAATCCCCACCTCACACAAAAGAGCAGCGTAGGTCTTCAGATGAAACGGAGACTGACAAAGACGAAAAGGGAGAGTCCTAGGGCAGCCCACAGAGGCACGCAGAACAACAAACAAAAGCCCTGCATAGAAAGAGGGGAGAGGAGTGCAAGAAAAAAGAAAATGAAGATCTGGAAAGGGCTCGAAGGGAGTCGGTCAGGGATGAGGAGGAGAGAAAAAAGAAGACTGAAGAGGAGCTGAGAAGGAAGGAAGAGGAAGAAATAGCGTTGGCCACCCGTCGCTCCATTAAGGAGCAGCACGAAAGGGACGAGGAAGGCGCAAAGAGCCCACACCAAACAGAGGCACCTGATTCCAGTACCAGTGTGCCGGAAATCACACCCCCGCCCCCGGCAGAGGGAAAAGGCAAAGAACCGATGATGCCAACTCCCCCTCTCTTTATACCTTCCATGCCAGTCACTCTTATCATGATAACACCCACTGCCACCACCACCCAAGGCCCCACCCCAAAAGTCGATGAGAGCAACATGGTCACTTGGCTGCAATTCCTGGTGGAACAGGAGTTGGCAAGGGAAGCGGGCGTGGCCACCCCAGCGTCAGGAATCAAAAGGGCAACCATGGCTGATATAGAGCCAAGACCAGAGCTTAAGAGACAGAAAACAGAAGCCGCTGTCACCACCGCCACCATGTCCCATCCCCCACCTCCAGTAGGCCAATATGACGAATATGTTAAGGAGCTGCTCTTGTAGCTAGAAAGGGCCAAGGAAGAAAGGAGAATAGTCGTGGAGGAGCTAGCAACAAAACGAGAGTCACGAGCCGCTCTCCAGCTGGAGAAAACAAAGCAGATAACAGAATACCAAAGGGAGATCCCTGCGCTGAGGGAGGAAGCCAGCAATAAGGATGCAGAGGAATCAAAAGCCCTGAAGGAACGTGATGCTGCTTGGGAAGGAATGAAAAAAATCTTGATGGAGCGCCTCAACGGAGAAAGGGAGACCAATGCTCACTTGTGGTACAAGAACGACCGGCTCTCTGCAGTCAACCTGGAAGCACAAAACCAGCTTGACAAGATCAGACAGGAGGTTGCAGAGCTGGACCAGTTAAGAGAGAGCAGATGTGAAGGATGCAGGTGAAGCTGGACCAGCTCAATGCACAAATCATCGATGAATGCCAAGAGCAGTCCCACTTGCACCGCGAGCTCGAGGACCAGCAGCAACAACTCATGACTATGACCCTCCATCAGGGGGAGAGCCTGAAAGACATGGGAAAAAGAGCAAAAGAATGGGCTGATCACAATGAGGGGAGAATACGAGACTTGGCACGCTGGCTAGCCAAAGCCGAAGAAGATAGGGTGCTGGCTGAGAATCAGGCAGAGGCGACACAGCTCTCCATGATAGCCCAGTAGCACACCTTCCTCAATACACTGCTCCACTCCACCAAACCAAAAGGAAACGAAGCCAATGATCAGCTGCAGAAGAAGCTGGCCATTGCACGCAGAGCCCTAACAATAGGCATGCATGTGCCACTACAACTAGGAGGCCCGCCGCAAAGCCTGGAGGAGCAAAGAAGATATCTTGCACAGGTAGGCTTGACGGCACAGGAAATAGACGAACTCGGCTTCACAGAGGTGAAGGCGCAAGAAGACGTGCAAGCAGAAGGGGGTGAACCAGAGTTTGATCTAGGACCTCAGGAGGAGGACTACGTCCCACCACCCCCTCCTCCACAACAAGAGGAAGTGCAGCCCCCTGACACATCTGCTGAGAGAAAAGCAGCCCAAGCTAACCGCAAAAGGGAAATGGTAGAGAAGGCAAGGACAAAGCTGAACGTTAGACCTGTTCCAAGACAATTTGCCCCTCTCCTACCGCGCCCTGAGAATCACCCCGCTGAATTCCATGCAGAGTTGATTATCTAGGAATAGCAGGAATGTACCCACGATCCCTTCGACTTGAGCTTTGAGTTTCCTGCTACATTAAACAGAGTAATGCCCATTCAACTGGTAAACGACGTAATCACCATGGGTGCAAGACTCAAGGCCAAGTGGATAGCGGAGCGAGAGGCCAACCCAACTGCTTGGGGAGCCGAGGACCATGAATTTTGGCAAGATAAAGTCCTCCAAGTGCCTAGATCGGTGGAAGGCTATAATTGCCAACCCACCTGGAGACGACGCATTTTTGACCTCAACCTTGACGCATGGATGGCGTTTTGTAACACCCTCCCTTCTGAGAGACGACCCCACTTTCATGCCATATCTTCAAAGGGTAGGGATTGACTTTAATCTGTCCATCCACGGCAGGTTCGACTTCCCATTATCTATAATGCCAATAGCACCTCCCATAAGGATGCCCTTCTCTCTATCGTCCCTGATTTGTACAGCTCTATAGATAGATTTCTTAGTGAGTTCACCTCCTGTCCTGACCCCGCCTTCATAACCACTTGTAATTATCTTAGATTAATTAGGATCCTAGTTCACCAAGAGCCCACACCTCAAGAACGCCACCTACCACCCCTCTACTTCGATCCCAATGCCATAGATAGCAGCACCATGACTCACCTCATGATGCGTGCTACTCTTTTGCCATCCTTCTGTGTTGCACTGCTTGAGGATATGAGCGATAGCAAATTCACCCAGTGCAACCACCCCTTTCTTTCCACCACCACTCTCAAAATCTGCCTCAACCTCAAGGGCTACTTGTTGAGTCGCAGATTTCTTAACAAGGCCCCATGCCCTCCACCATCCCCAACCCGCCATTCGGATGACGAGGAGTAAGGGGATCTCAATCTCGGCACCGGAAATAGGCCTTGGGGAACACGGTCAAAAATCTGGGAGGCACGAGTGAACAAGGCCTAGAGAAGCTTCAATAGAAGCTTCCCAAGCTTCTGAAAGAAACATGGAGATGACGTGGAGAAGATGATTGGAGAGGATGATGGAGAGGATGATGATGGAGATGAAGATGATGATGAGGACAACGACTACAACGACGACGACGACGATGATGATGATGATGATGATGATGGCGAAGTCATTGGCAGTGGCGGCAGCAGCCTGGCGGCGCAACAGTCCTGGCGATGACGGTAGGAGCACAGCGGGCAGCACACGATGCCCCTCCCAAGCTTGGGAGGGGGGTTTATATGGGGTGAAGGGGGGGAGGCCACACAAGTGGCAGGGTGCATGCCCTCCTCCCCATGCCCCTCCACAACTCAAACTCCACACATACTCCCTCTCTCTGCCATGCAACGGTTGAAGGGGAGGGAGTTTTAAAAAAATTTGCAAATAATTCATTTTTCTTTTTCCCGTGAAGGGGTGTTCCCACGGTGGACTACGGTTTTGAGCCACAGTTTCATATGCTCCACGCAGGAATGGTATTGATAATGCGCGAGGATGGAGCACTTAGACCAAGGTTCTTTTTTTGTTAAGGGAGAATTCTCTAAACTGCTTTTACGTGGGATCTAGAGTCATTAATATTTTGTTGTAGAAATATTACATATTTATTGTTGAAGAATTCCCAAATACCTTTTGTAGTGGGTATTGTTCTTAATAGTTGTACTTGACAATCTCCACAATGGACGAGTATTTCCATTCTCACTGCTGCATCTCTTTGCATCCAATCTTCCTTGTCTGCTCCTTCTTGTTTAGGGCAGTCTTTCTTAGCATTGATAATATTCCATAGATTTTCTTGAGATAGGTAAAGTTCCATCCTTAGCTTCCACACTTGATAGTTGCTGCCATTGAGTTTGTCGATCTTGATGTATCGGTTGTAGGAGGTGGTGGCATTAATGAGAGCCATTGGAAGAATGAGAGTAAAGGAGGACAAGTAGTTTGTGAATTTGAGAAAAATATGATAAGCTAGAAAGATAGGACCTGGTGCTCTCATACTATGTAGTGAAAACTAGGAACTTGAAGATAAGAGGATAATGTGCACAATAAGAGAAAAGGTAGTGAACTGCAGTTAAGCATTTCATTGCTAGTGGTTGTATATATACAAGGTACATTAAATGAGGTAGATAAGCCTTATCTCTAAATATCTAGGATATTTACAAAGTGGATATCTATGAGATCCTTTTGTCCACATACTAACTTGTCCTTATCTTATCCACCTTTTATCCTTATCCACAACTTTATCTTAACACAGAGAACTTGGAGGCTTCTCAACATTCAAATCATGATGACGTATTGACCTTAGATAATGTAGGGTAGAACCATGATTCATATTGCTTTAGGGGACCAGAATGGGACTTTACCCTACGGGTAGAGAGGTCAAGCAACAATGCATCCCTCTCGTTTCCCATTCTCTTTGAACCAAGTGCGATATGAGTCCGTTGCGTCGGTTTAGATGCTCTGCATAAAGTAGATTGTCTGAAGGCTGACACTAGAATGCTGTAGCATGACTTGACCATTAGAAACCCAAAAAGATTCAGGTTGATCGTAATAGGGTTGGCCAATATGTCTTGTTGCAAAGTAGATTCGGGATTCGCAAACCGACAAACCCTATGATATTTTGTGGGAGTGCCATGCAGCATCTTTTAGGACAAACTCCCGATGGACTACTAAAATGTGGCGCAACCCAGGCATGTTACAATTGGTATTAGAGCAAACCAATAAACAACATAAGCAAGATAAGAGTAAATCAAGTAGAGTGAAGTAATGTTTTCACTAGAAAATGTTTTTTTTCTTACTCACGTGAGGATTGTTGTTGCATCCAGACCTACGAGGCCTGGAGCAGATTCCTCATATTTCATATCATGTTCAGGATAGCTATCGCCAAAGAACCGACATGATGGAGATCCTGGATCACCTCTACAACCCTTCATCATTGTTTATGGAAAGGCGTTAGAATTGGAGTGCAAGTTACTGCTACATAGATGCCAACCGATTTGCTTATCTTCAAAATAATCTGAAGAAGCTAAAATGGTTGGAGGACTTGAAGGTTATCAAGTTATTCATCTTTCATGAGGCACATGTGAACCTGATACTGCACATCAAACACCGGCAGGTAGAACAGACTTGCTACATTTTTCAAGAGGAAGAACCAACTATGGAGCAGAGATTGAAAAGGTGACAGTCCATGCCACTCTCCGTAAAAAAGGACAGAATCTCCAATTCTCGATTATCCAAACCCCTTCACACTACCAATGTAAGAATTTCAAAACCTTGATTGACTGTGGAAGTACACATTCTTTTACTTATCCTGCTTGTGCAAGAAAGCTAGGAATAACCACAATAGTTGCACCCACTTTCCTTGTGGACTTAGCAAATGAGCATGAAATCAATTGTACTAGACAAACTGCCAAAGTGAGATTCCTACTTGTTGGAAAGCCAACAATTGTAAAATTTAGAGCAATGAACTTAGGGGCTCATGGATGCTTACTTGGCATGGATTGGTTAATACCCAACAATACCCACATTCACTATGGAAGGGGCCAAATTTCCTTTTAAAGTTCTGAAGTGGAACTAGTTACAACTCAAGGGGAGGCTAGTAAACCCAAAATCCAATTAGCAAAGGTATCACGGATAGTTAAGGGAATGCAAAAGGTTTTACCCATCTACTTGATCAAGCTGAATAAGCCAAAGCAAAGGAAAGAGTCTGAAGAAGAACCTTCATGGCTGATGGAGTACGCAGATGTGTTCCTTGAAGACTAACCGGAGCTACCGCCCCCAAGGGAGATTGATCATGAGATCAAACTCATACTAGGTGTTGCTCCAGTTTTAAAAAGACCTTACAAAATGTCTATTTCCTAAGCTATCAAATTAAAGGAGCAGCTTAAATAACTTTTAGATTAGGGGTTCATTCGTCCTAATAGCTCACCATGGGGAGCTCCTGTGTTGTTTCAGAAGAAGAAGGATGGAACGCTCCAGCTATGCATCAACTACAGAGGGCTAAATCAAGTGACCATCAAGAATAAATATCCTATCCCAAGGTTAGATGAGATACTCAATCATCTACAAGGGGCAAAAATCTTCTCAAAAATTGACTTAAGGTCAGGGTATTACCAAATCTGCATCAAGGATGAGGATATTCTAAAGACAACTTTCAACACCAGATATGGTCATTTTGAGTTCATGATAATGTCCTTTGGATTAACCAATGCTCTTACTACATTCAATAGGCTAATGCAGGATATCTTTAGACCATACCTTGACAAGTTTGTACTTGTTTTCTTTGATGACACCCTGGTCTACTCCAAGGAAGAAGAAGACCATGAGCCTCAATTTTGCATTGTCCTTGAAATCATGAGAACGCACAAGCTTTATGCCAAAAAGAAGAAGAGTGCCTTCCTCAAATGACAGATTGAGTATTTAGGCTTCATTGTATTAGAAGAGGGAATCTCTGTGGATCCTGCAAAGGTTAAAGACATACAAGAATGGCCCCCACCAACCAATATTAAGGAAGTGCATAGCTTTCTTGGTCTAACAGGATGGTATAGAATCTTCATCGAAGATTACGCCTTAGTTGTGGCACCCCTCACAGATCTACTAAAGAAGCAAGTTGCCATAGTGTGGACAACCCACTGAACAAGCAAACTTCAACCAACTCAAACATAGCTTAGCGACAACACCAATTCTAAAGCTCCCAGACTTGAGCAAGGAGTTCGAAGTTGTTACAGATGCTAGCTCACTTGCACTAGGCTATGTACTAATGCAAGAAGGTCATCCTGTGGCATATTCCTCAAGGAAGTTAAAAACCCATGAGAAAAATTATGCTATTCATGACTTGGAACTGCTAGCTATCATTTATGCCCTCAAACTCTGGAGGCACTACTTGCTCGGCAATAAATTCTCCTTGGTCACGGACCACAAGAGCCTCAAATGGATCTTCACCCAGGCTAACCTCAACATGAGGCAATGCCGCTGGATCGAGGTGCTACAAGAGTATGACTTTGAAATCAAATATAGACTTGGCAAGGAATATGTGGTCGTTGATGCCTTAAGTCTAAAGAGTTCCTCAACTCTCTCATTATGAAGAAAAATTCAATGGCCAGATCACTAGCCACCATGGTGTCAATGCCAAGCAACCCTATCCTTGAATTGGCTAGGGAAGACTCTAAACATGACCCACAATATCAGAAAATGATAAAGGAGACCCTAGAAAAGGACCAAAGTCCCAAACTCAAAGTTAAATACCAAGAGTACTCTGTCTATGAAGGCCTAGCCTACTTTAGGACAAGAGTGTGTATTCCTTCGAGCCAAAGACTTAAACAACAGATACTCTGGGAAGCACATGATTCCCCTTTCTTTGGTCATCTAGGCTCTTAACATGGTTAGGAAGAGCTATCATTGGGAAAGACTTAAGGGAGATGTACTCAAATATGTCATGAAATGTTTGTCTTGCCATAATGCATCAAGGTAGAGCATGTCAAGATGCCTAGAAAGCTACAACCCCTCGACATCCCTCAGATGAAGTGGGAATTTATCAAAATGGACTTTTTTGTTGGTTTACCTCTAGTTTCAGGTGGGTACAACTCAATTATGGTTATAGTAGATATGCTCACCAAGGTTGCACAGCTCATCCCAGTAAAGAAAAATTGTAAGGCTTTAGATATTGCAAGACTGCTCATGAAGGAGATATTCAGACTCCATGGTCTACCCAAAAGGATCATCAATGATCCAAACTCCCTTTTCGCATCTCATTTTTGGAGAGGGATATTTGAAGCTATTGGGACTCGGCTCTGTTTTAGTACAACCTATCATCCTCAAACTGATGGCCAAATAGAAAGGGTCAATCAAGTGATTAAAGATATGCTTAGAGCATATTGATGTCACAAACCCAAGAAGTGGATCCAATATCTACCCTTGGTGGAGTTCACCTACAATGCTTCCTTCCATCAAAGCATTCAAATGACACCTTTCCAAGCATTGTATGGACATGATTGCCGTTTTCCATTAAATTTCTCGAACCCTACTTCAAGTGTAAAGGCTTCAAGATGCTAGAAGAAATGGATGAATGGGTTAAGGCCATTAGGCAAGACATCAAAGTTGCCAAGGATAGGCAAAAGGCTTATGCGGATTTGAACAGGCAAGAGTGGCTCTTCAAGGAAGGGGATATGATTTTCATTCATGTACGACCCAAGAAGAGTTCCTTATCGTTGGGAGAGTTTAAAAAGCTTAGCCCAAGGTATTGCAGGCCTTGCAGGATCCTCAAAAGCCTAGGACCTAATGCCTACAAATTTCAACTCCTTGAAAATGTAAAATTTCACAACGTATTTCATGTTAGTATACTAAAGAAACATGTGCCTAATCTTAGCCATGTACTAAGTGATCAACAAATTGTAATGCCTAGCCAAGGAGTCCAGGAGCTGCAGCCAAATAAAATCCTAGATACTAGGGAAAGAGAATTGAGGAGTAGAACCCTTAGAGAATACCTTGTCCAGTGGAAGGATTATCCTGAAGAGGATGCTACATGGATAGATGAGAATGCTC
This sequence comes from Lygodium microphyllum, assembly GCF_053477565.2. Lineage (NCBI taxonomy): Eukaryota > Viridiplantae > Streptophyta > Polypodiopsida > Schizaeales > Lygodiaceae > Lygodium > Lygodium microphyllum. The sequence continues at coordinate 37,186,820 of NC_141158.1, forward strand.
TTCATCAACAATACCCACGGTTTCTCTCAAGATGAGGACATCTCGATTTCTCTAAGGGGAGGAGGACGTAATACTTCCACGCAATTAAAATTTAGTTGGTTAGTTTGAAAGTTAGTTAGTCAATTAATAAGTTAGTACGATTACTAACTAAAGTAAAAACTAACTAACATTAATAACTAATAATTTTTATTTAATTAAAAATATTTTAAAAATGGAGAGTAGTAGACAGTAATGTATTAATGTTTCAAAAGATATGAAAAATTACATGTCTCTCCATTTTATACCTATGTCAATATGACATGGTAATATTATTATTTCTACACTAAACATCTCTTCTTCCCAGCTTCTTACAATTGGTGATGATGATATGATGTATGATCAAGAGTAAGGCCTCCACCCTACTCCCTATCATATCATAATAGAGCTAAAAGTAGCACCTATGGTTGTGGAGGAACTCTTTAGAGTAGTGGCTTTCTTACATAGGATATGGGAGCTCCCATGCCACAAATTGGCATTGACTTCCTCTAAATAACTGGCAGAGACAGGTGAGAGGGATTGCTAATACTCACAATTGGCCACTTGGATGAGCTTACATGGGCTAGACATCAACCAGCTCCCATCCTTTGAGTGTAGCTTGGATTGTTTTTACACTCCCTCTTAGTCAATCTGAGCTAAATTCAATCATTAGGGTCAATATCCTAAGAGTTGAGACAAGGAGGACTTGGATCACTTCTTGCTCCCTCTAGAACCGAAGATGGAGTTTTACCAGAGCCATTTTCTACATCTCTTTGAGGATGGATTTATTGTCCGACCATAGTATATGGACATGCACCTCTCCCATAGCATACATCTTGTTATTGGACAGATGCATGCCTCTCCTAGTCCAGGATAGAGTAGGCATATGGACATATATTCCAATCGAGGAGCCTAAGATGGAGGAGCACTACGTATGTAGATGAACAATTTATTATGACATACGAGGAAGGTATCACTACCTTTTCCGTGAGGGCTTTGGACCTCTTTATTGTGTCATGGAGTATGAGGACCAAAGATATTTAGGGATTTTCCTCTTGGAGCTCCAAAGGTGCTACACAACACTGCTACAAGATAGGAGAGTAGCTCGTGAATAGAGGGACCCAAGGCAAAGAGGAGTGATAGATTTGTTTCATTGATCAAACCCCACATGCACTGCTAGCCTAATAGACACAAATGCATCTTGCTAGACTATCCATACTCCACGCTACAAAGTTACATTAGACAAGGCCATTACACTTTTTCGAGCACGGTGACCTTGACCACACCGCGAATGATTGAGGGGCCCATACTATAGTCCAATTAGAGCCATCATTATGAGTCATAGGAGACTCACCCCTTGATACATTAGCAAGATGGCCCTTGATCACATCATGGTTGGGATCACATGTTGATCTTGACATTTAGAGAGAAGCTACTATAGCTAGACATTTTGTACATTTATGCTTTTACACATAGAGATCTTCAAAAATTAGCCTTATACTAGGATGCATTTTTCTTTCACTTTTGTGATGATATGACATTGGACAAAGATGTACTTTGGTTTTCTTGCATAGGTCGCATTGGCCTTTTGTAGAGATTAATATTTCTTTCTTTTTCTCTCTCTCATGCACATATAGACTAGTAATAGCAATCTCTCTCTATCACAAATTTGTCTCGCATGAATATACTTCTCTCTCTCTCTCTCTCTCTCTCTCTCTCTCTCTCTCTCTCTCTCTCTCTCTCTCTCTCTCTCTCTCTCTCTCTCTCTCTCTCTCTCTCTCTCTCTCTCTCTCTCTCTCTCTCTCTCTGTGCCCATATGTGTGTGTGCATGTAACATTTATTACATATGTGTATCCGTGTGTTGTTTGTATTGCATGCTGCTTTGGATCGGTGCATGATTAAGAGAAAGAGCAGCTTGATGTGTTTACAATTATTAACATGTGTAAGATGTGTAGTCATCAAGGATTTGGCATGAAATTCAATTACGTAGACTGCCTCAAGATTGGATTGTTGCTCTTGGAGAGGATAGGAGATTGCAATTTGGCAATGGGCATAGTATAGCTACATGTATTTCAACCTAGGCTAGAGAGAATCATGGGCATATAGTACAGCTAGATATATTCTAATCTAAGCTAAAGAGACCATGTCATCATTTTTGGGTGTGCAATAGCAATTTGAAGGCATTCTCAACATCTTAGGTCCTTTTTTTTGTCCCAACAATATTCTTAACTAAATAGTTAGTTACTTTGGACATATGTAAAAGTGGTGTGTGTGTGTGTGTGTGTGTGTGTGTGTGTGTGTGTGTGTGTGTGTGTGTGTGTGTGTGTGTGTGTGTGTGTGTGTGTGTGTGTGTGTGTGTGTGTGTGTGTGTGTGTGTGTGTGTGTGTGTGTGTGTGTGTGTGTGTGTGTGTGTGCACAAATAAAATATGTGCCTACCTACGATGGGAACAAAGAGAGAGAGAGAGAGAGAGAGAGAGAGAGAGCTCTCAACAAAGTCTACTAGATGTGAATGATTTGTTGTTTTAGTATGTAACCATTAAATATTATAAGTTAGGATTAGCTAAAGGATGTATCTAAGCTATGGATGTATTCAAGCATGTGATATGAAAGGATACATCATGTGACTATTTCACAAAAGTAAAGATATAGAATAGGGTGGTTGCTTCCCTTTGCTCACCAAAATGTGAAGCGACCAAGGCATAGTCTCATGAGCTTTGCAATGATGCCAAATACACGAACCATGGTAGTGGAGATGGCTGACAATGTTGGCCATGCTAGCTAGTAGCCTACTATTGTCCAAATAGAAGCCAAGTGGTTGAATGGTCAATGTGGTCAAGGCTCACAATTGATCTAAATGATTCTTTGCATCCAAATGGCCATACTTTGTCTAGCCTTTTCATTCAAATTAACAAATTAATTTAGCCTTTGCAAAGCATTTTCCTTATTAATAAATTGCCTAGATTAACCATTTGCTAGCATTCAAACGAGTCGTTTAGTGACTCAATGAATCAAACCTCATGGCCAAGGCTTAATTGCCTACTATCCTAGCAGGCAACTAAACTCATATAGCTTAATTGCCTACTATCCTAACAGGCAATTAAACTCGTATAACTTCAAATTCAACATGTGGAGCCTTAAGACTCATGAGCTTTGGAGTAATCATTTACAATGTAGGATAAGCCTTAGCTAGCCAACGTCATGTGATTGATGTGAGCTAAAGCTTCAAGGCTTACAAATGTTTAAATTGGTACGAGCCTAAAGGCTTGTGAGTGTGGACAAGCCTTAAGGCTTAGTAGAGTGGATTGATGAATTGGGCAAACTTATAGACTTAATGATTTGGCCAATTCATTTATGGAAAGGCAAAGACTTTTGAGTGTCTAATTATCATGTGGATGTGTGGAGCCTAAAAGCTCATTGGTAGCAAATTCAACTTGAAAGAGAGAGAAGATATGCACTAAGGAAGAAATTCAATCATTTTATAGGCTTTGAAGAGCATACCTAATGCTTTGCTAAGATAAGGTAGATTCAATTCCTATCCTCTTATCTAGTTCACTCTCCTCAGTAATGATCCCAATGTGGTCTCCTCTCATGAGTCTTCCCCTATTTCTATAAGTCTACCAATCTGCAAGCATTTATAAAAAGCCAAAAAGAAAAAAAACATAAAAGTAAAAATACAATTGCTAAATCCATGAAAAACAAGAAGCCTTGCTACTACTGAGTAAGTCATAAATCCTTCCAAGCCCCATATTGTTAGTTTTCTTTTTGTCAAAAACAAAATAGTCTAAAAGGTTCTATATTTTTGGATTTTTAAAAATATTTGAGCCTTAGCCTTTCATGCCTCTACCCGACTAAAAATTAAATCTACTTATCATTCCAACAAAAATCCAAACACATAAGTAATGAATTGATTGCCTCTTGACTCAATCATCCTGGGCTATAATCTGTACAATTTTTCAAAGTGCAAGCTCCTATTCTACCAAATCGATATAGGGAGTATGTACCTAATTACTTGATTCCATCGATTGTGTCAAGGGAACCAAAATGCCGTTGCTTCCACAAGCTACATATGCCAGATTTAAGAGAATGCTTATTGTTTCAAGTGCTTCGAGCAATGTGGCTATGGTTCACATAACCATTGTATGCTCTCAAAACATAGTGAACTCACTAATTTACCTTCTTGTTATAGTCTATCTATGAAGGGTCATCAATGGCTCCACGATTCAAGCAATAAACTTCAAGCAAGCTCCATCTCAATAGCCTCAATCATTGTGAAATCTTGACATTGAAGCGAAAGAAGAAGAAAAAGAAAGAGCAAGAGCTTCTCCCTCATTGTTGTGTGTGTGTGTGTTCCCCAAGCAAGATACAAGTAAGAAGCAAGAAGCAAGAAAAGAGCTCCACAAGATTTCGTACCATCAAAATGAGCTTATTCATTCACCTTTACCTTTTATACATGGAATTTTGATTTTGGACTCCCACTCAAGTTGGATGCCCATCTCTCTTGTTTAGCTCTTGGTCGATTATTTTTCAATTTATACATTTATATTTAGATTACACCAATCACAAAATTAAATGAATGCTGGTGTGCCCACACCCTTACCAAGTTGCTGATCTTTCTTCTCGGTAAAAAAATATACAACTTGCATGGGCACTATGCCCAACTCAAAAAATAATATTATAATTAAGTGGATAATTGTGGACTTTGATAAAAAATTGTTATTTTCTTACTTTACATTTCTCTTTGCTTCTTTTTTTTCATTGTCTGCCTTTGCTAGTTGCTTTGTTCGCTCTGTCGCCTTTCCATTTTATGGTTAACATGGATGTTCTCTTGTAAGGGTTTCCTCATAGACCAAAATGGCATACTCTTCAAGATAATCCTTCCATCATACATTCCCTTTAGGATAATCCATCCATTGCATATGGTGTTCCCTTATGATTTAGTTCCTTAGAGTTTTTTCCCTTGTTTTTAGGATTCTCTTGAATTGCATTTCTAGAATTCCTAGTGTGGGCATAACTATTTGTTCATCATCAAGTACATGTTTAGGGTTTGTTATATAAGGCTTAAGCAAGCTCGCATGAAATACATTATGGATTTTGAGATGGGGAGGTAGTTTAAGCTTATGTGCATATTTTTCCATCACTTTGATTATATCATAAGATCCACATTACCTTGGACTAAGCTTATTGTACCTTTCTAAGGATAATGAACTCTTTTTAGGTCTCACCCTTAGGAAATCCATATCACCTTCCTTAAAATTTCATATGGACCTTTCAAGGTCTATATAGGCTTTCTACTAATCTTGGGTAGCTTTGATGTTGTGTGAGATAGCTTAAATCTGATTGATCCATTTTTTCAAGCATGGCCTTGGATGCTTCCATCTTAAGAATGGTACTCAAAAATCAGGGGCATGTAGCATTGCCCACCATCTCACTTGTTTACCATAATAAGACCTTAGAATATCTTCAATGGTTTGGTTCACACTCTTAGTTTGTCCATTAGTTTGTAGGTGGTAGTCAGTATTATATCATAACTATGTTACAATCATTTGCAACAAGAAATTCCAAAACTTAGAGATGAACTTGGAGTCTCGATCACTAACTATACTCTTTGATAGCCCATGTAATCTAAATACTTCTTTGATGAAAACTCAAGCAATATTAGATGACTTATAAGTTATCTAGACTGAAATTAGTTGTGCAACATCGATTAGTCTATCCACTACTATTATGGTGGAATTATATCCATGAGCATAGCACTAGATAATCCAACAACAAAGTCCACTCTTATTGACTCCCATTTCATTTTAGGAATATCTAAGGGTTGTATTTCCCTAGGTATTTTGATTCTTTTAGTCTTAAACCTTTGACAAGTTAGGCATTGGGTTACATATGTTAGATGATCACTTTTCAGTCCTAGCTAGTGATAGCTTTTGCCAACTACATTAAAAGTCTTGGAATAGCTTTGATGTCCAAGAATTGGTCTATCATGAGCCTCCCATAAGACCTTGGCTTTGACCTCTTATGCTTTTGAGACACAAAGGTGATCTTGGTAGTACCGATAACCATTGCTTCCATGATAGTCCTTTATCTTGGATTGCTCCTTGTCAAAACCTTCATCTTGTAGTACTTTGGCCAAAAGCATTTCATATTTCTTGTCCTAAGAAATGGATTGATATACAAGCTCTAGGATAGAGTTGTTAGGTATTGACACAATTCTTATGCTTCGTATTTGAACAATATTATTGATGAGAGGAGTGCATTTTTGCCTAAGAGTCTGCAATATCATTTTTTTTTCTTGGATAATACTTGATTTCCAAATCAAAATCTTGTAGTGTTTCTATCCACCTTGCCTCATGTTTAGATAGGCTTGGGTGAAAGTCCATTTAAGACTCTTATGATATGTCACCAAAGTGAACATTCTTCCTAGTAGATAGTATCTCCATAGTTTTAAGGCATGGATTACTACAAATAACTCAAGGTTATGACTAGCATGATTTGGTTCATAGGGCTTCAGTTTCCTTGAAATGTTGGATATAGGCCTCTCTTCTTGTATCAGTACTCCTCCCATTTCTAAGCCACTTATATTAGTGAGATGACCTCAAATGGTTACCTAAAGTCAGGGAGCCTAACTACTATGACAATACTTATAGATTTCTTGAGTTTATTGAAGCTCTCTTAATGTTCAATTATCCATATGATTATAGTGTTGTCCTTTGTTAACCCTGGTAAAGAAAGCATAAGAAAGCAAAGAAAATTAAAAAGGCATAGAGGATAGAGAAAAAAAAGGTGGTCCAATGAAAAAAACAAGAGGAAAAGTGTTAAAAGAGCAAGAAGCAAACTCAAAAGTTCAAGGCAAGTGCAAAAGGGAAAATGTGCATTTTACATATAAAAGTGCACCCTAAATCCTTATAAAAGAGCACTAGTCTCCTTCATATGCAACTTGTAAATGTAGACGGGCATGGGTGAAGGAACCATGTAAGTAGGAAGGGAATAGGGAAAGAGGACCTAGGCAAAAATGGCCGATCATGTAAAAAAGGGATGGACTCCCAAGGAGGAGTAGGGCATGTATCTTGTCTTGTGTGTAGCAATGGAGCTTGGAGCTTAGAGCTTGAGATCTCGAGCTTTCTTTAGCTTGCATCTTGGATCGTGGAGTTACCGGAGAGCTTGAGGGAGGAGGTAACTCAATCTGGCATGAAGGTAAGCTCACTACACTCGTAAGTGTGAGAGTGCACATGGCTATGTGAGAGATAGCCATTGCACTTGGCTTGAAATGCTTAAAACGATAAGCAATCCGTGGATCTTGGTGATTGAGCAAGGAGCTCCCACATTTTGGTCCTATTGCTGAGACCAATAGATTCAAGACATGGAAGAGTTAGCACTAGCTAAAACTAATTAAAGGGAGTGTGATCTGCATTGATTAAGATTGAACTTACACACCTCGTCTCATAAACGCTTGAAGTGCACAAGGAAAAAGAGAAAGTCTGATTTGGCACAAGTCCACTCCACCATGTGTCTGTCCATCTCATGTTACGTTGCAAACTAATTTATATAACATGGAACACACAAAGTAAGGAACGAACCCATTAATAGGAGCAAACAATGAGAAGTTGGATATGACCCAAGAACCAGGACCTAAAGCAAGCAATTGCGGATTGTAAAGTGATGGAGAAGGGAGAAAGATCACAATTGGTAAAAATTGTCACCTTTTTTGTGACTAAATGAATCTAAAGGATCAACATTTTTTTAATTACTAAATTCATGTAAGGTCTAGTTCACATAGGCCCCCCTATGCTCATTGATATGGCCATCGAATCATGATATAGATATGGGATTTTATGGACATAGGTATCCACATTATTGTGTATATATGAGCTCATGAACTTACATCTTCCCATGTATAGATAAAAGCAAGTTATTTCTTTATTTGCAACCAAAGATGTAAGGCTTTCTATAACTTTTAAGTGATATTTTAGTTTGCTTGGAAAAATCCTTACAATGTGTGTTTGGACCTATGTGTCCAGGGTTGAAATAAGTGTCATGAGTGGTTAATGTGTGAGTGTGTATAAAAGTGTGTAGGTCATTGTGAGTAGCTAAGCTAGTGTTGCCTTGAGCACGCAAGTTCTCAAGAGGACATTTTTGTGAGCATGTCCTTACATACAAGTACTGAGTCATGGGCATGTGTGCCCACATGTGTGGTCATGAGGACAAACACCCAAGTGGTCATATGATGGATAGGTCAACTTGCCCTATGAGTATGTGGATCATGGAGATGATACTAGGAGCGATAAATGGTAGATGTGCCTACAAGTGGTGTTGGAGTATGAGCGTGTGGCCATAAGTGGGGTACAAAGGTGGCAGCCTTCAAGCTTGTCTCACACTCCAAGATTGGGATGTTAAAAAAGGTTATGCCCATCTTGTGTGTTTGAGACATGCCTCACACTCTAAGATTGGTATATTAATTTTTATTTTTTTTCCTTTGTTCCATGCATGTTAGAGGCTTGCCTCAATATCCTCTAGATTTCAAATATTAGCAAATATGTATTTCTTAAATTTTTTGTTCAATTTGTGTGTGTTAGCGGCTTACCTCACACTCCAAATCTAGAATATTAGTACTTTTAAATTTCATTTTATATTTTGTGTGTGTGTTAGAGGCTTGCCTCACACTCCAAATTTAGGATTTCAATATAAGAGAAATTTCCAATTAAGTATCATATTGTGATTGTGTTACAGGTTTGCCTCAACACTCGAACTAGGACAATAGGATTAATTGCTTGTGTTTTGTTGTGTTAGAGCTTTGTACTTACACTCGCAATAGAAGCAAAACACTTATTGGATGAGCTATTGCTAGTATTTGAAGCTCGTACTTGCACTTCAATAATAAATTAAAAAGGTAAAATATTCATTTTTGTGTGTATTAGAACCTAGTCTCACACACAATTAAGATGAGTTTAATTGAAAAGGAGGTACTTATATTTGTGTTGTATTTGAAGCTCACTCTCACAATACAAGTATAAGATTTACTTTGACTTGGAACTGCTAGCATATGAATACTAAAACCTTAGATTTTGCATATGATTGTGTGAGAATACATGTATTTTAACGCATATAAACATTTAAGATTCACAATATTTAGAATATAACTTTGCTTATGATTTTTAAAATCTTATCTAATTAAGTTTCATGTTGACTTTCAAAAATACTTATTATTGCATGCATTTTTAAATATAATATAAAAGAAATTATATTTATTATATTTTAAAATCTTATTCACTTACATTTTCATTTGTTTATCTTAGAAGTGGCAATTGGTGACATTGCCATCTCAAAGAGCCAAAGAAAGTGCACTAATGAAATTATATATCAATATTTGTATGATTATAATGAGCATTGTCTCCGAGCAATCTTAACAATGACAACAAGGATACATATGACCAATTCATTTTTGACTTGTCAACACATACATTCAATTGCTTCAAAGGAACCTTTCCGTCCTAGAATTCACACATAGAGTTTCAAACATCAAAGACTTGGTACATTGAAATTAAGCACATTATGGGTCAATTTTTGGTCATGGTAAAGTTGTTCCTTCAATACCTTTTGCAATAGCTAGCATTTGAAGACAAAATGCAATTAGTGCATCAACTATTGCAAATGCACAAAGGAAAATCCCAATTGGAAGGGTCATCATGCAAATCTGTATGAGTGTAGCAAGGTAGTCACAACACATCTACAACACCTATGCAAGAGAGCATAGTAGAGCCTTCATTCTGCATAGACTAATAAGATGATCCTTCCCTCTATATTCTACGACCATCTAGTATTTCTTTTTGCATGAGTCTCATCTAACAGGGTGAATCTTTGCATTTGTTTACAAGATTAATGTCAGTGACAAGGCCACCAACTAAGTTTATATGGAAAAATGTTTAAAAACATAGCATATGATTTGAATATTGAAATTGTAGCAATACATGAAGACACATGCATCTCATTCAAACACTCGAGTATGTTGCCACATTAAATCTAGGTCACTATACTTAATGCTCATCTTCAAGTATTAGAATGGCAACCATTTGCAACAATGGTTAGATGTACTTAAAGGAGATGCAACTATGCCTACATAGTTTAATCAGATTCCTACTTCCATCATAACTTATGTTTTCATATTTTAATGGGTTCACCGAATATCATAGCACCCCATGTGGGCATTCCAATTGTAAACATAATTGGACTACACCCAGAGTTGGATTAACTTTTTTTTTTTCACTAGTATTCAATATTTTTCTTTTAAGCATGTCTATTTGATTATAAATGTTTAAATTTTGTAGCAAATAGATGTAAATCAGAATGTCTTTCACTTAATCTACTAAGTTCAAAATGTTGCATATTTGATATATGAAGTGTCAAGTTTCAAGTGCACAAATTGTATTCCATTCACGTTTATATTTTAAAATGCAGTAATTCTAACTTCTTTACCACAGGCTTCATTTGAGGCATTTGCACATGCTTTGATGCTTGGTATTGAATGCTAAGCATTGACATTGCTTCTGGGCTGATTTAGCACTGTTTTGGGACTGTCATAACAATCCATAGACAATTTATACCAGTGCTATAGTAACATTTGATGCTTATGCTTGCCTAGCATTGTCATTTGATGCCCGGTTGGTCCTGTATGATGCCTACATGTTAAGGGAATGTATGCCTATTGTTTGGCAACCATTTGGCACTGATTTGGGACTGAATTTTCTCAGTTTTTGACACTCCAAGTTTAACTTATGCACAACCTCAAGGGGTATGTTCCCTTTTACAAAGGATGGTTCAAGGGTTAACATTGTGGATCACCCTATGATGTATCATCCCTTGACACTTGCACCAAAATAAGGAATAATGGGAAGGGTAAACAATAAAAGAGCTCAAGTTCCATCCACTAGATGGAAAATTTGTGGTCACCACTTTAAATTTTAAACTTCTAGGCTATCAAATAGGCCTAAAGTGGCAGCTTCCATGGTTTTAAGGAGCTAGCTAGTTTTGAGAAGGGAAGCCAAATAAGCTAAAGTAAAGGTTGGGATGTATGTAGATACAAGACTAATGAAGAGGATCCAAACCTAAATTCGATATGGAGATTAGAAACCTTGCCTCTTCCTATTGAAAGACCAAAGGGCTAGATTAGAGAAGAACCATAGTGATTATGGAGCCAAGAATGGGAACCTCTAAGTTATTGTAATGATGAGATTAAGTAAAGAGTTAAGAAACAAGAATCCCAACCCTATTTGAGTTTTGAAACACATATTAATGGGGCCATCCTTCCTAAGAAAGCTTAAAGTACATTAGTCCAATTTCATTTAGAAACTTGAAAAGTAGTTATAAAGAGAGGTATCGAGCCAAATTGATATGCGGTCGTGATGTTATAGATTATAATCCTAAAATCACTAATGAATATTGATACCTAAAACTCGATTTCCATTAGTCATACTTTATTGGATATTGAATATATAAAACTTAGACAAGATAAGGCACTATGGAACCATGATATATTTGTTAATGATAGTGTCTCAATATTAATAAAGTGCAATTCAAGACATGGTTCCATACTCTCTCTCTCTCTCTCTCTCTCTCTCTCTCTCTCTCTCTCTCTCTCTCTCTCTCTCTCTCTCTCTCTCTCTCTCATTCTAAAGAGTGAGATACACATTAATACCAATAGAATAATTGAAAGTTTTAATTTCTTATGAGCTTATTTTGGAGTCTAACATAATAAAATGAACAAATTACTTAACCATTACAATACATGATTTTTTACATTTTAATTCCCAATAACTTAATTTATTTATATTTTAATAACTAATTTACATAATACTTATTATATAATAATCCTTATATATTATGATATTAATAAAATTTGATAATTAACTTAGTTCTTTATTCAATTTATTAATTTAATAACTATTACACTTATTTACTTATTTATCTTAATTTAAACTAATAAATTTTTAATTTAATTAACTTTACTATATGACTAAATTACTTCTTAATTATTAAGTAATTTATTAATTATATAGCAAAATTTACTAAACTAATCTAAATTAAGTATCTATAATTTGATCTTAGCTTAAAGCTACCTAAAAATAACACATAAACAAAAACAACTAGTATCATCTTTAAATTTTCCATTTTGCAAGCTTCTTGCAAGTTCAAGCAAGATGTTCAAACACATGTGTTTGTACCACTTGAAAGAAATAGGAATTCAGTCAGTTCTCTATAGGAAAAGCTCTTTGATTAAAAGCTTTTTGATCAAAGGCCTTTTTTATTAAAGAGGTTTTTGTATGAAATGTAAGTAGTATTTGGTCATTTCTTAAAATGCTGACATGTTGCCAAATAATGCTACCACATTTTTGGGCTCAATGTGAAATTTGGCTAACTATTTGCATTAAAAGTGAATTTTTAAAAACGCAACCTAGTTCAATATATGTTAGAAGGATATTGAAGGTTTTCAACATTGATTCTTGCATTATAGTAAGGGAATACTCACACAACTAATCTATGATTTGATACATAAATACAACATATAACAAACTAAGAGAACCTAATACACAAGTAGACTACAATACAGATCATGAAACTTATAAGCTACCAAAATGTAAGAAGTATGAGACACTTAGCCACAATATGCTCTACTATATGATTAGGTTTGATTGTTGAGTGAGTGCACTAATTCTAAGTAGTGCAAGACACTTAGGTCTTTACATAGCTTATTTTGGTTTGAATCAATTTTCACTTCTAGCATTTGTTGTAGCCGCTTGATATTAATTATGTCATTGTGAAATCAAACAAGAGTGTTTTTGTTCTTGACCCTCTCATTTTACCTAAGGCCATTCAAAATACATTACATTTCTTTATGCAAGAAATCAAGTTTAATGAGGTTTTCTACATCATCCTTTCTTACCATGAGAAATAAGTGAATGCTTAATACTTAAATCAAAATGTAGATAATTTGTATAGCATTTTATTCTCATTAATGGACTTCATAACTCATAGTATGATCAACTACTTTGTTTTTCTTGTAAATGCATAGTTGAAAGGTCAATGTACTAGCAATCATATGATGTGCAGTAAGCTGATTTCAAACTTTGTTTTTGAGGATGAAAACTCATCTACCCAAACCATCCACAAACTTTGATACTCTAATATCACTAGTAGGGAAAAAAGGACATATGATTATGAACTACTAAGCATAGTGAAGAATATAACCACATCATTTGGTTGTTGCTTTATGTGCTCCCACCCCTAAAGTCCACTAAAGTAAAACTAAAAAGAATAGTTAAGTACATACTCAACCAAGTTTTCACACCATTCATTCCAAATATAGAGTTCACCACTAAATTGCTCCATCTATACATTTATTTTATGCATGAAGAACCTTGAAGCTCTTAGCTACATCAAGGTACGGACACCATCCATCCCTTTCACCTAAGTGTAGATAAGCTTACCATCATGCTTTTTCTTAACCTTTTTTAATGGAAATTTCTTTTATAATTCACTTAGCCCTTCCGCTGTGAGTGTCTCATATATAATAGCAGAAAATTATGTTTGATAGCGTAATGATCAATGCCCATCCCAAATCCAAGCAGATTGATGCACCCATCTAGATCACTAAGTAGGTTAACTATCATGACAGGAGGCCCCTCTAGGTAGTTAAGCTTTCGTGACCTCTAAGAGAAATATTCTCAAATGCTTAAGGATTTATAGCTTTCCAATTCCTAAATAACGAAACAAAACTAACTTATCTCTTGTAGTAACCCCACACACTTGGCTATTGTTCTCCTCGAGCATAGCTCAAGTTTGAGACATTGTATGGACACTCTTATTGATTCAAGAACTCAACTCTTCCATGGCTCAATTGCCTCTCACTTAGTTGGATCATAATCCTAGTCCAAACCAAAAAGATTCTTTTTGTGATGCCTATGCAAGCAGGAAACCAAGAGATTCAAGCTATAATAGACTTAGCTAATTACCTTCATGAGTTGTAATGCAAAGCTTGAAGGATCATAGATGGTCTCATGATTTGATGGTGCGATTCTCAAGCCACCACCACTAACCCATTTACATCTATATTAAGAAGCACCACCACCAAGAGAAAATGATAGAGGAAAAGGAGGAGAATAAGAGATTCTCCTCAATTGCTCCCTCACTCTCTCACACAAGCTCACAGATAGATACCCACACACACATACATGCACATTCTCTCTCTCTCTCTCTCTCTCTCTCTCTCTCTCTCTCTCTCTCTCTCTCTCTCTCTCTCTCTCTCTCTCTCTCTCTCTCTCTCTCTCTCTCTCTCTCTCTCTCTCTCTCTCTCTCTCTCTCTCTCGTGCATGAGTTTAGACAAAATGGTGTAAGAGGAGAAGCTCCAAATTTTCACACATAAGAATAAACTCCTTATTTAGTTTTACACTTTTTATGCATTGGAATTAAGGTTAGGTTCTCCCACTTAAATTCAGGCATACCACCACCTTTTGTGGCTCTTGACAAATCCTTCTCTCCAATTGTGCATACAACATAGCTTAATTGTTGGAACTAGGCTAAGTAAATGAGAATAGAGGTGCTCACAAGGGCATCATATCCACCACAGGTCTTCAAAATGTGACCCCAAGAATGTTTATGATTTGCACAGAGGTGATTCTAGATCTCATTAAATGTTTGTAAAGATATCATGTTCCCTCATCCACAAGTCATAGATGGGATTAAATTATTGCTATACCCTATAAACAAGCAATGCCTAAATTGATACTTGAAAAATATCTCTCTTTTAAGAGAAAAAGAAAAATGCTTCTAGATACTCTAGTAGATGGTAATATTGGTGGCAAGGTTTTATAGGGGATTATGTCATTGATAGTGGTACATTGGACTAGTTGCCCTTGTTGGGTGGAACTTGAGTGGTTCGAATGATGGATTATGGTTTTCTATAGAAGTAGAAGTAATGGCTCAAGATTCTCCATAAAATGTGTACCTGTAAAACCTCATGTGCACTTATTTCCTTAGGGGAGCACTAGTTTTCGTGCACAAGATTTATTTTGTTAGATTGGGAGACATGTCAATCTCTAGGCCACCTAGAGTGTTGTCACATGCACTTGCAGACCCAATCCATGTGTAGGTTATGTTGCATCTAATAACTTAGTGCTTCTACTTATATAGGCTTGTAATTAGTTAGGAGACAGCTCCATTTGGGTCCATCCTTATTGGTATTAATCAATGAAGCAAGAGAACTCAATTGTTGAGGGTAGGGTTCTTCTTAGTAGTATTAATCAATGAAGTGATATCCATGGAGAAGATCATGAGGAGACCTAAAAAGTAGAATGGACAAATTTGGGTCCAAACTAAGTAGTGCTTAAAGAATATGGTCCCAAATAGACCAATCACCAATACAAAGGGAAATTGGTGTAAGTCATATCTTTCTTCCCAAAGTACCTTCTCCACCTTACCTTAATGATTACCCGATTAAAAGAGGTGTAAAGGAAAGAATTGCAAGTGACTCAAGTTAACATGTCTAACCATAATCAAGTCGTCTCCCTAAGTATGCCCTACTCTTAATGTTTCTTGAGTGTATCCAAGGGATGTTGAAAAGAGGGGCTATGGATTAGAGATAAATCCAACCGATAGAGTCCATTAGATGTTCTTAACTTGAGAACACCTAGGTGTTATGTGTAGTGCATGTGGATGCTATTTTTTTCTTTTTTGTTTTCTTCCTTTTTTGTTTTTTGACTTTTTCTTGCTCTCTTTGTATTCTTGAGTGAGCTTCCTCTTGTGTATACAGTGTGTGTTTGGTGCAGTAGCTCAAGCAAGTCCTCCCACCACACGATTCTTGACATGGTATCAGAGCCGCGCCACTAAGAGATGCTGATTTTGAAGGTTGAAGTGAAGGAGAAGAAGTAAGGTTCGAGCAAGCAAGCAATGGGTAAGAAGCTCTCCCATTCTTCCACACTCTCTCTCTTGGATAGTGCCTGTGGAGGCACCGGAAGTAGGGTAGAGTGAAAATCTTAGATTGCTGTGAGATGTGGTGTGGAAGCAGAGCTGTGTATATTCTGCAAATTAGTGCTTTTGGGTTCTGTCGCAGTTCTTTTTGGCATATGAGGCCGTTTCAGGCCCTGTTTTAGAGCTGCAAAGTTGCGGACAACAGTTTCAGGGTACACTGTGATTTTGACTATATTGACCGAAAGTGGGTGTACAGGTTACAGATTTCGAATCTATAATTTTTGAGGTGTTTGTCAGGAAGAAAACATAAGGTTCATCTGCAAACAGGTTGCAAATTACATGTACCATTGAGCAATTAGTGAAAAAGATTGCTTGGTGTATTGCTGTACACTTGTTGTGAAAGGTTGCAGAAGACTAGCTTGTTGTGTTGTATCCTTTTTTGTGATAATGACAGAGAATAGTGGAAATACCATTATTGAGAAGCTCGACAATAATAACTACCCTTCATGGAAGTTCCGTGTGACGAACTCCCTCATTGGAAAGGGCCTTTATGAGTTTGTTTCAGGTGAAGAAAAGGAGCCAGAATTGAGTATCCCTCCGACTGCAAATGAATTAAAAGCATGGAAAGAATGGAATGCAAAAGACAAAAAGGTGGTGTACTCGATATCTGCAGTCATTGATAATACGATGTTGGGACATATTAGGAATGCAGAAACTTCACATGCATCTTGGACAATTTTTGAGAATATGTTTTCAGTAAATACAAAGGCACGGAAGATTCAACTCAAGCAAGAGTTAAATACCTTGAAGAAAGGGAAAATGTCTATCAATGAGTATGTTTTGAAGGTAAGAAGCATTGCATATGCTTTAGCAGTAATTGATGCAATGCCTGATGATAATATTTGATTTCATCCACTTTGAGTGGCCTTAATAATGAGAAGACATGGAAATCATTTGTTACTTCGGTATACGTACGGAAGCCATTTTCAGATTTTGATGAGCTGATCTCTCTCATGATTACCGAAGAGATCAATATACAAGGTGACTCATTTGAAAAAAATGGTAAACAAGTCCAAGCATTTTACTCAAGTTCAGGAAGGGGACGTGGCAGATCCTCTTTGAGAGGCTGTGGTATTGGGACATGCTAGCGATAACCAACAAAATAGGTTCAATCAACAATTTGGTGAAATGCAGGTTTCAGAAGGCCAAGGAAACTTTAGAGGCAGGGAGAGCTGTAAAGGAAGAGGTGGAGGGCAGAATAGAGGTTCTGGAAATTCTACTATTGTTTATCATTATTGTGGCAAGATAGGTCATATTGCAACCCATTGTTATGCTAAGAAGGATAATATCCGCAGTGGTAAATTGCAGCAAGGAAACTATGCATCGTCTTTATAACAGAATGAAGACAAAAATGAGCATCTGTTTGTTATGCAACATATGATGAATGCAGTTATAGGAAAGGGGACACATGATTATGTATGGTATGTTGATTCATGTGCATCTAATCATATGAAAAGTCACATTGAATGGTTTGGAGAGATGCAGGATTTACAAAATCTAGGTTATGTGCAGACGGGTGATGATTCATGCCACCCAATTTCACACATTGGAAAGGTTCCCTTGTCCTTGTATGATGGCCAGACAAAGAGTCTGACAGATGTATTACATGTGCCTTCAATCACAAAGAATCTAGTGTCTATTGGCCAAATGGTAGAGCAAGGGTTGCAGGTCTAATTCAATACAAAAGATTATTTTGTAGAAGATTTTAATGATAAGCGCAGGTTAGTTGCAAAAGGAAGTAGAGTTGGTCGCATGTTCACTTTAGATGCTGAAATTCTTGCAACGGATGCTACTATGTATGCTAAAGGAAAATGAGTGGTTGCAGACATTGAAATATAGCATAAACGTATTGGACATGCAAATGTGCAAAGGCTGAAATTAATGTAGTCCAAAGGATTGGTTACAGGGTTGCCTTCTTTTAGAGTTGCAGAATTTCATAAAGTCTGTGAAGCATGCCAATTTGGTAAGCAGGCGAGACAACCCTTCTCGCATGACAGAGAAGTGAGCAGAAATATACTTGATGTAGTGCATATAGATGTTTGGGGACCTACACACAATGTATCTCTTGGTGGTAGCAAATACTTTGTCACATTTATTGATGACTGTTCAAGGAAGCTATGGGTATATTTCATGAAGGAAAAGAGTGATGTATTTGAGCACTTCAAATATTTCAAAGCAGCTGTTGAAATAGAAATAGGCTTGAAAGTGAAGTGCTTGAGATTAAATGGAGGGGGAGAGTACCTCTCTAATGAGTTTAGTGGCTTCTTGAGAACTCATGGGATAAAGAGGCAATTTACTTGCAGGTATATCCCATAGCAAAATGGGGTTGCATAAGGAAAAAATAGACATATTGTAGAAGTTGCACGTGCATTAATGACTGAAAAGAATATGCCAAAACATTTTTGGTCTGAATCTGTCCATACTACTATCTACATTATGAGCAAAACCCCCATAGCTGCAGTTCATAGGATGACTCTTGAAGAATGCTTTACTGGCAAGAAGCTTGATGTATTACACTTGAAGGTATTTGGATGTGTTGCATATGTTCATTTGCCAGATGAGCTACAGAAGAAGCTTAATCCAAAGGCTAAAAAATATATTTTTATTTGATACTCTTTAGAGTAGAAAGGGTATCATTGTTATAACCTTGCCACAGGTGAGTTCAGAGTGAGCAAGGATGTTATTTTTGATGAGATGAACAGTTGGTATGCACCTGCTAGTGATGTATTAGATGATAATAATGATCATGATAGCTATGTACAGAAAGAAAAGCAAGAATCACAAAGTCTTAGTGGACTAGAAACATCATCTGGTATTACACCTATAGTGAGCCCTTGGTCTGTGATACTAAGGAGTAGCCCCACATCTTTAGGCGTATCTATAAGTGTTGCAGGCAAAGACAAAGGAAAGAAGAAAGTACTGGATAGTAATGATGCATCTACTAGTCATTTGGGATTTTACAGAGATTCTAGTGGTTTAGAGAGTTTGGATGATGAGCTTGGTATTCCTTCAGTCAAGACACCGGGTGTACAGAGAGCTTATTGTAATGTAAAAGCTCCATTGAGTGCTCATTGAGTGATCCAGTGGTACATATGTCTAGTAGGGTCAGATACCCTATTAAAAGATTTGGCTTTGAAGCTTATGCAGCTCATCATTATGCTTATATGGTGAAACTAGTTGAGGATGTTGAGCCCACTTGTTTTGAGGATGTTGTTGGTCATGCTCATTGGGATGCAACAATGGATGAGGAGATGGTTGCATTGGAAGCCAATAAGACTTGGGATTTGGTACCTTTGGCTAAGGGTAAGAAAGCTATTGGCTGTAAGTGGGTTTACAAAGTCAAGCATAATGCAGATGGTTTAGTTAGCAAGTATAAGGCTAGGCTAGTTGCAAAAGGCTATGCTCAAACATATGGCATAAATTATGAAGAGACATTCAATCCATTTGCTAGGATGGCAACTATTAGGTGTGTGATTGACGTGGCAGTAGCCAAAGGTTGGAGTTTATAGCAAATGGATGTTAAGAATGCCTTCTTGCATGGTGAATTGAAAGAAGAAGTGTATATGGAGCAACCAGTAGGTTATGAGGATTTAGAGCATCCCACATATATGTGCAGGTTAAAGAAGATGCTCTATGGGCTGAAGCAAGCACCTAGAGCATGGTCTGACAAGATTGGAGAGTATCTTGTCAATATTGGATTTTGTATTTCTGATGCAGATCACTCACTTTATGTGAGAAAGAGAGATGCAGGTTTGGTCATCATAGTCATCTATGTGGATGACTTGATTATTACAGGTGGCAGTGACAATGGGATTGCTAAAGTTAAGGACTTCTTGAAGAAGAAGTTTGAGATGAAGGATTTGGGTGAGCTGAGATACTTTCTTGGTATTGAAGTGATCAGATGTGATGATGATATATGGCTATCACAAAGGCAATATGGCTTGGATATGTTATACAAGTATGGTATGACAGCATATAAGCCTCTTTTAGTATCATTGGAGCAAAATGTAAAGTTGAGTGCCGACATTGGGGATGAGATAGAAGACCCTACTATATTCAGGAGGATGGTAGGGAGTCTGATTTACATGATTATCACAAGGCCAGACTTGAGCTATGTTGTTGGCCTTGTCAGTCATGTTATGCAGATGCCTAGAAAGCCTCATTCGGATGTAGTTAGGCATATATTGAGATATGTGAAGTCCACTTTACATTATGGACTTTTTTATGATGCAGGTAAGGATGTACAGGTCTTTGGATACACAGATGCAAATTGGGCTGATAGGATGTCAGACAGAAGATCTACAAGTGGATTCATGTTTTCCCTTGGTAGTGCAGCAGTTACATGGAGCAGCAAAAAGCAACCTATAGTTGCTTTATCAAGTATGGAGACTAAGTATAGAGGTGCTGCTATGGCAGCATGTGAGGTGGTATGGCTGCAAAAGTTATTAGGTGATTTGGATGTGCAAGGAGATGGTCCAGTTGTTATTCATTGTGACAACATGAGCAGCATACAGTTAGCTAGGAATCCAGTGTTCCATGCTAGGACAAAACACATTGAGGTGTACTACTACTTTGTGAGAGAGAATGTACATGCAGGAGAGATTGACTTGGTACTTGTCAGCAATCATTTCATTAAGCCTTATGCAATGCATAAAGCTTTAGCCAATTGAATTTTCAATTTATCAGCTTGATATTGTGTAATCACTTGATTTTCTTTCGGGTTTTGGAATGAGACTTAGCCTTTCCTACAATGGATGTGGGTATCGTTAGGGATTAACCAATCTATTCCTAATATGCACTCATAGGTACCCAAGTTCAAACACTGAACCTTGTACTAGCGGGCTCATTACCTAGATCAAATTCTACTTTCCTAGATTGTTGTGAGGATATAACTTCTTTTCCATTAGTGAGTCCCACTGAAAGCTTGGATGAGGCTACTCCGAATTTCTTTGCACACTTTGGAGAAATAAAAGAATGAGTGCTTTCACAATCTATCAAAATCTTGAAGGGTTTACCTTGATGGTTTGTAAGTGTTTAAATCACTTACAGTGGCTTGGTTCATTGAAATGGTAGCCTCTCTATGTATCATTGCTTTAGTTTGTTGGAATTTCTAGTTGCATTAACCTTAGCCTTCTTTCATGCACTAGTATGCTCTTGGACTTTAGTTCTTTTGATGAAACAACCCTTTTTTTGGAGAGCCTTGCCTCCAATATCTTCCACTTCTGAACTTGGATTGCATGCCTTAATAAAGGGGACTTACTCATAGTAAGGCATCCTAAAACTTTGAGGGTCGGATTACATCTATTTAGGTGTCCAATGTGGATTTAGCCCTTGGTAAAACTTGGCTACCTATTAGGTGGTCTCTATGGATGGGGCATACTTTTGGGGTGTAACAAACCAAGAATAGTAAGCTTCCAAATGCATCCCCATTTGGTGCACGGTGAATAACTCATTCATCTTCATGCTGTGGTAAGATGGTGGGAGATATCCTCCATGCATAGCTTCATTTAGTTGTTCCAAAGTGGTAGCCAATTTTGATGTTCCATTGGCTCAATACCACAGTTTTCACCATAGCAACACTTTTCCTGTTAATTTAGCTTGGCTATCATTGTTGAAAATAGGCCCATAAGAACCAACTCTCGCCTAAAGAAGAATAAATTATGAAGTCATCTATAATGTCACTCTTTACCTACCCATCTACTTGCTCCAACCTATATAAAAGGCTATTAAACTTCAATTATAAAACACAATGGCCTTTTATACCTAGCAAGAAAAGATGAAGGGGTATCTCATGAAGAAGAAGCTATGGCATCCTATATCTTCTACTCAAAGTTAGCACTCAACTATATCTAGAGTTGCATCAAGCTCTTCCAAAGTCACTACAATGGTTACAACTCAAGTTCAAGCAGCTTAATTGACCCTTGAACACCATATTAAAGAATTTGGAAATTTCCAAAGTCCCAATTTCAAATAAGTAATAAATATTTGACTACATGGCTAAATCTTGATTCATATTTGAAAGTGGAATTTAGAAAGGTAGCTTATATAGCATTTAGGGTAGACTTCACCTTTAAGTAAGACAACAAGATTTGACCATGTGGTTAAATAATAAAGGTATTAAGGGTTCCCAAAGTGCATAGAAATTCCCAAATATAGTGTTCTTGAGCAAAAGGAGAAAGATGAATAAGTGCTAGGAATTATTGTGACTAGCCTTGTAGATGAACTTGTCCATTATGTAGATGGGCCCAAGACTGCATTTGAAGCCTAGCATACATTGGAACCAAAGGTAAACATTCCATCACCAGACTTAAGATTGATCTTTATGGTTTAAAATTGAAAGATGGAATCTAGTCTTAAGACTGATCTTTATGATTTAAAAATGAAAGATGGAAAAATTATTGCTATCAACAAAATGAAAAGCCATACCAAGTTAAGGTGCACATGCTTGGCTAGATAAGGGTAGGATAAAGTGAGGAAATGTAGCACCAAAAGGAAAATTCAATGCCACGTGTAATAATTTAACCGATCCTAGGTTCAACACTAAATCTGACCATGGTCTTCGGTCAAGGCATGGTTGAACCGAGATGCCCCTGCCACGTCAATAAATGTTAACCTTCTGAATAGCTGGGTTCGTCATGTGCAAACCCTACGAGGTGGGATACTTTTTTACTTTGAAAGCCTGGTCAACACTCTAGACTTGGCAATACCCTTGCCTACGGATGCTTTCCTTTTAAAGCCTGGAGTCTTAAGGCTGGCTGGTCAAGACTCCAGACTTGGCACTACCCGAAGAAGCGTCTGGCTGTTTGTGACAAATGGCGTGTTACTGCTGCTGCCTCGTCTCGTGCAGCACCACCAGCAAACTCATCACGCCCACAGCCACAGCCGCAGCATCAGCATCAAATAATCCCGTCTCTTCTTCTCTGCAACAGCTCAAGCCCGCGTTTTGGCCATGGGAAACTGTATGTGCTCCGGCTTTCAAGCTCTTGTCTTATCTCTTATATCTCAAGCCTTATCCTTTCTCCATCGCACATCTTGTCATCTTTATGCATTCGATCCAAAAATGTTCTGGTTAGCCATGACCTTCGTGGAAGTTTACATTTCTGCGCAAACAGGCGTATCAATAAAGTCTTTGTAGTATCAATTTTGTCTGATTGGAAGATTACAATAGAAGTCTTTGCGGTGTTTATTCTGCCCTATTGGGGATTACAAAGTTCAGAGTTTTGCCGAAAGGGCTTTCTAGGTAGACTCATTTTACGGACCTCAATCTCAGCTTTCTACATGAAAACGTGAACTGCCCAATCAGCAAGTCCACCTGCTCATTACAAAGTGTTTGGAGTCAAGTCTCTCAACATATGTGCGCTCAGCAAAACTTGTGTGCTGGGTGCCAAGCAGGGTCAGACCTCACACTTGGAGGATCTGAGCTATAACAGCTTAAGGGACAGCACTCGGGCTAACAGGAATGCAGAGAGATATCCGAACAACACGACTAACGAATGCCCAGACAATGACACGAAATGATGCAGTAAGTGCACAGAAAAAGAAATGCATACGAAGTATGGGCCCAATTCCAATGTAGCTAGAGGAGTGTTGTACTTAAACGGTTCCCAAATGGAGCAGCTAGCCAGCATTCCTCTCTCGGATTGCCAGAAATTAGTATGTTAGGATTGACCAATAGTCGAGCAGACTGAGGATAGCAAAAATGCAGGTTACGTTTGCCTGTGGGGTCGTGTGGCAGCCCTAGGTTCACGGGTGCCAAGTCCCACGGGTGGCTTCCTGTGAGTTTTGGCCGTCCTATTTCTGATAGGTAATTTGCCTTTTTAAAATCTTATTGGCTTAATTCATCCGCCTCTTCAGCTAGAAGCTGGTGGCTTTTTTCCTTTTGAAAATGCAACGTTTAAAAAAAAAATTCGGAAAGCGTGAAAGTAAATATATTAACAGCTAAGAAATTTACAAGCAGTTGCATGGCCAGTAACTGGCTTTGGGAAGTAGCCTGCAAAAGATCATTGACAAAATGTTTTGAGAGAGCCACCAGCATACTGGTTGCTATGTGGGGGCCAGTAAAAAAAAAGAGCTGATTTTAGTCAGGGGGCCAAAAGGTATATAATTCTGAAGGGGGCTTATCACTTATGCAGCCTAGATATGGCCGAGTAGTACAAGGGCAGCACGGGCTGATGCTACTAAGGGTCCCAGAGCTCCTGTTCTTCAGCTATGGTATCCAAAATGGCTTGAGCTTCAGCATGCATTCTCTCCAAATATTGTTTCTTCTTGATACAGTTGATAATGGCGTCCTGTTCAGCTTCAATCTGCAAGACAAATTCTGCTTTAGTGGAGGATAAATCAAAAAAGAAAACCAAATAAACATCCATATTTCAGTATGCATACCATTAGATACACCGATTAGCAATTCTTTCCATGTTATGGGTTGAGGGTGGAAGGTTTTAATGATATGTTGGACAATTTTAAGAATCTTTTTATTGTAGTTGCAATTAAAGAAGAGACGAGGGATAGTTTCACTTCCTTTTTACACCTTGGGCAGTATCCATCTCCACAACAGAGCACATTCGCCTGACCGTAAACCCTTGCAAAGGATTAACAATAAAAGAGTGGTTTTTTTCTGCTTCTAAACATGGGGACCACACGTGAGAGAATCTATGGTTCCATTGGCCAAAGTTCTAGTTGAGAGACCACTTACTTAGTTTAGAAGTAAGCTTATGGGGGGATGTTGGGATATTAGTGATAGGCATTAGGGGGTGCCCATTCTCCCATGAAAAGGCTCTTAATTGAAAGCTTGTCGAAGTTGGATATCACGGCAAGTGTTGTTTGGCCAAGTTGAGATTCTTTCCTAAATTAAATGGACTTCTGTCCTTGAGGCTTTAAAACATTCCCTAATCTCTCGGGGTTATAGCCACTAACGTGTGTAGAAGTCCCAAATATCTTCCCATAGTTGTACACCTCTCTTGTAGAGATGTGCTACTGTCGTCAAGTGTTGGTTCAGGACATTGCTACAGTGCATGCTGAACCAGATGGAATCGAGGCCAGCCCATAGGAGTATGAGATTAGGGGCTTGTTTAATCCCAATATACAGCTTAAACTTGAACCAAGCTTGCCAGAGGAAAATATTGGAGTGATGACTGATATGTTCTTCCACTTCGAGCAATCTTCGATGGCAAAGTTTCTAACATATTTGTGTAGAAGCATGGCCCAGTTTTCTTGGGGGAATTGAATGCTTCTGATAATCCATTTAGCTGCCAATTTATCAACTAGGCTTGCTAAGTCGGGGATACCTAAATCCCCTTGCTCTTTAGGTAAGATATAAGTAATCCAGGCTA
Organism: Lygodium microphyllum; assembly: GCF_053477565.2. Lineage (NCBI taxonomy): Eukaryota > Viridiplantae > Streptophyta > Polypodiopsida > Schizaeales > Lygodiaceae > Lygodium > Lygodium microphyllum. The sequence goes on from NC_141158.1 coordinate 37,212,181, forward strand.
CTTTCGAGATTTTTCAGTTGTTATCCTTTGACCCACATAAGAACGCTCTGTAGAGGCTTTCTAGCTCTTGAAAGGTAGTTGCCAGTGGTTTCCAGTAGGCCAGGAAGTACATTGTGGAAGGCACGATAATGTGCTTGAGTACAACCACCCTACCTGCAAGGTTGCCTTGGAAATCTTTCTAGTAGTCCAGTTTGTTTCAAATCTTTGAGAGGACCCACTGTCATCTCTGTTTCATCGAAACCATAAATCTCATGGGAATACCAAGCAATTGGAAGATTTGATTTGGCCTTCCTCTATGACCTTGCAAGCCAGTTTGGGGGAGGTTTTATAAGACTTTTGACACCCGTTTTATAAGGGTTGACTACCAACCCTAAGGCACAACAAAAATCAATGCAGTTCCAGAATATCCTAAGGGATTTGTCATCATTATTAACTGTGCCATTAGTGTCATCTGCAAAGATGTTAAGGACCATTGCTTTTGACTATCCAGCTGTTGGGTGTAAAGTCCCTTCATCTCCTTGTATAAAGCTATATGGGTGTGAATACACCCTTATTGTACCCTAATATATAAATACATTCTTTATTCTTTGTGTACCATCACAATTTGGTACACCTATATCTGTGTTCACTCTCTCTTACTCTCAACACTATTGCTCGTACTTCCATTGTGCACTCTCCCCTTCAAACTGGTATTAGAGCTGTGGCTAAGGTGTGCACGCTTCTTGAAGTCCATGCGGGTCAGTTTCAGTTCGTGCACGCGAAGATAATAGCAGGTTGTCACTTCTGCAGGTCAGCATGTGCTAAGCCTGTGTAGGTGCAGCTGTCCAGGCAGTCTGCAGGTCAAGCGTGACCTTTTCATGCAGGTGATAGTCATGTTTTGCAGTCAAGCAACAGTTGACAGCAGGCAACTGTCATTTCTGGTCAGCGCAGGCAGGTGACAGTAAGTGGCAGTCAGCGACAGGTCAGGCGCAGCGTCCACAGGTCATGTGCAGGCAGATTTGGGTGCCGGCAGGTCACGGGATAGTCATTGACTTCTGAATCATGTTTTCCTGCCAGATTCGTTTTTAAAAAAATCTTTCTAAGGTTCCTGACAAGCAAGCCCCTTGCTCACTGACGGGGGACTCGCGCATGTAAGCACAATTCACAGATTTGTGCCCGAAAACCCAGATTTGGTGCTGTTCATGCATAATAGTGACATTTGACCCGGTAATTGCAAAAATTGTGCACATTGGTGTTGAAATTTTTGGGGCTTTTCATGTATCAGTGAAATTTTGTTCAGCTGAGCCAAATTTACTGATATTGGTGCACATTCAGACCTGAGAAATTTGGAGCTTTTGCAAAATTTTTGTGAAATTTTGCTGAATTTGCCTATTCTATGCTCTCGGAACATGTATTAATGCAATTGGGGTAGGTTGGTCCCCAAAATTTTGGGGCTTTTGCTGAAATTTGTGAATTTTGGCAAAATTGATGTGTGAAATGCACTTTGGGGACATTGCTGAAGCAATCTTGGTGTTGTAAGTAGTGTGATTCGAGTTTATTATCTTCCACTTGTGAGATTTTGGACAAACTGTAGAGAATTTTGGTGGTTTTTGTGTATCAAAAGTGTTCTTGGACATGTATGTATGCAGTACACATGTTAGCAGCTCCTATTGAGTTGATGTATTGCTGAATAATCACGGTCCAGTAGTCTTAGTGATCATTTGCAGATCTAGGATTGTTGGAGATGTATTTTTGGTGATATTGCTAAAGTGGGAGTCACTTGGCAGTGATGTATGCATGTAATGTATGCTGAAATTTCAGTTATATTGTTGAAAGTTATCGTTTCTACTGTTGTACATGTATTTGGACCAAATCTTTTTCTTATTTCTTGAAATTTTGGGCTGAAATCAGCTGAATATTCAGCTTGTTGTTTGCTATCATAAATTACAGCATTGGTTTTGTTTCTTAAGGATTGTGATTATACTCTCTTGGAAACTAAGCTTGCAGCGATGCTGTCAGAGTGCAGCGATGCGGAAGCGTGGGACCAAGACAGAGAGAGAGAGAACGCAGAGAGAAGAGAGAGAAAGAGACAGTGGAAGATGAAGATCTGCCGTATAAGTGTGCTGTATACAAAGATATGCAGATATGTACACGGGCGCAGTGCGCTGGACTACGTGTCTCCACCTCAACGATGCAATCTGCTGTTCACCTCGAAGTCAGCTGCAGTCTGCACGATCTCTTGCCTGAAATTTGCGAACAGAGATGGAATTTGCACGTATCTCCAGCTTGAAACTTGCGTACTGAAGTGGGAGAGGACTGTTGGAATATCGGCTATAAATAGCAAAAAATCAGGCGCCCAATAAACGCAGGTCGGCTGCATTAAATGCAACCGACAGCCGACTGTCCTGGTACAGGTCGGCGGCCAGGACCTGATCGCTAACACCCCCTCTCAGAGCCTGGATGGGGCAGAAGCCTAAGGGATCTGGCATGTCTCCGAAGTAGAGCCTGGGGAAGCGCCTTCATAAAGTACTCCACAGCGATGGTCTCATCTAGAAGCTTCTCTTTGATGAAGTGGTACTGGATCTCTATGTGCTTCATCCGGGCATGGAAAATAGGATTCCGTGCCAAGGCAATGCAACTCTCATTGTCGCACTGCAGCAAAGTAGGACGAGGCTGGGGGCAACCAAGCTCCTCCAACAATCTCCGAAGCCACACAGCCTCACATGTGGTGGAAGACGCGGCCCGATACTCTGCCTCAGTAGACGAAAGGGCTACCGTGGGCTGCTTCTTGCTACTCCATGAGATAACACCTGCACCCAAGGTAAAACAGTAACCTGTAGTAGACCCCCTGTGGTCCACATCACCAGCCCAATCCGAGTAGCTCCAACCTGCAAGTACAAGATCTAAACCACCTGTGCCTGCTGGATAATGAATCCCTAAATTAGATGTCCCCCTCAAATACCGAAGTATCCTCTGGGCAGCCTGCCAATGCACCGTCTGAGGTTCACTCATGAACCCCGCCAAGAGCCCAACAGCAAAACAAAGATCAACACGAGTGTTGAGAAGCCAAATCAATGATCCAATCAACTGACGATAGCGGGAAGCATCCGCCATGGGAGAAGCTGAATGTGAAGTGGCCTTCCAGTTCGGATCCATAGGAGTAGAAATGGTCCGACAATTCTTCATCGCAAAAGAAACCAAGAGCTTCTGTACATATCTCTGTTGAGAGATGAAAATCCCCCTCTGAGACTGATAAATCTCATGGCCCAAGAAGAAATGGAGTAGACCCAAATCCGTCATCTCGAACGTCTGATGTAAAGCTGCCTTCGTCTCTTTGACCTTCTGTGCGTGATCACCTGTGACAATCAAATCATCAACATACAACACAAAAAGCACACAACCAGCCTCGGAAGTGTGTATATAAAGCTGCGGATCGACCTTGGAACGCCGATATCCCAATTGTGACTGAAGGAGCGAATCAATCTTCTCGTTCCATGGACGCGGAGCTTGCTTGAGGCCATACAAGGCCTTCTTCAACCTGTAGACTTTCCCATTTGAAGATCCAAAGCCAGGAGATCTCCTCCTTCAAATCACCATTGAGGAAGGCTGACTTCACATCCAGCTGGTAGACAGGCCATCTCCTATGGCCAGCCAAGGCAAGAACAGCTCGAATAGTTGCCATACGAGCAGTGGGGGCAAAAGTATCATGACAATCAATCCCTGGGCGCTGTGCAAAACCTTTAGCAACAAGGCGAGCCTTGTGCTTGTCCAAAGAACCATCGCTAAGGTACTTGGTCTTGAAGACCCATTTGACGCCAATCACCTTCTTATTCGGGGTGCGAGGCACAAGATACCAAGTGCCATTCCTCTCAATAGCCTCCAGCTCGGCTTCCATAGCTTTCTTCCATGGTGCGGACTGTAAAGCTTCCTTCACGGAGGTGGGCTCTCGATCATGCATAACACGGGTCATCAAACAATAGTTAGAGCAAACAAGCTCCGTAGAATGTGCCTGGTGCCTCCGTGACCGCCGCGGACCATCCTGCGGTCCCCACTTCTCAGGGACCCCCTTGATCCGTGAATCACGGAGTGTGTCACGGGCCCAACGAGGAGGAGGCCGGACCTCTCATCGTCTCTCTCCATCAGCTGAAGACTCTGGGATATCCACCGGTGGTAACTCCTCGGGGGTGACCTGTGGAATAGTAGACTCTGTATCAGAAACAGAATCGGAATCAAAAGGCACGGGCTCCAAAGGAACTGTCTCGGGAGCCCAACTCTCCCCTGGATCTCCAAGAACGGGATGCTTCTCACCCGCTTCTATGGCCGGAACCTCCACGAACCGCACATCTCGACTGGTGTACACATCCTGCTTGACGGGATTATATAAACGATAGCCTTGGGACTGAGAGCTATAGCCAACAAACTGTTAGAGTTCATAGCCTGTTTTTAGGCAGCAGCACAGCTGGTCCAGCAGTCGGACCAGCTGCACAGTCGGACTGCCACGTGGCAGTCCGACTACCTGCAGCCACTTTTATCAGGCTGCGCCCCAGTTTTGAGCCCCGTTCTAGGTGATTTTTCGCCTATTTATTGCTGACGTTTTCAGCAGTCTAGCCACTATTTTTCTGTCGCAGATTACAGACCGGTGCCGTGCAGATCTCTGTCTCTGTTCACAGATTTCAGACAGCAGACAGTGCAGACTGCAGCAGACTTCGAGGTGGACAGCAGGTCGCATCGTCGAGGTGGAGACACGCAGTCCAGCGCACTGCGCCCGTGTATATCTTTGTATTCAGCATTCTTTGTACAGCAGCTCTTCAGTGTACACTGTCTCTTTCTCTCCCTTCTCTCTCTGCGTTCTCTCTCTCTCAGTCCTACGCTTCCGCACCGCTGCACTCTGACATGGTATCAGAGCAGTGTTTGAGGGCTGACTGAGCGCAGAATCAACCTGAAGAGGAGTTTCCATCGCGACACAAATTTGCGTTTTTTGCGTTTAAGGGCAGACAGGAGGGCTGCGCCTTGGAACAAGGCTGAAACGAGTGTGGGCGCACAGGAAAGGAGTACAGGTGGTGGATTTGCTGCTGTTTACTGCTGTTTTACGCGGAGAAAGTTTGAGTTTTTCAACCTAAAAGTGCAGGTTTTGCTTTTTCATCGCCTCCGGCGGGTGAAGAAGCTTCGGGACACGGAAGAGCCTTAGCAGGCTGAGTTTACTCAGTCAGAGGGGGCTGCTTTTGCGTTTGAGAAGGCATTGCAGGTGAAGATGTCTACAGAGATGGACTTGGAGTTCCAGGCGATTATGGACCGGAAGGTGCCTGTCCTACCGGCTCTTCCTACAGATCAGAAGCTCGACGGCGACAACTACCGCATTTGGCGCGTTATGATGTTGGCCATTCTGGAGTCCTATGATTTGGCGGAGTTGGTACAGGAAGATATTGACCGGCCTTCGGTAAGAGATGAGTCCAAACTCTCTTCCGATGCTCGTGCGGAGTTGGCCAGGGCCCAGTCTCATTGGGACAAACTGAATGCCAGGATTCGATCCTTTCTCTTTCTATCATGCACTACAGCCGTGATCGCTCACATCGAGCACTTGACGGTGGCTCGTGAGATATGGCTGGAGCTTGATCAAATGTACAATCGGATGACCCTGATGAAGAGGGTTTCTTTGGAGGTACAGATGCGGACCTTGTCCGTCAATAAGTCTTCTTCGTTAAGGGAACACATTAACAAGCTAAGGCAGCTACAGATGCAGGTTCAGAATGCGCGGAAGCCGATCTCCTCCGAAGACATGGCGATCACACTATTGTCCCAGTTGCCGCCACGATTCGGTACATTTTACTCTGCCCTTATTGCTTCGGGGCGAGAGTCTACTCTTCGGTGGGAGGAGTTGGTTCCTATGGTCTTGGACCAAGAGGAACAGTTAAAGGGACAGAATGCTTCCAAGACGGAGGCGTTGACAGGTCAAGCCTCTCAGAAGAAGGGGAAGGACCAAAAGAAGAAGAAGGGGGATAACAAGTCCAAGAAGGACAAGGAGAAGGACAAGGACAAAGACTCCACATGCCATATTTGTGGAAAGACTGGCCATTGGAAGAAGGATTGCCCTGACAAAGACTCGAAGGACACCAAGAAGAAGGATACTAAGGATTCTGGAGCGGTGGCTGCACCCTCATCAGCTGCATTTCTACATCTAGTTGTCATTGAGGACGCTTCACCGAATGCTTCTGATGCTGCGATGGCGGCTTCCCAATCTCGAGAGTGGATTATTGATAGTGGTGCCTCACGGCACATGACTCCTTCATCAGATGGTGTTGCCCAGCTGCGACCTTCGCGTGGGCAGGTTCTCATTGGAGACAGCTCTTCAGTTTCTATTGCAGGTCGGGGTAAGATGCAGCTTATTCCGGATGGACGAGGTGGCACCCATACCTCAGAGGTTTTGCATGTACCAGGATTGGGGTACCATCTCCTTTCAGTCCATAAGATTTGCTCCCTTGGTCTTCTGGTGGAGTTTGACAGTTCTACAGTGCGAGTCCTTGATCGTGAATTGAGGAAGGTTCTATCATCTGGATATGAGGAGAACGGCATTTACAAACTGAAATCTTCCACTGCCCTCTCTACTCTTCTTCTTACCTCACAGTCACAGTCTGAATTATGGCATGCTAGGTTTGGTCACCTGAACTATGACTATCTTCGGAAGGCGTCACGGGGACAGCTTGTTCGAGGGTTGCCGGATATAGTGGTGAGCCAGCAGCCATGTGTCTCCTGCATAAGGGGGAAGCAGCATCGGGATGCCATTCCCCACACCGCTTCGCGGCGGTCTACTTCACCGATGGAGTTAGTATCTACGGATCTATGTGGCCTTATGAGGAATGAGTCCCTGCGTGGGAGCTCGTACTTCATGCTGATCGTGGATGACTATAGCAGGATGACATGGGCCTATTTTTTGGCACTAAAGTCAGAAGCTTTCTCGCACTTCAAGGATTGGCTTTTCTTTGAGGAGAATCGATCAGGCCGGAAGTTGAAGACCTTGCGATCCGACAAGGGAGGTGAATTTGTCTCTAATGAATTTGCTCGGTTTTGTGCAGATAGAGGAATTCATCAGGAGTTTGCCAATACGAATACTCCACAAGAAAATGGTATTCTCGAACGGAAGAACCGCAGTGTGATCGAGATGGCGCGCACCATGATGGAGCACCGACAGACCCCCCAGGTTCTGTGGGCCGAGGCTGTGGCTACTGCAGTCCACATCCTTAACCGATCTTCTACGTCGGCCGTGGAAGGGATGACTCCATTTGAGGCGTATTTTGGGTCGAAGCCAGATGTTTCTTACTTTCGGGTCTTTGGGTGTGATGCCTATGTTCACATTCCCAAAGCTCACCGTGACAAATTTGAAGCGGCTTCCCGAAAACAGGTATTTGTTGGCTACAGCTCCCAGTCCCAAGGCTACCGACTGTATGATCCCGTCAAGCGGGATGTATATACTAGCCGTGATGTGCGGTTTGTGGAGGTTCCGGCTTCTTCAACGGGTGAGGAGCATCCCGTTCTTGGAGATCCAGGGGAGAGTTTGGCTCCTTCTACAGTTCCACTGGAGCCTGTGCCGTTTGATTATGATTCTGTTTCTGACACAGAGTCTACTGTTCCACCGGATCCTTCTGAGGAGTTACCACCGGTGGACATTCCAGAGTCTTCTACTGCTGGAGAACGACGAGGGGAGGTTCGGCCTCCTCCTCGCTGGGCCCGTGACACACTCCGTGATTCAGGGATCGAGGGGGTTCCTGAGGAGTGGGGACCGCAGGATGGTCCGCGGCGGTCACGGAGGCACCAAGCGCATTCTTCGGAGCTTGTTTGCTCCAATTATTGTTTGATGTCCCGAGTTATGCAGGATCGAGAGCCCACCTCCGTGAAGGAGGCTTTACAGTCCGCCCCATGGAAGAAAGCTATGGAAGCTGAGTTGGAGGCTATTGAGAGGAATGGCACTTGGTCACTTGTGCCACGCCCCCCGAAGAAGAAGGTGATTGGAGTCAAGTGGGTCTTCAAGACCAAATATCTCAGTGATGGTACTTTGGATAAGCACAAGGCTCGCCTTGTTGCTAAGGGTTTTGCCCAGCGCCCAGGGATTGACTGTCATGACACCTTTGCCCCTACAGCTCGTATGGCAACCATTAGAGCTGTTCTTGCTTTGGCTGGCCATAGGAGATGGCCTGTTTATCAGCTGGATGTGAAGTCGGCCTTCCTGAATGGTGATTTGAAGGAGGAGATCTACGTCGAGCAGCCTCCTGGCTTTGGTTCTTCAGATGGGAAAGTCTACAGGTTGAAGAAGGCCCTGTATGGCCTCAAGCAGGCCCCGCGAGCGTGGAACGAGAAGATTGATTCGTTCCTCCAATCTCAGTTGGGATATCGGCGGTCCAAGGCCGATCCGCAGCTGTATGTTCACACTTCCGAGGATGGTTCTGTGCTGTTTGTATTATATGTTGATGATTTGATTGTCACAGGTGATGATGCACAGCAAGTCCAGGAGACAAAGTCAGCTTTACATCGGACGTTCGAGATGACGGATTTGGGGCTACTCCATTTCTTTTTAGGACATGAGATTTTTCAGTCTCAGAGAGGGATCTTTCTCTCCCAACAGAGATATGTACAGGAGCTCTTGGTGACTTTTGAGATGGAAGATTGTAGGGCCCTCTCTACTCCTATGGATCCAAACTGGAAGGCCACTTCCCACTCAGCTTCTCCTTTGGCGGATGCTTCCCGCTATCGACAGTTGATAGGGTCTTTGATTTGGCTTCTCAACACCAGGGTTGATCTATGTTTTGCTGTTGGGCTCTTGGCAGGGTTCATGAGTGAACCTAAGACGGTGCATTGGCAGGCTGCTCAGAGGATACTTCGGTATCTGAGGGGGACGTCTGATTTGGGGATTTATTACCCCGCAGGGATAGATGGGTCAGATCTTGTACTTGCAGGTTGGAGCGACTCGGATTGGGCCGGTGACGTGGACCACAGGCGGTCTACAACAGGTTACTGCTTTACTTTGGGTGCAGGTGTTATTTCATGGAGTAGCAAGAAGCAGCCCACGGTAGCCCTTTCGTCTACGGAGGCGGAGTATCGGGCCGCGTCTTCCACCACATGCGAGGTTGTGTGGCTTCGGAGATTGTTGGAGGAGCTTGGGTGCCCCCAGACTCGTCCTACATTGCTGCGATGTGACAATGAGAGTTGCATTGCCTTGGCAAGAAATCCTGTTTTTCATGCCCGGACGAAGCACATTGAGATCCAGTACCACTTCATCCGAGAAAAGCTTCTGGATGAGACCATCATTGTGGAGTATTGCAAGACGGAGGATAATCTTGCGGATTTGTTTACGAAGGCGCTTCCTCAGGCTCTACTTCGGCAACATTCCAGATCCCTCAGGCTTCTGCCCTGTCCAGGCTCTGAGAGGGGGTGTTAGAGTTCATAGCCTGTTTTTAGGCAGCAGCACAGCTGGTCCAGCAGTCGGACCAGCTGCACAGTCGGACTGCCACGTGGCAGTCTGACTGCCTGCAGCCACTTTTATCAGGCTGCGCCCCAGTTTTGAGCCCCGTTCTAGGTGATTTTTCGCCTATTTATTGCTGACGTTTTCAGCAGTCTGGCCATTATTTTTCTGTCGCAGATTACAGACCGGTGCCGTGCAGATCTCTGTCTCTGTTCACAGATTTCAGACAGCAGACAGTGCAGACTGCAGCAGACTTCGAGGCGGACAGCAGGTCGCATCGTCGAGGTGGAGACACGCAGTCCAGCGCACTGCGCCCGTGTATATCTTTGTATTCAGCATTCTTTATACAGCAGATCTTCAGTGTACACTGTCTCTTTCTCTCCCTTCTCTCTCTGCGTTCTCTCTCTCTCAGTCCTACGCTTCCGCACCGCTGCACTCTGACACAAACACCTGTCTTCGGGAAGCTGCTTCAAATTTATCACGATGAGCCTTGGGAATGTGAACATGGGCATCACACCCAAAAACCCTAAAATAAGAAACATCGGGCTTAGTCCCAAAGTATGCCTCAAAAGGTGTCATCCCATCAACGGCCGAAGTGGGGGATCGGTTAAGGATGTGGACTGCAGTAGCCATAGCCTCGGCCCACAGAAATTGAGGTGTCTGTCGGTGCTCCATCATGGTGCGCGCCATCTCGATCACACTTCGGTTCTTCCGTTCAAGAATGCCATTTTCTTGAGGAGTGTTGGTATTAGCAAACTCTTGGTGAATACCTTTATCTGCACAAAAACGAGCAAACTCATTAGAAACAAATTCACCACCCTTGTCTGATCGCAAGGTCCCGGATCGGTTCTCCTCAAAGAGAAGCCAATCCTTGAAGTGGGAGAAGGCCTCCGACTTCAACGCCAAGAAATAGGCCCAAGTCATCCTGCTGTAGTCATCTACCATCAATATGAAGTATGAGCTTCCTCTCAAGGACTCGTTCCTCATAGGGCCACAAAGATCCGTAGATACAAGCTCCATCGGTGAAGAAGACCGCCGCGAAGCTTTGTTGGGAATCGCATCTCTATGTTGTTTCCCACAAATGCAGGAGACGCATGGCTGCTGGCTCACCATTATGTGCGGCAACCCTCGAACAAGCTGTCCACGTGACGCCCTCCGAAGATAATCATAGTAGAGGTGACCAAACTGAGTATGCCATAGCTCTGACTGTGTCTGAGAGGTAAGAAGAAGAGTAGGGAGGGCGGTAGAAGACGTCAATTTGTAGATGCCATTTTTCTCATATCCTGATGAGAGAACCTTCCTTGACCCACGATCAAGGACTCGCACCGAATCACTGTCAAACTCCACCAAAAGTCCAAGGGAACAAATCTTATGAACCGAAAGTAGATGATACTCTAAACCTGGCACATGCAAGACCTCTGAGGTATGGGTACCACCACGTCCATCTGGAATAAGCTGCATCTCACCCCGTCTTGCAATAGACACCGAAGAGCTATCTCCAATGAGAATCTGCCCACTCGAAGGTCGCAACTGGGCAACACCAAAACTGATGAAGGAGTCATGTGTCGGGAGACACCACTATCAACGATCCACTCTCGAGCCTGGGGAGCTGTCATCGCAGCATTAAAAGCATTCGGTGTAGAGTCCTCAATGACAGCTAGATGAAGAAACGCAGCTGATGAGGGTGCAGCCACCGCTCCAGAATCCTTCGTGTCCTTCTTGTTGGTGTCCTTCTTGTCTTTGTTAGGGCAATCCTTCTTCCAATGGCCTGTCTTTCCACAAATATGGCATGTGGATTCTTTGTCCTTGTCCTTCTTTGACTTGTTGTCCTCCTTCTTCTTTTGGTCCTTCCCCTTCTTCTGAGTGGCTTGACCTGTCAAGGCTTCCGGCTTGGAAGCATACTATCCCTTCAATTGTTCCTCTTGGTCCAAGACCATAGGAACCAGCTCTTCCCACCGAAGAGTAGACTCACGTCCCGAAGCAATAAGGGCGGAGTAAAAAGCACCGAATTGTGGCGGCAACTGGGACAAAAGTGTGATCGCCATGTCTTCTGAGGAAATCGGCTTCCCCGCATTTTGAACCTGCATCTGAAGCTGTCTAAGCTTGTTGATGTGCTTCTGTAACGAAGAAGACTTGTTCACGGACAAGGTCCGCATCTGCACCTCCAAAGAAACCCGCTTTATAAGGGTCATCCGGTTATATATCTGATCAAGCTCCAGCCATATCTCTCGAGCCACCGTCAAGTGCTCTATGTGGGCTATCACAGCTGTAGTACAAGACAGAAAAAGAAAAGAACGAATCCGGGCATTCAGTTTTTCCCAGTGAGACTGTGCCTTGGCCAACTCCGCACGAGCATCGGAAGAGAGTTTGGACTTATCTCTCACCGAGGGCCGGTCGATCTCCTGTACAAGCTCCGCCAAATCGTAGGACTCAAGGATGACCAACATCATCATGCGCCAAATGCGGTAATTGTCGCCATCGAGCTTTTGATCTGCGGGAAGAGCCGGTAAGACAGGCACCTTCCGGTCCATGATCGTTTGGAACTCCAAGTCAATCTCTGTAGACATCTTCACCTGTAATGCCTTCACAAACGCAAAAGCAGCCCCCTCTGACTGTGAAAACGCAGCCTGCTAGGGCTCTTTCTTCCGTGTCCCGAACCTTCTTCACCCGCCGAAGGCGATGAAAAAGCAAAACCTGCACTTGAAGATTGAAAACTCAGCCTTCCTCCTCTTCAAACAGCAACAAACAGCAGCAAATCCACCAACTGGACTCCTTTTCCGCTCGCCCACGCTCACTTCAGCCTTGTTCCGAGGCGCAGCCCTCCCGCTCGCCTTCAAACGCTGGAAACGCAGCCTTGTGTCGTGATGGAAACTCCTCTTTAGGTTGGTTCTTCACTCAGCCAGCCCTTCTACAATGCTCTGATACCATGTCAGAGTGCAGTGATGCGAAAGCGTGGGACCAAGACTGAGAGAGAGAGAACGCAGAGAGAAGAGAGAGAGAGACAGTGGAAGATGAAGATCTGCTGTATAAGTGTGCTGTATACAAAGATATGCAGATATGTACACGGGCGCAGTGCGTTGGACTGCGTGTCTCCACCTCGACGATGCAACCTGCTGTTCACCTCGAAGTCCGCTGCAGTCTGCACGATCTCCTGCCTGAAATTTGCGAATAGAGACGGAATCTGCACGTATCTCCAGCCTGAAACCTGTGTACCGAAGTGGGAGAGGACTGCTGGAATATCGGCTATAAATAGCCAAAAACCAGGCGCTCAATAAATGCAGGTCGGCTGCATTTATTAAATGCAGCCGACTGTCCTGGTACAGGTCGGGGGCAGTCCGACTGTGCAGTCCGATTGGCTGCCGGCGGACAGGACCTGATCGTTAACAGATGTCAGATGTTGATTGGGCTGAACTCAACAAGAAGGCCATTGCATACATTAAGATGGTTGTGTCGATGACGTGCTTACTGACATTAAGCATCTTGATATGGGTTATGCTATATGGAAAAAGTTAAAAGGACACTTATGAAAATACAACTCCAGTGATCAAGTGCATCTCATGCGCAAGCTTGTGAACATGGAGTTGGATGAGTCTATTTGAGTGCTTTCATAGGGATTTTGAGTCAGTTGCAAGGCTAGTTTGCCGGCCTTCAATGATAAATTGAAGGCTATTTTCTTGTTGATGACTTTGCTTGATAGCTAGGAGTCTTTCGTTGTTTCACTTAGCAACAATCTTGTAATCTTTGATGGTGTTAGGGGCTCTATTCTCAATGAGAAGATCAGAAGAAAGTCCAGTGGAGAAAGCAGTGGTTCAGCTTATCATCTTAGGGGTATGTTAGAGAAGAGGGGTAATGTAGCAAATAAAGACAAAAGTAGGAGTAAAAGCAAGGGCAAATAGTAGGATGTTACTTGCTATCAATGTGGGTGTAAAGGGCATAAAAAGCCTGATTACCGGTACTACAAGAAAAAGCAAGAAAGAAAGAAACAACAGGGAAAGAAAAAGAAGGATGACAACTCTTTCTCAAAAGAAGTTGCAAAGGCAAATGTTGCATCTAGTGTGGTCATTGAAGAGCTTCTTGACACTGGAGAGATACTTGTTGTAGCCTCATGCAATGATGTAGATATTATGGCAGTAGCAGGTGATATGCAGATTCACATCAACTCTTTCAAGTGAAAAAAGTGCCTTCAAACCCTTTTGACTCATGTGTCCAAGACACTTGTGCTATAATTTCATATATGATTGTACTTTAGCTGTTGCAACAAACTTTTTATGAAGTGTCTTGCAGTAGAGATAATATAGAGTTTTCTTTGTACCACCTCTAGTGACTAGGATAGACCCTTTCTGTATCTTCCATATTCCACCACCAAAAGTAGTGAAGTAACCTTTGGTATCTAGTTTTCCAACTGAAAGTAAGCATCTTTTTGATACCAGGTAGATACCTAACATCATGAAGAATCAATTCTTGACCATTTTCAAGAGCTAGGTGTATGGTTCTCATTTCTTCAATATCACATGTATGAATGTTGCCTAGATAGATTTTTCCAAGATTATCTTTTACATAAGAAGAAAAACACTCCAAAGATGGAGTTACATGAAATGAAGCACCACTATTAACACACAATGTTTGACTATAGCTATACCTATGTTGCTTGTCTTTCTTTCAATCTATCTTTTTATCTTGCACTCCATCTTCTATTGTGTATTCAGAAATGGAGTTTTTCAACAACCTTTTGTTGTTCTATTTTACTTTGTGTCATGCGTTTTGAAGTACTTGCAACCTCATCATCTCTTCTCCGCTTTTCCTCTACAATAGTATCCATATTCTACACTTTGTCTAAATATGCATATGCTTTAAATGAATCCCTTGAAGTATCCAAATCTATCATACTCTGTATAGTCTAATTAGTGCATGATAATTCAACCTTAGTTATCTTTCTCTTCTTTGCATAATCCAAATCATGAGACCTATCAATTCGGAAATACATTACTTACAACCGAAACTGTAGTTGGATTGATAGTGATGCCTTTGCCCGAAGCTTCGTTGTTGGTTATAGGATTGCCATCCGCATGTGACATTCTTCGCTTGGGGGCTATCGTCTGTAAGTAGACTCAAGAGATTAAGAAGGTGGAATAGATTCAAGATGGGAGAGCGTAAGAGAAGATGGTTAAGTCGATGATCGAGATAGAGGGGATTGTGCAGCCTCTCGGGGCGACTTTTCTTTCTCTCTTTCTCTCTCTCTCAAGCTCTCTCTCATAATCTTTTGGAGAGGTATCCTTCTCTCTACCTCTCTCTTGCAGAGCCTCTCGGGGTCTCCTTATCATTCATTGTGCTTCCTCATGCCTCATATTTATAGTGAATTAGAGGAGAGGGCTTGTGGCTGAGAAGTGAAGCTCTTTGTGGAGGGGGATCTTGGAAAGATCAGTGATCTGATGCTCAGATTATAAATCTGATGGTTCCATTGGCTCCGAAAGGGGGGTAAAACTTCAAGATACTTGCTTAGAAAGCTCTTAGTTCACTCATTCTTCTTTTCTCTGTTCGAAGTGCTGTTTTCTGTCTGTGGAATGCGATCACGGCACGCGTGATTTTGTAAATCCTCTCTTTATTTTTTTCTTTTATAAAATCTCTAAACTAACTAAAACATCACTTGTATTTTCTTTTAAATAACATCCAATTATTTGCATTGTAAAGCATTATCTGGCAAGTTCTTGGCTATGGTTGAAGTTTATTCACAGATGGAACTTTGGCACAAAAGACTTGGCCATATCAGCTAGAAAAGCCTTTAGGTTCTCTTCTCTTTAGGGAGATTTGATGTAAAAGGCTCTGGTCTTGAATTTTGTAATGATTGTGTATATGGAAAACATGTGAAGTCTCCTTATTACTCTGGTGTCGTTAAGAAGTCCAATGCTCTTGATTTAGTACACTTTGATGTGTGCACTATGCTTGTTAATTCCTATGGGGATGCACGATACTTTGTTACTTTTATTGATGATTTTAGTAGATATGTGTTAAAGAGCAAAAATGAAGTGCTCGATGCTTTTAAAAGGTTTCATGCTTTTGTTACTACACAGAAAGGGCTTAAGTTAAAAGCTATAAGAATGGATAATGGGGCTAAGTATGTTTCTAATGAGTTAAAAAAGTTTTGTGAGATGCATGGCATTAAGAGAGAGTTGATAGCCCCTTATAATCCTCTATCAAATGACGTGGCTGAAAGATATAATTGCACACTTTGTGAGAGAGTCACATGCATATTATCCACAGTTAATCTCTTGCATCAGTTTTGGGGAGAGACTCTTAAAATTGCAGTTCATATATACAAATGCTCTTCCAATCGTGCATTGGAAAATGACATTCCTGAAGAGGTTTGGTCTAGCAAACTTGCTTTATATGACATTTGCGTATCTTTGGTTGTGATGCCTTTGTGCATGTTCCTATAGATCATAGGACTAAACTAGACATGAAATCCATCAAGATGGAGATGAGGGAGAGATGAGTTATAGAGTTTGGCTCCCTCAGAGTAGGAAGATAGTACGCAGCCAAGACGTAGTATTTAACGAGGCAAAGTTGCTGAAACATACTACACAAGATGACCTTGACAAAAAGAAGGCCAAATTTCAGCATGAACAGTTAGCCATTCAACAGCCATTAGCTGAAAATTCTATTCCTTTTGATGCTAAAAATGAGTAGTAGTCCATTGTGCTACAACGAGAAGATAATGGATAGTAAATAGATGCATAGGATGCATAGCAGCTAAGAAACATGTTTCTTTGAATTTGAAACTTACAAAACGTTTCTGAGAGTAAAAAACGTGGGCATTTTCATTTTATTTTAATTTTTTAGTGAGTTGGAATCCAAAATATGGTTTTTTTGACAAAAACTATTAGGCAATGTTAAACATGATGATGATGATGTGTAATGACTCGTGAGGGCTCAAGATTTTGGATGAGAGAATGATTTTTTTGTGATTTTGTTTAGTTATTGGACTTTGTCAATCTAGTATCTATTCTTGTCTTGAGACTTGAATATTATACGACTTTTATGAGTTATTTATGATATATTACGATTCATTCTTGATTTTGACATTTTGTTAGTTTGTTTTGAAATGAGAATCATGATGTTGCAACTCGACTCAGTCCATATTATAGAGGCTATTTACATGTTAATTTTAATTTTCTTTGTATGATATGTATGAATCATAATGTTTGAGTTCTAAACCATAGTATAGCTTGTCCAAAGACTAACTTTGACATAAGTGACAAGTCAATAATGGATCATGGATATGTAATATATAATGTACTATTCTCAATTGACTCTATTATCACTCAAGCTCAATTAGCTATTCTTTGTTTAAGAGAGAGTTCCATAGAGGTTTAGAACCTAAAATCCCTTTATTAAAAACCCACGTTTTTTATTTTAACCCTTCTTGAAAGAAACTTACAGAACACATTTCTGACTTTTCGTTTCTAAACGTTTTTGATGTTTTTGATTGCTATAATAGGATGGAATAGGATAGCAAGAAGAACCTATTGAAAACAGGTTATAGCAACAAGGAAATGCTGAAAATCAGCCACTTGGTGATGGTGTGTATATACCTGAGGATGTAGGCCCATTGCTTGACAATACAGATAATTGGGTAAGAAGGTCTACACATGTCAGAAGGTAGCTACTACAGAGGTTTCAACCATCTTTGGATTGCATTTTGTTGTGATTGATGAGGGTGAGCCTTTAACATTTAGAGAGGCACAATCATGTGAAAATAAGAGAAAGTGCTATGCAGGAAGAGATGAAGTCTCTATATGCAAATAACACATGGGAGCTTGTACCTTTGCGTAAGGATAAGGAAGCTATCCCTAATAAATGGGTTTACAAAGTGAAATGTATTGATGGGAAGCCCAAGTACAAGGCACGTTTGGTTGCTAAGGGCTATACACAGAAGGAAGGCATAGACTTCTAGGAGGTCTTTTCATTAGTGGTGAAGATGACTACGCTTCGTGTTTTGTTTGTTCTCAGTGCATCCTTGGATTTAGAGTTGGATGAGATAGATGTGAAGATTGCTTTTCTTCATGGTGACCTGGATGAGAAGTTGTACAGGAAATAGCCAGAAGGTTTTGCTATTCCAGGGAAAGAGCACTTGGTTTGTAAGTTGAAACACAGCTTATATGGACTGAAACAAGCCCCTAGACAGTGGTACAAAAAGTTTGATAACTTCATTCTCAGCCATGGATTTAAATGTAGTCATGCAAATCACTGCTTATACACTGGAGTACTTTGAATGCTCTTAAAAGGCAACTGAGTTCAGCCTTCTCAATGTAAGATTTGGGGGCAGCTGAACACATTTTGGGCATGCACATTAAAAGAGATAGAGAGCAGTACTTGTTGTTTCTCTCAGAGGACAAGTACATTAGCAAAGTACTCAATGGGTTTAATATGGATGATGCTAAGCCTCTTGGTGTGCCTTTATTGCCACATACAAAGCTTAGCAAAGCTGATTGCCCAAAGGATGTTTTTATGAATTTATGGTAGACAAGGTAGGAGCTAATTGGTTAGCCATCAAAATTTTCTTCTCAACAAGGGTCCAAAATATGTGATGGGGACAACAGAGAGAGGTCATGTTTATTTCATTGGAAAAAAAGCTTGCAGCAACATATGAGAAAGTTTGTGAGGAAAGAGAAGCAATAGGAGCACCTCTCTATATGTGAGTAATGGAGATTGGCACAAACAAATGCTGATGCAATGACACAAGCTACATTGATAAGAAAGTGGTGGAGAAAAGGCTATGTTCAAGAGAGGTACCACTTTGGGCCGTTAAGTGGGAGGTTGTTGGGTGCAAAGTCCCTCTGTCTCCATGCATAAAGTTATATGGGTGTGAACACACCCTTATTGTACCCTAACATATAAATACATTCTTGATTCTTTGTGTACCATCACAATCTGGTACACCTATCTTTGTGTTCACTCTCTCTTACTCTCAATGCTGTTGCTTGCACTTCTGACTCGCACTTCCATTGTACACACTTCCCTCCACGGGCAAAGTGATCCCTTTGATGTTGCTCAAATCCATTTCTTTCTAGAGTAACCATCCTAGAGCATTTGTGGGAATGACAAATAGTAGTGGAGCCAAGGGGCACCCCTGTCGGATGGCCTTTCCAAGGGGAAAGGATTCAATTAGAGTTCCATTGACTGCTACTCTAGGCCCAATCAGAATTACTCCAGCTAGAAAGCGTGGTCCCATCTCCATACATGATCCCGTAGGATCGAGTCCCCTGCAAATACTGAAGGACACACAAGGTTGCCCTCCAGTGATCCTGAGTAGGAGCCTGCATGAAAGAAGACAACAAAGCCACCATAAAAGAGATATCCGGCCGAGTGTGAATAAGCCAGATAAGTGAGCCAACAAGGCACCTGTAACGGGTGGGATCAGTAAGGGGAACTCCAGCTGCCAAAAGCTTGGACTCAGGGTCCATGGGGCAGGAAATAGGCCGACACTCGGCCATACTAAATTCCGAAAGAAGCTCGGAAATGTACCTCTGCTGCGAGATAAAGATGCCCTATGCCATCTCATAGATCTCCAAACCAAGAAGGAAGTGAAGGATCCCGAGATCCGTCATGTCAAACTCCTACGGTAGAATAGACCGAGTGTGCTCCACCTGCTGAGTGTCGCTCCCTGTAATAATAAGATCATCCACATACAAGATCAACAAAATACAAAGGTCACCCACAACCCTAAAGTAGAGGTTGGGGTCATGATCGGAGCGCTGAAAACCACTTTGTAGAAAGAAGCGGTCAATCCTCTGGTACCAAGCACGAGGAGCCTGCTTTAGGCCGTAAAGGGCCTTTTGCAGCTGGTAGACATGATCCTCCTTCCCCTGTACAAGAAAACGTGGAGACTGTGAAACATAGATCTCCTCCTCAAGGATGCCATTCAAAAAGGTTGACTTAACGTCCATCTGGTAAATAGGCCAATGGTGGTGAGCTGCAAGAGCCAAAAGAACTCAAATGGTGGACATCCGAGCTGTAGGAGCAAAAGTCTCAAAGTAATCGAAACCCGCCCATTGTGCAAAACCCTTGGCAACAAGCCTAGCTTTGTGCTTGTCCAAGGAGCCATCTGCAGGATACTTGGTCTTAAAGACCCATTTCACACCTATCACCTTCCATTTCTTGGGACGCGGTGCAAGGTCCCAAGCCTGATTTTGCTCGATGGAATTGAGCTTTGCCTGCATAGCTTGTCTCCAAACATCCTGTGCAAGAGCCTCCTCAACAGTGGAAGGCTCGGAATCCTGAAGAATTTGCGATATAAGAGTATAGTTCACACAGAGTGAACTATCTCGCGGGGCCCGTAATCGGGCTGATCTGCGTGGACCTGTAGAAGAAGCAAGAAAGTGAGTAACACCTGAATCCTGCATAAGTCGACGATACCACAAAGGAAGCTTGAGAGACTCCTGCTGCTGCGAGGGAGACCGAGTAGCCTCCGAAACTTGCAAAGCACCTAGCGGAAAAAGGGACTTCCCCTCACCAAGGGAAGGGAGATCCTCCTCATCTAAAGAAGGCTCTCCAGCAGATGGCGGTGTATCCCTAGAAGACTCTTGAGGGGAGGCTGAAGGGGTGGAAGTACTCGAAGAAGGAGTCATATCCGCCAAAGGGGGAGGGGAAGCCGAAGTAGAGGGAACAGAAGGAGGAGGAATAGGAGAGGGAGGAGCCGAAGAAGAAGGAGGGGTGCTAAGAGGCATCCTGGAAGGAAGAGTAGGGAAAAAAGGTGGGGGAGGGTCCATCGATGACGAAGAAGCACCTGTAAGAGAATTATCAATCGGATCCTCGGAGGCTGAAGCCTCGTCAAAGATCACATCCCTGCTCACCTCAATCTTCCGTGTCGTTGGGTTGTAGAGCCGATATCCCTTCGTGGTCATGCTATAGCCCACGAAGATAAGCTGTCTCGACTTAGAGTCGAGCTTCGTCTGCCTCTTCTTCTTGTCCACATGGACAAAAGCATCACATCCAAAGATGCGAAAGTGGGACATGGAAGGCTTCCTCCCAAAGAAAGCCTCATATAAGGAGTCATGTCCTGCAATGCCGAAGTTGAAGAGCGGTTGCGAATATGCACCGCTGTAGCCACCGACTCACCCCGAAGGAAATGAGGTAGACTCCTATGCTCTAGCATGGATTGGGCCATCTCCACCATGGTCCGATTCGCACGCTCCACCACACCATTCTCTGATGGTGTGTTTGGATGGGAATACTCTACCCGAATGCCGTGATCCTTGCAAAACTGAGAGAAAATGTGAGAAGTGAACTCGCCACCATGATCAGCTCGAATGCCACAAACTTTGGAAGTAGTTTGTGTCTCCATAAATACCTTTCACTCGCAGAAATGGGAGTACGCCTCGCTCTTGTACTCCAAGAAATAAGGCCACACATAATGACTGAAGTTGTCCACAATCAGCATCAGATACTTGGCCTTCCCAAGGGAGGCCGTGCCCATAGGTCCGCAAAGGTCGGTGTGAACCAACTTGAGCGGTGAAGAAGCCCTCCTGGAAGCAACTTCTGGGTGAGGTTGTCTATGCTGCTTGCCCCTCAAGCAGCTGGGGCATAAAGTGTGAAGAGGAAGGAAATCGGGAAGTCCCTCCACCATCTTTCTCCTAGAAGCTCGCCGTATCACATCAAGGTTCAGATGCCCGTAACGAGCATGCCAAAGCAGTCCAAGCTCGTGGGAATCCCTCATAGCCAAGGCTGTGAGCTTATAAAGCCCATCCTCCTGTGTACCTATCCAAAGAGCATCACCGGTAGAAGTATCCTCCACTGTGACCGCATCCTGGGTAAAAATGACTCGGGTACCTAGCTGAGTAAGACCATGCACAGGCAATAGGTTAAAGCCCAAATCAGGTACATAAAGAACTTTGGCGAAAGAAGACCGCCTATTTGAAAGCATAGGTAAAGTCCCCACGCCTCGAAGAGGAACTGTAGAGTTGTCACCAATGGTGATAGTGCCCCCTCTCGAACGAAGATCCTGAAGCCAATCGTGCCGAAATGTCATGTGGGAAGATGTTCCGTTGTCCACTAGCCAAGGCTTCTCTTGAGTGGTAGAAGCCAGGGTTGTATCCTCCTCAACAAAGACATGCACAAAAGCAGACTTTGTCGTGGTTGGGGCCGCCTTCGAGTCCTTCTCCTTGGGCTTTAGATGGGGGTACTTTTGCCAACACTTCTCCTCGGGATGAGTGCCCTTCCCACAGTGTGGGCACTTGGGCTTCTTCTCGTTCGCATCCTTCTTGTCCTCCTCCCTCGTGTCCTTGGCCTTCCCCTTCGGCTGCTTCTTCTTGCTACCACCAGTACCTGCAGTAAAAGCCTTGGTGGAGCCACTGGCACCCACCTCTCTGAGACACTCGTCATGCTCCAAGACAAGCGGGGAAAGTTCCTCCCTTAGGAGTTTATCGCGGGTCCTCGAGGTGATGAGGCTAGTATAGAAGACATCATACCGTGATGATGGCAGCTGAGTCAAGAGAATCATCGCCATATCCTTGGACGAAATCACCTGACCAAGAGAGGCTAACTCGCCTCGCATATCCTCCATCTTTGTGATGTGCTCCTTCATGGAAGAAGAATCATCAAGACTGAGCATTCGCAATTTCTTCTCCAAAGAAATCTTGTGGGTGAACGTCTTATGCTGATACAAAGACGCAAGCTTCTTCCACACTTCCGCCGCAGTCTGTAACCTGTGAACATGAACAAGAATGGAGTCGTGAAGACTCATAAAGAGAAAGGAACGGGCTCGAGAGTTGAGCCTATCCCACAAGGCTGCACGGTCCATAGAGGCCCCATCTGACTGATCCATCGGGGGACGGTCGATGGGTGAAGAAACAAGCTCCCATAGGTCGAATGTGTCTAGGATGCATTCCACCTTGCATGACCAGAGGGAGTAGTTGGAGCCATCCAACTTGTCTTCCTTCGGAAAGGAAGGGAGAATGGACACTTGTATCGAGGGAATCAAGGAAGGTATACGGACATCTGAAGCAGTCTTTGCCGATGGAACCTTCACAATAGATGAAACCCTCTGAGATACATGGACTGAAGAAGGACGGGTGTGAGGAGACTCCTCCTGTCGTCGATCACGAAACTCCTGATAATCCCGTCTCTGTTCAGAGGAATGAGGAGAAAGAAGCTCATCCTCTGAGTCATTGAAGCTTGAAAACTGGTAAGACATCTTCCAAATCTGCAAACACCAAACACACCAAAGAAAGTTTGTCGATGCCGAGTGATAACCACCAGAAGGGTCACTAACCACCGATCAGACTGTGAACGGCAAGAAATTGAGGTCGCCAAACACCAGAAGCTGTAAACGCAATTGGAGATGATGCAAACGCTGATTAGAAGCCGCCAGACACCAAAATGCAGCTTGGAGTGGAGTCGCCTGCAAGAATAAGGCCGCTAGATGAGGAGAAAACTGCCTGAAGAACAAAACACCACCAGGAGGAGTGTCGCCCAGCTTATAGAAGGCCGCCTTGCAGCAAAACGCAACCAGGAGGAGGTAGACGGTGACATGGCAATCACTGGAGAAGGTGCTTGCAGCAAATGCAAGGGTTGGGACCTACAGGAAGAGCTGCCTAGCTGATGGGGAAGAACTGACAGCAGCAGATGAAGGGGTTGGTGTCTCTCGGTTGATGGAAGCTCCTCCGTGCTCTTAGTTAGGAGATGATACCGTGTCGGAGTGCGCAACTGAAGAAGAAACACGAACACAGAGGAAGAGAGAGAAAGCAGAAAATGAAGGAAGAAAATCTGCACTGACTGAGATGAATGCTGAATACAAAGGCGTGGACTGATCAGTCCCTGCACGCAGCCCGGAGCGTTAGTGAGGGCACAAGATCAGGCTGGAAACAATGGCAACACCAATGCCAGAATGGGAGAGTGTGCTGAAATCTGCATAACAGTGTGTGGGACTGATGGGGGGGGACTGCTATATATAGCTCCCCAGCCTCCAAACTGGCCAACCTGGCCTAAACTGGCCGGCTGCATAAAAAAAGAGACCTAAAATGGCCGACTGCCACCCGAGAAGGAAATGCACAACAAAAACAGCAACACACAAATTGACAGAGCTCCTCTGTCTCCTACCAGACTTTGACAGGATCTCACAACCAGGAGATGACAGATTGACAATGAAATAGAGCAGGTTAACAATAGCGTCCTGTAATGAAGCCTTTTTGTTCTTTGCAAACCCATTGGTCTAGGTGTCTAGAGATCCTCTTAGCTAGTGTTTTAGCAAAATTTTGTATGTAGAGGTTAGACAAGTTATAGGCATTCAATTGGCTAGTCGGGCTTTGTCATCCCTTTTGTGGATTAATTTGATTACCTCAGAATTGAGGCAATGGGGAAGTTCCCAAAAGTGGAGAGATTACTTTCAAACCAATAGTGGGGGATGATAATGTCTTGGAGTTGCTGAAAGAACTCGTTGGGTAGACCTACCTTTTTTGAGTTCTTAAATGGTGTCAAAGAGTTCTCCTATCGTGAGTTCCTGGTCAAGGATGTCAGTAATGGATTGAGGAACTACCTTTGGTCTAGTTAGGGCAATCTTGGCTTGAGCTCTAGTTTTGTCAACCAAGGAGGGAGGGGGGGTTACTAAAGATATTAAAGTAGTAATTATGGACCAATATCACGTTTTCCTTTTCATTGGAGGTTTTCTCTTCTTTGTCATTAGTGAGCATGAGGAGGATTTCCCTATCTTTTTTATTGTGAAGGAGATGGAACATTTCTTTCGATGGTTTGTCAATTTTCCTTGCCCACCAAGTTTTGGTAAATAGGATAGCCCTATGTGCCTTAGTCTCTTCATTTTGTCTGAGTTTTGCCTTGATTGACATGAATTCTTTTTGTTTGTCCAAGATTCCTTGTTCAATTTGGGCTTCTAGGAGCTCACATTTGGCATTCTTTTGAGCCCTTGCATTCTTTTTGTGGGCTATGGATTTTTTTTTGACATCTTTGAGAAGATCTTTTGTTTGTTTCATTGCTTGCTCCCAATAACTACTACACGGGAGAGGAGGGAGGAGAAGACCATCTACCTATGTGTTCTATGCTCACTCGAACCAATCTGAGTTTAAACAGTTTGGGATCGGCATGGAACCAACGTGATCTAATTATACTATCTTGGCTCGATAGGGTGAGTTGTATTGGCCAATGGTTCGATAGAGAAATGTCATTGTGGGTTTTGGTGTTAGCACTAATGAAGGTCACTATGAGTCCCGTAGAGATATAGGCTCGGTCAAGCCTAGCTTTTTTAAGGTTTCCCCCCTTTTTGTTGGGGGTAAAGATGCTTGTGCTTATGCCGACTGTGTATTACTACATTGATAGTACCCGCACACCTGTACATTGTAAGTGGCAGGCCTGCACATTTGTATATTGCAGGTGGTGAGGGCCCGTCACTGTCACTTCATTCTTTATTCTTTCAATGACATTTAAATAAGGGAAGGCCGGTCATACGTATTGTGATTGTTAGAGTTCCCACAACTTGAGTCTCTCTCTCTCTTGCTCTCTTGCTCCATTTGCCATAGCTCACTTTTCCATTGCTTCCGCTTGCTTGTGCTCTCTCTCGGGCTTCTACCTTCAACTGGTATTAGAGTGTTAGTTAAAGGAGCTTTTCTTTAGTGTGCTTCAGCCTGGATTTGAAACCTATAGCTCAAGGTTTAATGGCTGCCCCTCAAGAAGGTATGCATTAGTTCTATGCTTCCTAGGCCTCTTCTAGGCTTGTGTGGGCTCCTTCTTGGCATCAAGTAGACCTGACTGAGCTTCAACAAGTGCTGTAGTGTGGTTATTAGCAATAGCAGTAAACAAGATAAACCTGCCGTTTATTCTGTGCTCTAGTGTGGCTACCAATAGCAATAAACAAGATAGACCTGCAGTTTGTTTTGTGTACGACAGACCTGCTGTCTACTTTGTGCAGGACAGACCCGCTGTTTATTTTGTGCAGGATAGACCTGCTGTTTACACTGTGTAGGACAGACTTGCTGTTCACTGCATTGAGGATAGATCTGCTGTTTATTGTGCTCAGGAAAAACTTGCTGTTAACTACTGTTCAGGATGTACCTGCTGTATACTGTCACAGCAAGCTAATTGACTGTGAAAGTCTATGCCTGTTGCCATCTAATGATATTCGTTTACTCCAGTGGATGTATTGATGTATGACATTGATGCTATACATCCGGATATACTTAGGGAATATCTTGAGCTTTGCATTTGAGCTTGGTTACATGTATTGGAGCTTTGGCCAGTTGCTACAGTGATCATTGACATTACGAGCTTGAAGGTTCTCTTAGGTTTTATGCTCTTGGCTCTACGCTTGATGTATTTGGGATTTCGAATGGCTATGTACTTGATGTTTTGAGCTTGTTCATTTGGGATCCGGTTTTGTTCTAGTGGGAGTCACTTCAGCTACTTAGCTATTTTGCATTTGAGCAGATCTTTGGGTTTATGAAGTTGAGCTTACCTTAGTGAGACTGTGGGACTTGGTTGAGTTATGTCTATGCTCTTCGGATGTTATTTGGATGCGGCTGTTGCCTAATGGGCTAATTTGATTTATGCTTTGAGCCGGCACCTATATTTGTGAGGTTATTGTTAGTGATGTATTCGTCTTGCTTGGGTATGTATTGAGCTTCTTTATACTTGCTCAGTCAATTGTGTATATGGCAGTTCTCTTTGGTTATCTTGAGACCTACTATATGCATGACAATTATGCCTATTGGATGTATCCCACTCTAACACATTGAGTTTGATAGTTCTTGGTATTGGTTGCATGCCGAGTGATTGCTAGTGGTTAGTTCATATCCTGTTTCTTGCAAGATATACCTAGCAATTACAGATTGGATTCTATCAATTGATTGTTCACACTTGGCTTTGGAACTTCTGCTGTTATTATTTTCAGCTTGCTGTAATTGCAAGTTTATTCATCATTTATGAGAGCAGATGCCTTGGATTGACCATCATTCTTTGGCGATTAGTGGACAGCCCTACTCTTTGCAGTTTTCCCTCTGTTAGATACTATCTTGGTTGTGCTTTTGGACTATTTTGTTGTCATTTGCAGTAATGTGTTTGCCTTGGACTGTGCTTTCATTTACTGCATTATGGTTGGTGGGTTGAATGATAGTGCTATCTTCAACATTGACGGGTTGGATGGGATCAACTACAACTATTCGAAGGCATAAGTTTGGCAGGTTCTAATGCAGAAATTGCAGATTAAGCCATTGAGACATGAGGGTGTCAAGCCTGAACGCATTAATGTAGAAGATTGGGTTGAATTGGATGAGTTATATAAATCTACAATCATTTTGTTACTCTCTAAGTAGGTCTATTATAATGTTGCCTTTGACTAGCAGACCTCGTGGCAGTTATAGGATAGGATTTGTAATGTCTATAATAAGCAAAGTCCTGCCTGTCAGATGTATTGGCTGAAGCAACTCATAGACCTTCATATGAAGGAGGGGACTTCCATGTTTGCCTACTTAAATGAGTTTCATTCTATCTTTAGCCACTTAGCTTCACAGGGAATTGAATTCAAGGACAATCTTCCTCCCTTGTTCTTTTACTAGTTATGTTGCTTGAGTCATGGGACACAGTCTGTACTGCTATGTGTGTAAATATGCCTGCTGATGGGCTGAAATTCCAAGATGTAGAGGGTGCGCTCGTGAATGAAGAGGTTAATAGAAAAAGTGCAGATGTTTCTCTCCTCTTTCATGCTTTGATAGTTAGAGGCAATAATGGTAGGAGTGGTAATGACCACCATGGGAGAACCTCTTAAAAGTCTCGTTCTTAGTTACGTGGACAGTCTTGCGGTAAGTCCCGTGGCCATAAGTCCGCATTGACTTGTCACTATTGTGGAAAGCAATGTCATATTTAGCCATTGTGCCATAAAATGCGTGATGACAAGCACAAGAAAAAGGGAAAGGGTAAAGTGCAAGAAAAGAATGATGATCACAACATTATTCCTAGTAAGTCCAATGTCAAGATTGAAGAGATTAATATTGCGCAAACTGATTCTGATGATGACTACATGGTTGCAAAATCTTCTTTTGATGTTTCACAGTTGATTGATGCCTCGTCCACCTACGCTCAATGTTGGCTAATTGATTTAGGGACTTCATTTCATGTCACCCCTCATCGAGAGTGCTTCCACTTCTACCACAACATGATAGGATCATCGAGAGTGTTTTGTTGGGAATAAAGGCTCACCGTTCCTTTTACAGTGTTCCGGTGTGAATGCATCCGCACCCTTACACTTGTACTATATAGATATTATCGAAACCTAAAGTGGTACATCTTGTCATTGTACCAAAACAGTGTGTTGTGCTCTCACTCCTGCTTACTTTTCCTACTCTGAACTCTGCACTCAGTCTGACCTGCACTGTCTCGATCCTTGCAATACAGCCATTAAATTGGTATCAAAGCAGGCAAGTGGCAGCTTGGCAGTTGGTCAGCCGTCATAGGCGAGTTGGGGGCATATGACTACTGATAGTCGCAGCACGTGACATGTAGGCAAGCGTTTGACTAGACGGAGCACCAGGCGGCAGTCACATGTGTACGCGTGCAGATTTGACAAGTGACGGGTGGTGTAGCTAGCAGGTGACAAGCACGCAGGTCAGAGGCAATAGGCAACGGCGCAGGTACAGCCAACTCTGACAAGTTTAGCAACCAATGGAGTTAGGGTGCGCAGTGAGCCAACAAGCCAGCGCAGACAGCAAGGAGCACACAACAGATATTTTTTGCCAATTTTTTATTATTTCCTGCAAATTTTCTTCTCTCATTGGCGAGCATTCATGGGCACATGGACAGTGTGCAATTTTGACCTAGAAATTTGGGGCTTTTTCCAGATTTGGAGACTTCGATGCAGGATAGGACAATTTGACTCAAAAATTGCAAAATTGATGCACATTTGCTCGGAAAATTTTTAGGCTTTTCACATTTTAGTGAAATTTCTTTAATTTCACTAAAATTTGTGCACATCGGAGCCAAGAAAATTGCGACTTTTGCAAAATTTCTTCAATTTTTGCAACAATTGCCTAGTATATGCACTTGGGTACGTGTATTGATGCAATCTGTACAGTTTTCCTTTTGAAAATTTGGGGCTTTTGACTAAAATTGTGAAATTTGTGCCCATGAATGCTTTTGGAGGAGAATTTGGAGTCAAATTTTGGGGATTTCACATGTAATTGGTGCATTGGCCTATGAATGTGGCTATAATTGCTTGTCGAGTGCAGCAATAGATACTCTCTAATTTTGAAAATCTATTTGCAGATCTGAAATTTCTACAATCTCTTTATTTTTCTCTGCTGGTTGGTACTTGCAGTGTACCGTGGTCACTTGTGTGACATTTGGGCTTGCATTTGGTGACCCTTGAGTCAATTTAGTGTTGCGAATTATGGATGGAAACAATGACAGTAGCAATCTTCTGCACATCAAGAAGCTTGAGGGTGCACATAATTTTGCAATATGGCAAAAACAATGCTACAATGTCTTGGTGCAGAAGAAACAGGTGAAGGCCATCAAAGCGAAAGGAATAAAACCAGCAGGTATGGAACGAGAAGAATGGGATGATTTGGATGAGCTTGCATGCTCTACCATTGAGCTCTTAGTGTCAGACAAATTGCTCTTTAACATTGAGAAGCTGAATTCAACATATGCAATGTGGCAAAGACTTAAATAATTGTATGCTCGGAAAAGTGCAGCCATCAAGGTTTATTGGTTGAAAAAGTTAATGGACTTTCGCATGAAGGTACAACTATGTCTGTACATTTGAATGAGTTCAATTCCATTTTCAGTTAGTTGATTGCTTTGGATTTCCATATTGATGATGAGTTCAAAGCTATCTTCTTGCTATGCACTTTATCTAAAAGTTGGAATACTTTCAGGACAGCTTTGAGTAACTCAAATGCTCAGCTATTATATTATGATGTGGAGAGTTCTTTACTGATAGAAGAACTCAAGAGGCAAAATAATTGAGCAAATAAGTCTTCTAATGCATTGCACACTAGAGACAGATTTCAGCAAAAGGTCAGTTCTGAAAATAGAGCATGCAACAAGTCTCATGGCAAAAATGTGGAGTGTCATCATTGTGGCAAGAAAGGGCACTAAAAACGGGACTGTTTTCAATGGAAGAAAGAGAAAGGTAAAAACAAAAACATAGAAGACAACAAGGTTGAGAAAAAGGACAGCCAATCTACAAAGAAGAGTACAACAATGACAACTATGGCGACCATGACGACTATGACGACTATCACGACCTTAGGATATCCGACGGGACTCTCTATACAAAAAAAAATCAAACGACAATAAGCAATCCCTTTGAAGGGGACCAAAAAGGAGGGTTGGAAGAGCGGGACAATAGGCTATTAGGGCTAGAGGAAAGAACAGGTATGGCAAAGGACGATAGGATTATTAAGAAAAAAAGGGATAGAGGGAGCCTTTCCTTTCTAATTGAAGAAAAAGTGGGATCTTTGACAGGGCCAGAAGTCGAGAAAACCAAAGAATTTCTATCAAATTATCAATAGTTAAAGGATGCGCTAGTAGACCAATAGGAGGATTGGACCACAGAACGTATAGTAGAGGAAGCCAAAATCATAGTACAAGGGGATACCTCTATCATAGAGGAGGTAGAGAAGGTATACAAGTCCATAGAAAAGGGGCATACCGTGAGCATTCAACTACCATCTACGCTCTGTCTCTCAACGACCATGGAGGGGATAAACTACCCTCTGGCTCTAGCCTTAGAGTAATCTATTGAATAATCAAAGCGATCTCAAATGCAATTTCAAAGTCTTTTCGACCTAATAAATAGGGCAGCATCCCTAATAGTGGATGCTGTTTATATACTATTTAGGCTATTTAGGAGCCAAGGCAGTACCTATTTAAACTATTGATGCCCCATTAAGAGACTATTTGCCACCTCTTACACTCAATTAACGGGTTATCCAAGGCTAATTTCCCATGAAGTGGACGGATCCGGCTCTATCTCTTGTCTAAAGGGGGAGTGTAAGAAGGTTTTCAAGGAGCTACTACAAGAGAGAGTCCTTCCGCAACATCTAGTTATTGAGGAACTAGATATGGTGGCCTGTCACACGGCGATATATGCGGGTCTCATAGGGAGAGGTTTAGCTCCCAATACATTGGAGGCCTACAAAACGGGCCACTTTTGGTCCTTTATTATGTCCAATGGGGAGAGGATATCCCTAAAAGACCGCTAAAAACTCTCCTTTATGCCAGTTTAAATGGTGCTAGTCTTACAGGGGCAGGAGCCATACGAGAACAAGTGATGGATTTCTATATGGGTTTAGACAAGTCTGAAAAATATTCTTATCTACAAAGGGTTTTACACCATCCCATTCTTCAGGAGCTTGCTCTATTTTAGTCGTCGTTAAGCAAGAGAGAAAGGATCTATCTCCCCTCCTGTGTACTACCATACTACGGGAGGGTAGAAGAAGAACTAAGCGGGAAGTCCGGGGGGAGTCGGTATCATGGGGGGTTGCTCTCCTCTTGTATATTAGCCTCTCACGAAATAGTTCTTGCCTACTTGATAGAGGCTCTCTACCAAAAGAGGATAGATATTCCCCTTTCCCTAGAGAACAATGGACTTCTAATCCTTACCTAAGCAAAACAACGAGATTTCGTGTTTGAACAACTAGATAATCTCTTAAAGCAACAAAGCAACTGCTTCTTAGGAGTCAATATCTCATTAGAGAGAAAGGGTTAGATCACTTAGCCACCTCAATCTGTGCGGTAAAGAGGCAAGAATGGGAAATAGTCGTCATAGTCATCATAATCGTCATAGCCATCATAGTTGACCTCTCTTTTTCACTCTTACGGTATTTCAAATTAGTTTGCGCCCCTTTCTCAATTTGACTCTTCCTTATTTTTTTCACTAATCTCTTCAATAAGTGGAGGATCTTATGAACCACATAGTCACCTTAATAGGCACCTTCGGAGTCATGAAATACGTATTTGATCAGGTTTTAATGCAGTGTCTCCATTATTTTTAGGAATTTGTCCGTGATTCTTTAAAGCAAAGTAAAAAGCTCTTTTCCAATGAGCAGCAACCTATTGTGCTAGATATTGCCACAAAGGTATGGGAGAAGCTTAGTCATGCGTCCTCCCCTGAGAAGACCAACATGTGGTTCCATCCGGGCCCCTTTACTGGGTCTTTATACCAATATATAGTTCCTGGTTTGCCCGATCTATTTTATTTCTTCCTACATACGTTATTACCTCTCCCTTTAGATTTTTTATAGAAAAAAGAAAAATGGACTCACTAAGAGAACGAACTCGCGATATGGCTGTGCAAGGTTTATAGAGCATTGCTATATCTAGCAGAGCGGTTTGCTTATTGCCGCCAGATGATGGGGGTTGGATAGTATATGTTTATTTCAGCTTTATACATACATAGACTTAGTTGATTATTTTCTCTACCTTTAGGCATGTTGCCTTAAGGTGGAAGGTTGTTGGGAATAAAGCCTCATTGTATCTTTTATGGTGTTCGGGTGTGAACGCACCCTTATACTTGTACTTAATATATATTATCAAAACCTAAAGTGGTACATCCTGTCATTATACCAAAACACTTTGTATGTTGTGCTCTCACTCTTGCTTACTCTTTCTACTCTAAACTCTGCACTCAATCTGACTTGCAATTAGTCTCGATCCTTGCGATATAGCCATCATGTTTCCACTCCTACTGCAACATGATAGGATCTGTTAGATTGGGTAATGACTTGGGATTGGATATTATTGGTATTGGAGATGTTCAGTTTTAGTTTCCTTTAGGCAATATGTTTACTTTGCATGATGTATGCCATATTTTGGCTTTGGCTAAAAGCCTCCTTTTAGTTGGATAGTTGGATGATGCAGGTTATGTTGTATCTTTTGGTGATTCCTTATGGAAGCTTATTCGTGGGAATTTTGTTCCAGCATGAGGTGCCAAGTTTGACACTCTTTATTTCTTACTTGTATCTGGGTCTATCGATTATGTTTTAGTAGTGGTTGTAGTATCACATGTATCATTGTGGCATCATTGCCTTGGGCACATGTCATCAAAAGGAATGAAATGCTTACTCGTTTGCAATATCTTCCGTCCCTTGACTACAAGTGTTTTGATTCTTGTGAACATTGTCTTTATGGTAGACAAGCTGCAGTTTGCATAAGAAGTTTGGTATTATACGCATGGGTGAGCCTTTGGCTCTTGTTCATTCTCATGTTTGTGGACCTATGTCCTAGAAGTATTTAGGTGGCATGAAGTATTTGTTACTTTCATTGATGATTATTGGTATAAGGTTTGGACATACTCCATAAAGTAGAAATCGAAAGTCTTGGTCACATTTTTGTGTTGACTTGCTTTTGTTGAGAACCAATTTGGGTATAGATTGAAATACCTATGATTTGATAATGTGGGTGAGTATGTATCTAAAGCCTTTGAGAAGTTTTGTGATGAGAGGAGTATTAAGCGTTGGTTAACAGCCCTTTACACCCCACCCTAGAATGGTATGGTTGAGCGCATAAATAGGACAATTTAAGGGCGAGTTCGTAGTATGCTTAGCGAAGCGGGCTTACCGTAGTACTTTTGGGTTGAGGTACTTACCACTATCATACACTTGATTAATCGATCCCCATGTAGTGCTCTTGACTATTAGGTTGCAAAGGAGGTATGGTATGAAAACCTCCATCATATGCTCATTTGCGTATCTTTGATTGTGAGGCTTTCTGCCATGTTTCCAAGGACAAGCGCAATAAGCTTGATCCTAAGTCCGTAAAATGAATTTTTCTTGGTTATGGGGATGTAGTGAGATGGGCTATTGCTAATGGGATTTGCATGTTCGGAAGGTTGTCCGTAGCGCCATGATGTTGTTTTCCGTGAGGAAAAAAATGCATAAGCAGCCTAAGTAGGTTGTTTAGGTATGCAAATGATATTTCAAAAGGAGTCTCTTGTTATACTATACAGCCAACTAGATAGCCTGTAGTAGTTGATGCTCCAACGGCCCAAAACCATGATGTTAGATAGGAGATATTGTTAGCAGATATTAGTCAACTCATGGTGTGAGTTTGTGTGCAGAGGCTGGGCATTTTATGTAGCATTTTATGCAGTATTTTATGGCACATTTTTGTTGCCATTTATGATGTATTTTTAGCATTTATTGCTGGCCGACCAGCATTAAATGCTGGCCGACTTGCATTTTATGCTCCCCACTTTTGTGGCTATTTATAGGGCTCCTCCTCCACAGTCTGTAGTACTTTAGCCATCAGTGGAGATCCTTCTGGGAGAGAGGAGCCGGTGCTGAGGAGCCCACGCAGCCAGTGACTCACCGTTGTATGCTGCTGTCTCGTGTTCGATATGGATTCCATTTCCCGAGCATACATCTGAGTTCTCATCTGTCTACTGTGTTCATTCATTCTTTCTTTCTTCTGTCTTGTGTTTCAGCATTTATTTCAGCATATTCTTTACGCTTCCATTGCTGCACCACTTCTGACATGGTATCAGATTTCAGGCTGCAACCTATTTGTGCTGTGTTTTCTTGCTGATTTCAGGATTTACACCCTTCTTGCTGATCAGGCAGCTGTCCTTCCTGCTGGCGACTGCTGATTTGCTGCTGGCGACAGTGTTTCAGCATTTGCTTTTTGCGTTTTTCTGGACAGATTTGCGTTTACTGCTGTTCCACTCTTTGCTGCCCGTGTTTCCTTCATCAAACTGCTGGCAACAGTCTTTAGCCCCTGTTTCTTCAGTTTGCAGCCTGCGTTTTGCTGTTTACAGCATTATTTTTGCCTGTTTTTCTGATTATTCAGGCCGTTTTTGCTGTTTTTGACAGTTTTAACCTGATTTTTTCACTTTGTGCAGCAGCTTTTGGCTTATTTTGGTCAGCCTTTGGGTTATATTGCATGTGAACTCACTATTTTTGGTGTTTTTGGTTGCGTTTTGGCTGTGCTCACTCTCCAAACGACCTTCTTTTCTTCTACTTCTCTTTTCTACCTCCTCCAGATGGCCCCTCCGTGCACCTCAAGTGAAGATAAGTTACATGGACCTGATTATCTCACATGGAGTGCTGTCATGAAAGCTTGGTTTGTGCAGAAGCGGCTATGGTACATCGTCTGTGGAGCTCTTGCTCGACCTCTCCGTCCTTTTCCTCTTCCTGAAGACTTTGATGAGGACAACCATGAGGAAGCGGTGCTCACATGGGACTCGGACGATGCCCGTGCTTATTCGGCGTTGCTTCGGTGTATTTCTAAAGCGGTCTTACCGGCGGTTACCTCCTGTAGGACATCTCCTGAAGTATGGCAGAAGTTGCAGCAGATGTAAGAGGCACCTTCCACCATGCGGGCCGTCACACTTTATGGCCAGCTCCAGCAGATGAAGTTTGAGCCGAAAGATACTATTCAGTCTTTTCTTCTTCGTGTTACGTAGGTACAGGACCAGCTTCGGCACATGCAATCTGCTCTTCCCGAGGTGCATCTTGTCGGGACGGTCCTCTACAAGCTCCCCCCGGAGTTTGATGGAGTGGCCAATGCTTTGCGGGCGCAGACATCATCGTCTCCTGTCAGTTTTACACATATGACCTTGATGCTTCTTGAGCATGAGGCATCCTTGAGATTACAGGGGCGGCTTCCGGCACATTATGGAGGTGAGGCTTATGTAGCTTTAGAGAGGGGTGACGGGAAGAAGAAGTCGAAGGCCCAGTGTTACCACTGTGGCAAGAAGGGACATTTGCGGAAGGACTGCAAGAAGTTAGCGGCTTCCAGGAAGACGGAGCAGAAGACGAAGCGTGATGCTAACTCTACCGATGAGTCCTCTCCTTCATCAGACTCCGACTCCGATCCTCCGACCAAGGAGAAGTCCAAGGCGCGGAAGGGATCCTCTTCTTCGGATCGCGGGAAGGGCTTGGTGGCCCCTTCCTCGGCTGCTTTCTAGTGGTGGTGATGCGGTCATCCCTCACGACTCTCTTGTGCCAGAGAGGGAGTGTGAGCGGGTGTTGATGGGGCTGCAGTGCCTCATCTATATTTTGATACAGGTGCACAGGTTCCAGAGAGGGACGTCCCTGACGCATCGACGGTATCTGGCAGTGAAATCCTATAGACTGGAGTTGATTTCTGGGTTCATGATGAGCTGTTCTTCTTGACAGAGAGCGAGAGGCTTTCGTCTGGAGCTCACATGAGGGGACACTTTGGTGGTTTGGCCAAAGGCGGGGAATCCATGGTCACATGTTCAGAGACATGTTTGGCAGATTGGCTTTGTATGTCCTGAGTGACATAGGTGACATTACACAGAGAGCTGCTATGAGTCTTCTCTATTTTCAGGTGTTGTTGGTACGATCGACATCGACATCAGATACTCTCCGAGGCATCTTGGTGGTGGGCTGGCCACTCACTGCTTGGACATCCACGGTCCTTCTGGTGTTTCTTTGTTGTGTAGTTTATGATTCTCCATCATTGTACTATTTTATTGTATCAGATCACACATGATCTGAGAGAGGGTGTTAGCAGATATTAGTCAGCTCATGGTGTGAGTCTGTGTGCAGAGGCTGGGCATTTTATGTAGCATTTTATGCAGTATTTTATGGCACATTTTTGTGGCCATTTATGATGTATTTTTAGCATTTATTGCTGGCCGACCAGCATTAAATGCTGGCCGACTTGCATTTTATGCTCCCCACTTTTGTGGCTATTTATAGGGCTCCTCCTCCACAGTCTGTAGTACTTTAGCCATCAGTGGAGATCCTTCTGGGAGAGAGGAGCCGGTGCTGAGGAGCCCATACAGCCAGTGACTCACCGTTGTATGCTGCTGTCTCGTGTTCGATATGGATTCCATTTCCCGAGCATACATCTGAGTTCTCATCTGTCTACTGTGTTCATTCATTATTTCTTTCTTCTGTCTTGTGTTTCAGCATTTATTTCAGCATATTCTTTACGCTTCCATTGCTGCACCACTTCTGACAGATATATGCTCCATAGCCTGTTTTGCGGCGGTCTACTAGAGATAGACGTCAACTTGAGCGGTTTACTCCATCTATAGATTACGTTATGGTGATAGATGTTGGTAAGCCTTTTACCTATGATAAGGCCATGTATAGAGGTGAGTCACTCTTGGGAGAGAGCCATATAGTCAGAGTATGACTCCCTGAAGAAAAACCATACGTAAGATTTGATTTCTTTGTCTAGTGGAAAGCATACTTTGGCATGCAAGTAGGTATAAGTTGAAAAGTATCCTTGGATACTCCAAGCCAGCCTATAAGGCTAGATTGGTTGCTAAGGATTTTAAGCAAGAGTATGGTATTGACTT
This sequence comes from Lygodium microphyllum, assembly GCF_053477565.2. Taxonomy (NCBI): domain Eukaryota; kingdom Viridiplantae; phylum Streptophyta; class Polypodiopsida; order Schizaeales; family Lygodiaceae; genus Lygodium; species Lygodium microphyllum. Next base: position 37,248,885 of record NC_141158.1, read on the forward strand.
CGATGAAGTCTTCTCTTCTATAGTCAATATGATTGCCCTACACTTGGTACACTTGGTATTGACTTTGGTTGCGTAACTAGATCTAGATCTCTATTAGATAGATGTCAAAACTACTTTTTCACATGGAGACTTGCATGATGGGATTTATATGCAACAACTAAGGGCTTTGAGGAAAAAGGCAGGGAACACCGAGCGTGCAATTAAGAAAGAGCCTTTATAGCCTTAGGCAGGCACCTGGGGAATGGTACCACTAGTTCGATGCTTTCATGCATTCACAGAGATATATCCACAGTGATGTGGATTTGTGTTTATACACAAAGAAGGCCCGTGATAGCAGCCTTACAATTTTGATAATCTATGTGGATGATATGTTGATTGTTGGGAGTCCTCATGATGAGCTAGATACTTTGAAAGGTCAACTTATGAAGGGCTTTAAGATGAAGGGCATAGTAGAGGCCTCACATATTCTTGGGATACGAATCACGCGCCATTGCTCTAAAGGGCTCCTTTACTTGTTGTAGGAGTATATCTAGAAGGGCCTTGAGTAGTTTCATATGCAGGATGTTAAGCCTATTGGCTATCCTTTACCCATCCAGAAGGGCCTTGAGTGGTTTCATATGTAAGATGTTAAGCCTATTGGTTGTCCTTTATCTTCTCATGTGAAGGTTAATCATGCCAATCGTTTGCTGTCTGATGAGCAGAAGGCCGAGATGGCCAAGATTCCTTATATATCAACAGTGGTGGGCAGTTTGATGTATGCCATGATAGCCACTCGTCTTGACATGCATTTGTAGTGGGAGTTGTACGTTATCTGGCTACACTTGGCAGGTGGCGTTGGGATGCTATGAACGGTATCATGAGGTATCTTAAGGGCACTGCAGATATGTGCATATGTTATGGTGGCCAAGATATAGGAGTGGTGGATTACGTTGACTTTGATTATGCAGGACATACAGACCGTAGGAAGTCCACCTCTAGCTATGTTTTCACCTTTGTTGGAGGTGCTATTTCTTGGATGTCCAGGGTATAGAAATGTATGGCCTATAGAAACATGAAACGGAAAATGAGCATGGGGAACGGAGACAGGGACGGTGACGGGGATGCCAAACCTAGGGAACGGGAACAGCATTTAAAAAATTAAAATTCATGAAAAAAGTTTAATATTTCACTCATAATCCATGTGGACTCTGGAGTGTTAAAACCAATGTATATAATCCAGAAGGACAAATCATTTTAAGTTTTAACTTTAAAGTTTAAGATATCATGCATTATTCTAAAACTACTTATTAGAAATTGAATTACAACTTACAAGGTGCAAGAGGTAAGCTATTCAATTATAAAATGTATAATACATATGTCATAAATGATAAAACAATGAATAATGAACTAAACTTTAAAGTCTAAGCTAAAAGAACATGCCTATGGTTCCATTGCCAAAAAACTTAAAAGATTACAAATATGAAGTCTAATCTTTGAAAGAACAATGTATATGTGTCATGTATCATGAGACTCATGATAAGTAAACTAAATCAAAGATCATCATCATGATCTGAGGCTGCTCTAGCTACTCCTGAAATGCCAGTCTCATCATCATGTGTACCATGAATTGCTGCATCTCCCTCAACATCAGTATGTATCTCCTCTTCTTGCTGCATCTCCCACTCTGTGAATGGATCGGGCTTTGTTGTCATACTGCTACATAACATCCTCAAATTATCACTAACGAATACTAGATCGTTTTTCCTCTCCACACCAAGACGGTTCCTCTTCTTTGAAGCAATGTGAGCATATGTACTTCACAATTGCTCCAAATAAGAGGAGCTAATTGACTGACTCAAAATACGGATGGCTAGTTGCTGCAACTCAAGAACATCAGAACCATAGTCCTCCCACCACAAAGCTGTCCCAATCTTACAGCGATCCTCCTATGCATCCCCACAATCAAAAGAACCCCGAAAGGTTCTATAACATGAAAGCTGGTTTCTGATCTTTCGTCTAGTGCCACGATCAGGCACTAGACGAGACAATATAAGTTTCCATGCATCCATAACCTTAGTGTCATTCTCTTGACCCTTGCTCTAGAACTCAGGATCCACAACAAATGTAGTTGCATGCATGGGTGAGCTATTGGAGTTTCACCTTGTCACAACTAAATGGCGTATCTCCTCATATGCCTCATCATTTGGTGCCAACTCCTGCAGCTTTTTATTTGGCCTATCCATAGCCTCATATACCTTGCCAATGCAAGGTTGTATAGCATTCATAACCCTCAATAAATGCACAATAGGTGATACCATAGTATCTATCCGCTTTACATCATCCCAAAAAGTGGAGTTATTTGCTTTCTCCAAATATAAGATACTCGAAGGAGTATTTGCCAATGTTGATGAGGTGAACTCATCACTAAGAAATAAGTGCCTCAAGGCACCACTGCATTCTCTTAATATCCTTAGCATCAAGAAGTTAAAGACAAATCTGGTATCATAGTATTTTAAAAGTGTCTTCTTCGACCACAAAGAGAACTAATGGCGAGGAAACTGGTGATTCAAAACAAAGCTAACCATTTGAGCTCCTTGCTCTGTGATAGGTGCAATCCATGACAGGTTACCAATATTCTTTAGTAGGTTGTTCAAGCAATGAGCCATACAATATGAAACTGTGATATGCGGATAATATCCCTGGATAATAGCACCTGCTGCTCTATTTGCGGGCTCTCCATTTGCAACAAATCCCACAACATGCTTTGGGCCAATATGCTCAACACCTGTAATCTACTTTGTTGCAAGTACATCTACTGACTTTTCTGTCCCCGATGCATCATGTGAAGATATGAAATACATTTCCCCACGAGAATAAGCAACCATACCATGAATGGATTGCTTGCGTGCTTACCATCGGCAATAAAGGAAACTCCATTTTTACCCCACAGGCTCTTTCTAGTCACTGCTACTTGCTCAACAAGGCGCTTTTCCTTGTTGAGCAAAGTGGTGCGTAAGGTCTCTGATGATGGAGGTACATACGAAGGGCCATACTCACCAATCTTCTTGCATATCAATTTAAAATGCTCTGATCTAGCTGCACGAAATTGAATGTGGTCATGATAAAAAAAGGTGCCATTGATGTATCCACTCTTCCTTCTTCTTGGGATCCCAACTAGCATCAAGTGTGCTTTGTCTACATGCAACATGTGGCGTTGTTAATGCCATGGCCGATGCAATGCTTGCAGTAGGTGTGAAGGTAGCACTTTCTGATATTGACCCTGCTCTAGACACATCTGATGGGGATGGTGTCACAAAAGTTGTAGGGTTAATTGCAACACGATGTGGTCTAGATGCAAGATAAGCTTGTTGACCTGCTACACGGTCATGAAGCTCCCTTTGCTTCTCCAAGGTCACATTCTGACAAAACTATACCTATGAATTTGGCTCATGTAGGAGATGAGCTCGGACCTGATTATGCATAAAATGGAAGAAGTGACAATTGATATTTCATATTCCAATATTTAAGTAACTTTGAAAAATTAAAATCAATAAAAAATAGAAATGCCCGGCTCAACGGATTTCCTTGTTTGCTCCACTAGTTCGCTTGTATGGGCAAAGCTTGCAAGCCCATGGTCAAGATCCTCCATCATTCAATGGGCGGTCAGCATTTACTTCTTCCCACCATGACCAATCATCGGACCTTCTTCCTCAACCACCAGCTCGATGAGCGGGGCGAGAAAATGAAGCCATTTTAGGCTGAAATTTGAAATAAAAATGGTTGGAGAGAAGTGAGAACTCAAGTCTCGAGAGAAGGGAGAAGGCTCAAGAGTCAAGAGTCAAGATAGAAGGGAAAAGGAGAGAAGGGAGAAGGGAGAAGAGAAGAGGAGAAGAATGGAGAACTTGGAATATGGAGAAGAAGGAAGAGAAGGGAGAAGGAAGAAGGAAGAAGAGAGGTTGGAGGCGGGAGGGGATGGGGGGAACTGGTTCTTATCACGCTTTACAAGGAGGCTTAGTTTAGTAGATATTACCACGGTTGTAATCTCTCTTTTGAAACCTCATCTTGGGATTATCATAGTAGGAGAGCATGTATACACAACTTTACTTTCACAAATTTGTTTTTCTGTGCTTATCCTAGGACATGATACTACCATGGTTGCGATCTCTCTTTTGGGTGAGACTTCATATTGGTATGCACAGATGCCACTTGGTTTGAGTTACATGGCTTTAGCATGGATAGGCTATCCCCCTTCCAATACTCCCTCGATGCACCATCGCTTACCTTGAGTCTGGTTGGCACCAATACAAGAGCTAGGAATGAAGATGGCTTTCTACAAAGCATTTTTTTCCATATTACAAATGATGGATTTATTGTTCACCCGAGATACATGGACACCCACCTCTCACATGGGATTAGATAAGCTATTGGTTAGCTACATACCTCTTCACACCAGTTAGAGATTGAGACTAACAAATACAAATCCATACCACCAAAGGAGCACATATGTTAGATATGTCAGCTAGAGCCAAAGATTGAGGAGCACTAGTTTGCCAATGCCCAACATGCTATGAGATTTGAGGCCATTTCCACGGTATATTTAGAGATGGGTTTGGGCCACTCTCTAGAGTCATGGATTTCATTGATCAGCAGTGCCTTGGTCTCTTCCTTGTGGAGATACGATGGCTTTGGGATTTGCTCCTTAGGAGTACAATAGCTCCATGACATTGAGGTCCCACACACAAAGGTAGCTCACAAATTGCTTCGCAAGAGAGACCTAGGAGGTTTCAGCACAGCCACAGGCTCAGTTATCTACACATACACGGAGATATTCATGGATTGAGCTCTCCAAATTAGCCGATCCAAACATCCCAAACCCCAACATAGGCATTGATGACACTTTCATGGATGAATACAAAAGATTATTGCCCGGCGGGGATGTAGAGGGGCTGGAGCCAGCCCCTCTACATCCTCATGAGATTGTATCAGCTAGAACTCTTTTATTTGTTGGTTAGAGTTCTCCTTACTTATAGCTTTGAGTCTTTTTGTGCTGTTTATTACATGTTCATATATTGTATACAGTCTGTTCTTCTCAGATAGTTGTACTGTCATACAGATGATTGTAACTTATTGTCTCATAGGTCATTTTGGCCTTCTTGCAAATGCTAATATATCATTTCATTTCATCTCTCTCTAGTCACTTGCTGATTTCAACTTGGTCTATTACCTTGTTTGACTTTTCCACATGCTATCTTTGTGCACACAAAACACATGGTGTTGCAGGTATCTATAGGCCCTCTGTATGTTTCCCCAATGGGACTGGGTACATGGGCATGGGGCAACAAGTTCTTGTGGGATTATGAAGAATCCATGGATGATGAATTGCAATCAGTGTTCAATCTCGCGGTAAATACAGGCATCAATCTCTTTGATACTGCAGATTCTTATGGCACAGGAAGATTGAATGGGCGAAGTGAATTACTACTTGGGAAGTTTATTCGTGAGTATCCAGGTGTGGGCATCACTCATTGTTTGTTTCATATTTTCTTATGTTAAAGATTTTTGGAAATTAAAAGAAGAAAAAGAGTTGCTTCTTCTAATGTTGAAACTTCAACATTTTATGCAGTGTTAATATATTTATGTATGGTTTTTTTGTGGACTTGCTTTGGTCTCACATCATAATCTGCTTGTATGGTACTCATTTTTGTGTATTAACTCATGCTGATATGGCTTGTAATCACTTATGGGGATGGCCTTTAGCAAACATCTGTATTTTATAACTCTCTTCTCTTGGTTGCTACTTGTTTGTTTCCATGACAACCTGACGGAATCAGTAAGGGGGGGCATTTATTTTGAGAACTATTAAGCCTTCCAAGCCTTCTAGCACATTCGCACATTGTGCGGTGTGTACTAACTTTACTTGCATTGTCAAGTTGAATTTCTGTAGGCCCTAAAAGAGTGCAAAGAAACATCAACATTGCAACAAAATTTGCAGCGTATCCTTGGCGATTGACTTCAAAGCAGCTTGTTGTTGCATGCAAGTAAGAGCTATTGAACTAAGGTCCCCTTATGATTTATCATTTGTATTTATCATGAAGTTTAACTGTTTGATGGAAATTGCTTTGAATCAGATGGAGAATATGCAGAGCTTATTGGAACATTTCTGCTTTTTGAAGTTCATTTTAAATTAGGCCAATGTGCTGTTTCCACTGTATTTGCTGGAGTTTTTTGAGACTGTGAATGAAAGCTACACAAGGTTCGTAAACTACTGGAAAATTATTAAAGATCACTATAGATAACTGCTGGTTCACGCTTGAGGTGATGCATGAATCCCGTAACTTGGACTATGCAGCTTTTAGGAGTACTTGAACAAGTGAAACCATTTCAAAAGATTTGTAACTGATTAAGAAAGATGGTGTTTTTGCATGGAAGTATGGCTCAAACGGATGATCAAGCCAGGAATGGTAACGGACTCACATGGGGATTCGTGTGGAGGCTGGTGTGCACTATAAGTAGGTCTGTACATACAGTTAACAAGTCCTAAGAGCTGTAGAGAGATTTATGAGAACAACTGTTTTACGTGCTTGTATCCTAGGCAGATGACCATTCTTGAACTGAGAACCTCTGGGCATCCAAGGGGAGGGGAAAATTTGGAACATCTGGAGCATACTCCATGGATTTCATGCACCTTGATAGACATAATTTCCTGAAGATATGGCTTTTCCTAGATAGAGTACAATTAACATGAGATGTATAGTAATTCACATGCATGATTGGCTTGATTCCCTTACATGTACCATGTGTAAAAATCAAGGGCTGAACCCCAAACAACATTCTCAGTCTCACTTGATGAACAAGGTGAACACACAAGTGAAAGGGAATAATCACCAATTATGCAGTGATGAGATGAGTGTACAATGCTGCTGTATGAATACATGAAAGGTGGATGCAACTCTGGGTGTGTTGTTGCACAGTGTGCCAAAAGTAGGGTGCCCAAAAAGCACAATGACTGTGACCGAATTGGATTTGGAATAATGTGTCACACCTCTGAATCATTTGGGAAAGAAAATGGAGAATGAAGATGAGAGAGACAAAACAGGCGGGGCGAAAGTGCCTCACCTGACATTGCTAAGTGATTGGGGGGTCCAGCACCAAGCTGCGCAAGTAGCTGATCAGCAACTTTGTCACAGGAAGTGGGTATAGTCCTTTACTTTATGTTTTTAATGCCCTGATCAAGAATAAGCAAAACTGAAGACGTCCAAGAACAGAGTCCTGAAGTTCAAAACATGACGTTATTTAATAGCTTTTCACTCAGATGTCATCTCACAGGCACTGAGATATTTAGTTCTCTCGCCAAATGAATGCTTGTTGTTGGAATTGGTTCATATTCTCAGTTTGAGGTTAATCTGACAACCTGTTTGTCACTCAGGGCTTCATTAAAGCGGTTACAATGTGATCAATTAGCTATCGGGCAGCTACATTGGTCTACAGCCAATTATGCTCTCCTTCAGGAGCGAGCTCTATGGGATGGCCTGGTTCTTATGTATGAAGAGGTGATCTTAGCTAGGCAATGTGCAGGCCATAGGAACTCTCTATTAAGTCATGATAATGTGCACAGTGCTTTACTTTTCAGAATGGCTACAACAGACAATAATTATTTTCATTGCTGATTAGTTCTGTTTGCACTAGTTGAATATTTTGTTGAAGTATGAAAGGGATGCATGCTGCACTTCTTTCTGTCAATCTTCTCTTTCCTATCTTTGCTTGTCTTTTGAATCCATCAAGCAGCTGCACTCTTAGCAACTAGGCTAATTTTCTCACTTGGGACCAAGAAGCAGTAGGTGAAAATGCTGTACAGAAGTGTATCTCAGTTGAAACATACTGCATTGGAGGCACCTCCACTATATGATATTGTTAGTAAAATGTATATGCAATGCCTTTGCAAAATGGATGTTACATCTATCAAAGCTCGATTTGAGTATGGATGACATTTTACTATTTCTGAAAGGGGATGATCATGTGGTTGTTTTCGATAACAACTTGGACATCCTGATCAGTCACAGCTTTTATCTTGTAGATCCGGTCAAGTGACACCTTCGATCTTGCAGATCGTTTGATAAACACTAGTACCATGTGTTATTCACAAAGAAGGGCTGACCATTGTATATTTATGATCAACTTTCTTCCTATAGTTATCTGTGAGATTCTTGATGATGGTAATCTTATCCTTCACATTCTGATACATTGTCTGTGAGTTCTTCATCAACCTTGAGGAATTTACAACCAGCCATATTTTCCTCAACCCTGGAGCTCCTTTCAGGTTTCAAGCATATGCACATCATGTAAGGACCAAAAGGAATTTAGTTTCTCACAAGTCTCAGAGCAACAAAGCATGTATTGTGGTCTTCTCACATCCTAAAGTGCTTTAGTTAGTTTGTAACCAGAAGTGGCACATTGTCAATTAGAGACTCTTGCTATTGCATTCCTATGAACTCAAAACCTACTGGGAGACCCTTTCAAAGAGGTGGGCTCCACTACAACAACATTGTCAATTAGAGGCTCTTGCTACTGCATTCCTATGAACTCAAAACCTACTGGGAGACCCTTTCAAAGAGGTGGGCTCCACTACAACAACATTGTCTCCACTCGTCAGAGTGACTGAGTAACCTGAGATGCAATCTTTTCTTGGCTTATGCTCATAACATTGATTCATCAAACATTTTGCATATAAGGCTTCTTCTCTCTACAAGCTCACTTCTAGACATGTCCTTACCATAACAGATTTGGTCAAGTCGTTAGAAGCAGATACTTGCAGCAATTGCATTGCTGTAGTGCTCAATCAAGAAGGTTGTGTTTTGGGTTTTGGAAGCCATTGTCTTAATGTTGTGGAGGCATTCACGAGCTTTTCATTATCATTCACATGGAAAGGTTATCGTGCTGCCATGTGCGGGACACTGCTAAGAAGTGGAGTGATTACCTCCTTGCTCCTACCTCCTCCTCCTGCACTTCAAACATCTACGTTTCCCCTCCTTGCTTTTGTAACACCTTTACCTTATCATAACCAAGGTAAATGCACATAGTACAAAATCCACATACTGGAAAAGAACAAAAGCAAAAAGGTCAAGAGCTCCCTATCTAACTGCTTAAGGGGGATGCCCAGTAGAAAGCTAGTAGTATAACCAGTCTGGCAATCTATAATGGCAAACCATATGGGCTCTCCTTAAGCGAAACATGGTGCTACATTCCTACGTATGTAAGAAGTCCTCACAGGTCCTGCTCACGTGAACTAAATCACCTTGCAATTTTTCAGATCTTCCTCTGGTGATATCTATGAATATATGGGTGAGGATCTCTGAATTTGAAATGTGCTGCTTCTCTAATGGCCTCAGAGCATTTTGCTATCCACATATACCAAGCAATGACACTGCCAATAAGCCCCACTTGCGGTAATGCCCAGCGGTCCTGTTTGACTAACACGTCCCGACTGCCTGTCTGAAATGTGCCACACTATTTTCCTCTAGTCCACAAGGTGGTTCTTTGTCTGTGACCTACTCTATGGCCTCCCAGGTTGTTATCATCGCATCATTAGGGCTATGGAAGATCAATGTAAGGGTTGTTTTCCAGACGTCCTTGATCCTAAGACTGTAGAGTTTTTGGGTTTCATCTGTCCCATAGCATCTTGAGCAAACTTCCATGCCCAAAGAAAAAAACTGTGATCTTCCTTTGCCTAGAGCTATCCTGCAATCTCCTCCAAAAGTCTGTCAGCAAGGGCTAAGAAATTCTGTGTCTGAACCAATGCTCAACAGCTCTAAGGGTTATCCTCATACTACTCATCTGAATTCTACTCCCCAACCTGGTCATGCACTAAAAAACAGAATGTCTGCAGCCATGTCTCAAAAGGGGTCCCTCCAAACCCATTCCCCTAGAGTTTGTATCCCATACGAATCTTTGTAAATGTCTAATTTGGCATGCCCAAAATCACCACTCACCTTGAGTAAAACAAGCTATGTCAAGGTCAATCTGTTGAGCTAAAAAATGCTTTAGCTTTACTAAAATAGCCCCAAAACATGCTTAATTAATGAAGAAACCTTGTTTATTTAAAAGAAACACGATCCTAGAGAGTGTCTGTGTCCCATAATCACAAACCCACTTGGGAGGGCCCAAACTTTCTATAAATAAGTATGCTGCCCTCCATTCAGCCCTTAATCTCGTTTTTGTAGGTTTTAGGTGTTTTTAGCTTGCTGCCCACACCCCTTTCACGGAGGACATCGCAGTCTCAGCTGTCCCTTGCTGTCATCTACAATTTGGCGCCTGTTTCCAGCCTAATTAGATAACTAAAACACATCCTCGAGAAAAGTAGGAGTTGAGATTCCTAACTGATCTATCCTACGGGTGGGTGGTCTTTGTGAGAAGAGAGTTTTACTTCAAGCGCTAGAATTTGGGAAAGATTGAACATGTAATTGCTTAGTGTGTTATCTTAGACCTTGATCAATACTATTTTAGGGGATTGAATTCAAGACTATATCCTATGACTAGAGGGGTTGACACGTTTTTCTTCCCCTCATTTCTCACTCACTATGGACCAATTATGAAACTAATTTTTTTTTGTTTGAGTTGACTTGTGAATGTAGTGATTCAAGGGCTAAGTTGATAGATGACCTTAGTATCAAGTTAGGAATACAAAATGGGGTTGATTGCAGCTGTTTACAGCAAAGCGACTATTGTTGATTACTCTCCATTCAGAAAATAATCTCGTTTTTGCAGATTTCAGGTATTTCAGCTTGCTGCCCACACCCTGGACGACACAGAGGACATCGCAGTCCAAGTTGGCCATTGCTGTCTATAACAGTCTGGTGCCTGTTTCCGGCCTACCACACACTGTTTGGAGCTGATTTCAGCATACTAACTGCTATTGCTGGTTTTTCTGGCGTTTTTAGTATTTCTCTCTCCTCACTTGTCTTTCTCTCTCCTGTAGCCTACGTTTTTAGTCTTTCTCTCTCCTGTACAGCCATTTGCATCAGATCCAGCCTTCCTTGGTTGCTTTTGCTGGTGTTCGACATTCAGAGGCTACCTTGCTGCGATTTGGGATCTGTTCAGAGTATGACACTCTCCATCTCATTACCCCTACCCTGATCCTTGAGATACAAGAGTTCGAGGTTCAGTATTCATTCACTGCATAGTGTGTTTACTGCATGAGCATTGTATATTTAGTAGTCATATCATTTCATTTATTCATTGTGTCCATTGTCTTTGAGTTACCCTAACCCTAACTATGTTCCTTTTATCAGTTTGTGCTTTGTCGTACGATTGCTATTTGTGTTTGTGTATTAGGGTATTTCGTACTCTTCCTTGGCTTCAGCAGGTGTCCTGCCAGTTATGGTTGTATCTCAATTATACTATTTATCAGTCTCTTTTCTTCAATACATTTGATTTGTATCTAGGTTATCTACTTTCTGTTCAGTCTCTGATCTATACTTACATTCGGCTGTTTTGCTATACTATTCATTCTTGCCACATTGTTCGCTTATCTCCCTTTCATGCTATCCACGGCTCAGCCATAGCCTTTCTCTAGCATAGCTATAGCTGCATGAATGACAACCTACCACATGGTGGGAACCTAGCACATCACAATCAGCTATAAATCAAGTTTTTCGTAATCTTGCTAGGGGGCCATCTTCTCACTAGTGGTTAGCTGGTTCTTGTATAACAACTCCCACTCTGGCAACTTGCAAGCCCACAACGAAGCAACCTTGGAGATTTTGTCCCCAAGGGCCTACCATGATCACAAAGGCGATGGCTATCCTCTTTCAAGTAGCCCAAAAGAATGGGTCTTACATTTCTTTCTTTTCCTTTTCTTTTATGGCTATAGAGGCACGGTAAGAGTTAGATTGTTTACATCTTGCATAACTAGAATCATCACAAGGCCAAGGATGGTCACTAGTGTTGAGAAGCAATGATAATGTAAGTTGCCATAATGATGTGTTGCAAATACGTGGATCCAAGTCGATGACTTCTTCAATAGGGTAAAGAGAGAGACATACATTCTCATTGCAAGGAGTTTTCATTTTTGGATGGGCTCCTAATTTCATAGGCTTTCCCCCATCCAAAGTGCTTTGTTTCATTTAACACAATGCCAGTGCATAGGTGATGCAAGGGGTAATGCAAACCATCATGTTCAAATAGAATGCTATGCACAATGTGTGCTAGATTTAGGGTTGCAAGAATGGACACACAGGTTGCAGAACTACAAATATGGTGAATCCAAGTTTACGACTCCGTCGATAAGGTAAAAAGGTAGACATGCTCACATAGTGCAAGGAGTTTTCATCCTTGGATAGGCTCTTGCTTTCATAGGTTTTCCTCCATCCTAAGGGCTCCATTTCATTTTAACACAATGCCAATGCATGGGTGATACAGCAACTAATGCAAACTATTATCCTCAAACAGAATGCTATATACAATGCATGTTGGATTTAGGGTTGTAGGAATGTACACACAACTTGAAGAAGAAGAAGCTTGAGAGCACAACACAAGGTGTATTGAGTAGTATCAATAGAGAAGGGTTATAAGACTAAGTATGTCCTAAGTGAATAGACATAGGCCAGGTTTAAAAACCTCCTAGAGAGAAAAAAGTGCCGTGGCAATCCTAAGTGTATTTACATACATCTTTGCTGAAATATGATGATAGCTTGTTGGATTGAGGGTTGCAAAAATGCAACCCTAAATCCAATAAGTGGTATTAGAGCAGTCTTCAACCTCTTGGGTAGAGTTGTCAACACCATCTGCTTGATTCCTTAGATTGGGATGAGATTTGATGAGCGTTTGCAGGTCGACAAATACTATCGGCGAGCCAATAAGGGTTGACATCGTCAAATCTTTGATTCGGGTTCATTTTGGCCTTCGTTTGTACTACTACTAGTATTGCATAGGTTGTACTATGCTACATAGCACAAGTTGGTTTTGTATATATTTTGCTCTATATAAACAACTTTTGATCAACTATAGTTAATGGCCATGGCTAGCACCAACAATGTACACCATATGTTTGCTATTCAAAACAAGTTGGTTAAACGGACTATCCACTATGGGCGGCAAAAACATGTTTTGATCTCCTAAGCCGTGCAGTGTGATATTAAACACTATAACCTTGGTTTTATTAAGGTTCACTGAAAGCCCACTGTTTTGCATGTATGAATGTAGTGCATCCAAATGTCTTTGTAGCTCTTGTGGGGAGTTATCTATTAGCAAAATGTCATCTTATACAACAAAAGGTGTATCGAAGTGCCCATCAATTACGCTTCTCTATCTCCTTCTCGAGGGATATAGTTAGAGGTCTCATTAGTATATAGTCCATGTAATGTCGAGGAAAGAGGACACCCCTATTTCATCCCAATGAATAGGTGTTGGTAGACCCTTCAATCTCTGCACTCTGCCAATCACTCTCTCATATAATGCTAGATCTCCCAATTTGAGCTCCCTAGGCACTCCCATGCCATATAGTCTATGTATCAATCTAGGTCATATAATGCCCTTGAATTTTGTGAGAATCCCAAAATGCCCAAATCTCCAAATTTACAGAATATCCTCTATGATCAAATTGCTCAGAAATTTGCAAAGTGCGCTTTTTTCCATATCAATGATGCACCCTTTAGTGCCTTTAACAAAAAGCATCATTATTGAGCTAAAATGTGGCATAAGTTGCATGAGTCATGAGCAAATTCCACACATTGAAATAATATACTGTAGGTAATTCTGAGTCTATTACCCCACATACCCCACATATAAAGATTCGGAAATTATCGTGTATAGATAATTTTTTGTGAAAATTATGAGGCATGTATTGGTAATTTTGGGAGGACTGCAGAGTGGAAGAGCTCAGCAAGCTAAGCTGCAAGGATGGGTGCCAGAGTTTATGGCTAGAGTCAAAAGTCTTGTTTACTAGGCACCTTGCAAATGGAACCTACTGCAAACCTGGAGGAATTGGGAAGAACTAGTGGTCAAGCTAGAGCATTGTCTAAAAGCCTTGTTTCAGTGATGTGGTGTCAAAGCAAGTGTAGTTACTTTAGTCTAGGTCAGCTATTTGAACACCTAAACATTAATAAAATGTTAATTTGAGAGCTGTTTTCATACATTGGTTAATTTTTGCTTCTCAAGTTTTCATGGTGTCTTGAATCCATAAAGCCTGTTATGGACATAAAAACTGTCTTTCAATGCAGTTAAGAACCCTGCTGTATCTAAATGCAGGGTCTTGTGAAGGCAGTGGGAGTAAGTAACTATGGACCCAAACAACTGCTGAGAGTTCACAAGTACTTGGAAAAACGAGATGTCCCACTCAGTTCTGCACAGGTAAAGTCTGGTGCAATACATCATAGGACTATACACATTTTTTATTGATCCAGATTCTTCTAACTATCAGGTATAAAAACAAATCTCACAAGCTGCTTTGATTTTGACTGTTCATAACAAATTCAGGGCCCTGCAAAGAGGGAAGTATGAAAAATCTTGTGAATCGCAAGGGTTGAATGAAACCAATGTTTTGGCGTGTAAAACATTATGCTAAAGAAAAGCAATGATCCATCTTCCACATGTTTATTTTAAAAATAGTGAATTTTGTCACACTGCAAAATGAATGACCATGTTTTATTAGAGACTGGACCTCTCTCTCTCTAATTTAAACTTGCTCAAAGCTGCAGAAAGGTTGCTCAGATGAGTTGACTTGAAGTACTCATTCATTGGTTTGCAATTCCAGTCCTGCTTAAACATCATGTCAAAAGATAAAGATTTTATAATGAAGTTCAAGAGAGTTTAATATAGAAATCTCTAATAATTTCCTATTTGGATAGGTGTAGATCCCTTGGTTATGTGAGAGACAGAGTTAGTATGGTTGAGGACTAGAAGGGTAGCCACTAATAGGATGAGCAGGCATCTGAAGGCCTTTTTATGGAGGAGGAACTTGAGGAAGCACTTCTATCCTTGCCCTAGGCAAGTTTCCAAAAGATGATAGATTGGACAAGTGCTTGAGCTCTTGGGATCTTATCAGGACAGGCCTCATTGCAGCTTTTCAAGACATAATGGCATCATGAGACATGCCAAAGAGGCTATTAGAGGGATTGTTATCCATCTCGTTCTGAAGGATAGCGGGGACATCTGGAGATTACAAGGTGTAGACCAATCACTTTGCTTGGAATGTCTTACAAGATCCTTGCAAAGGCAATCAGTCTTGGATTGGCCCCCTTGATGCCAAACATTACACCCCACTTGGAGAGGTTTCTTCCAAGGGTGCACATGTAGGACATCTTCGTCTTCTGGGAGTTCTTGGAGGGCATTGTGCTTCTTCTGGATTTCAAGAAGATGTATGACCTTGTAGACTGGGCATTCTTGGAGGGCACCATGCAGAGATTCTTATCTCCAAAGCAATGGGTCAGAGGAGCTGCAGCCCTCTACTCTTTAGCCCATAGCTCGGTCCTTATTAGGAGGGCTAGAGGGGAGAGATTTAGTATTCAGAGATCAATTAGAGAGGGATTTCTACTAGTCCCCCTTCCCATTTCTATTTGTAGCAGATGCTAAGTTCTTTTTGACAAACAAATCAACTAGTATTAGAGGCAGGTTTCCCATCCTTGAGTTTGAGGAGCTCCTTGATGCGGAGTTTGTAGACGATATAGCAATTTATTTAGATAGGAATGCGAACAACTTTAGGGCCTTTGTTGCAGCCACGAAGATCTTCAGCAGAGCATTTGGTGCTTTAGTAAACTGGCACAAGTCATGTGGCTTTTGGGTACGTGAGACTCAATAGTTGGACTAGAGACCTCATGAGGACTTCAGTTAACCTTCCCGAATATGGAGGTGAGATCTTGGATGCCATGTGGATGGACATTACTTCAAAGTAGTGGCTTGGGATTGAGCTTAGATCCAATGTAGGCTTGAGGATCTAGATCTTGGGGATTATAGACCCAAATAGCTAGGGTAGAACCTTATCGGTTAAGCTCATTGCTAGGGGTGGTGTTCTAGGCGAGGAGCCTTAGAAGAAACTTTTGCTATGGAGGTTTCAGCCTACTGTACCTATACTTGGAGGACGATGGCAGCCTAGCATTCATTGGATTTCTTAGAAGATAGGATTAGATACCTAGGGAGGATCTTGGAGGTTACATTTGTTGCTGTCATCATTAAAGCCTAGAGATCTATGGTATTCTAGGCGAGGAGCCTTAGAAGAAACTTTTGCTATGGAGGTTACAGCCTACTGTACCTATACTTGGAGGATGATGGCAGCCTAGCATTCATTGGATTTCTTAGAAGATAGGATTAGATACCTAGGGAGGATCTTGGAGGTTACATTTGCAGCTGTCATCATTAGAGCCTAGAGATCTATTTCATTTGGCCTTTATCAAGTATCAATGACCATAGGAAGAGAAGAGGATGCAGCCTCTTCGCTTTAATCACTACTTGAGATCAAAATCTTTCCTAGGGTAGATTCTCCATGCAGGTTGCTTTCTTATTGGGAGATTGGTTTGCTTTTTAGAAGCTAGTGTAGTAAATACAAAGGTGGTTGAGTGAGGGAGTCCTGTGAGAATGCACAATGGAAGAACACAAACATGGAGAGCAAAGGGAAGAGAGATTGATATGAATGCAAACAACGAAAGGAGAAATCTGTGCTGATCTGAAAATAGAATGCTGTATACAATGTGGACTGATCAGTCCTTGCATGCAACCTGAAGCGTCAGTGAGGGCATTGGATCAGGCTGATGATGGAGGAGTATGCAGGCTGACAGAGAGAGTGCTGAAGATCTGCAAAACAAAACGGTTGCCAAGTGTGGAGGGGGTTGCTATAAATAGCAGTGCAGCCCCCAAGCTGGTTGATTGCAGCAAAATGGGGCCAAAAATATGGATGACAGCATCCTATTGGCTGCAATTAATGCAGCCACCTGATTGAAAAGCTGATCGCCAGCCTTCAATAGGGCAATTCAGTCTGAATGCAGCATCCAGGCAGTCTAAAACTGAAATGCACTGAGCTGTTCACACTAATAGCTAGTGTGAACATACTAAAATTGACTAAAAACCTGAAATGCACACTAATGCAAGGGCAGGAAACAATCGCAGCCCCTCCATCTCCCTCAAACTCTAAAACAGAGCTCACAACCAGGAGATGACTGACATGAATAAATACAAGCTAGCATCCCCTCTTAGATCTTGAAGACCCAACATCCTCATGAAGCATAGAAGCATGAGACAAAGGCTTCGTGAAGAGATCCTTTGCATTTTCCTCTATGGGACAATAGACCATTGCTAGCTCAAAATCGATAGTCCAGTCCCAAATACAATGGTACTAAACCTCCATGTGTTTTGCATAGGCATGAAACATGGGGCTCTTTGCCAAAGCCAAAGCACTCCGGTTATCCACATGTAGCTTTGTGGTTCTTGTCTTTGCAAAGCCAATCTTCGCCAATATCCAACGGAGCTAAACTGCCTCTTGAGTAGTAGAGTAGAGGGAACGATAGTCATTCTTAGTAGAAGATAAGGCCACGGTAGGCTGCTTCTTGTTGCTCCATAATGTGACTATATTTTGGCGGTGATATATGTGAACACATTTAGGACTGCCAAGGTACTTTTTTCTCCCTTCAGGAGGTTTTTTTCATTGGCCTTGTGTATATGTTTCACTTTTAGGGCATACTTAGTCTTGTAAATCTTCTCTATTGATACTCTCAATACACTTTGAGTTGTGCTCTCTCGAGCTTCTTTTCCAAGCTGTGTACTTGCATTCCATGAACACAGTTAGGAACGCCAATACACTTTTTTCCCTCTTTGGGAGGTTTTCTTTCATGGCCTTGTATATGTGTCGATTCACTTTTAGGGCATACTTAGTCTTGTAAATCTTTTGTATTGATATCTCTCAATACACTTTGAGTTGTGCTCTCTCAAGCTTCTTCTCCAAGGTGTGTACTTGCATTCCTACAACCCTACATCCAATGCATGAGATAGTTCTTAATCCAAGGGAGAAATAAAAGCCTATAGTGAGCATCAAGCATTAACATCTCTAGCCCAATTTGAGTCACTCCAAGTGGTTGCTGTGGCTCCCACTCTGAACATGATTCATAGGAGCTTATCCCCTATAAAAAGTGCAACATGCACAAAGTAGTCCTCTACTAAACTTACAAAGATGTCTTCGTGGATACAAGAGTCCTACCACATAGAAGATATCATTCTTGTATAAACGAGCCAAATGAAAGAGCCGACAAGGCACCTCTATGGCATTTGGAAGGGGATCACCTGAAATAGACAACTTGTACACTGAGTCCATGGGTCATGAAATGGGTTTACACTAATCCATAGTGAACTTTGAGAGAAGCTTGGCTATATATACTTGTGTTGAGAGAAAAGGATATTGTGTGTCGTGTGTCTTCACGTAATCTTATCACGTGACATAGAAAAACAATATCAAACAAGTTCTTTATTAACATATCATCATATTTATCTTTGAAATACAAGGAGTTTCCGCCTGTAGGCTTGTCTATAATCCGCCCGAAGGCTATCCAGTAATCCACAGGGATCACTTTTCCAAGCTTCCACCCGTAAACTAGTATGCGGGCCTCGAGATCCAATCCCGAGTCACGTTAGCCTCTTGTGCAGGACCCGGAAGGCGAGGGATTTACGGCTAGAGCCTCCCCTGGCACCCAAGCGTCATCCTGCTCCAAGTAGAGCTCAACGGAGAGACCTCTCGCGGCGGGTTCGGTCCACGTTCCGTGCGCGGTCAACAACCCCCTTGGTTAGGGTCAGGCAGGCAGTCGGGGGTAACTGAAACTGCCTCTCCCTTCAGGCCTTCAACCTGAAGCGTAGATATTCATTTAATTTGTAATTCATAAATCAAATAGTGCTCTAAATTCTCTAGCAAGCACAAACACTTTCATTAACCGATCTTGTTGTTGGCAAACTGCTAAGGAATGATGCTTTCCTTTCGAATGCATCGGCACTTGTTCCAAGGTGTCTTGCAACTTGGCAAGATCCCTTATATTCTGGGTTAGGGCGTACCTTATTAACCCAACTTGGTCAACCCTAAAGTTCATTGGATACTTTAGTGTCCGTTTTTTTTTCTCTTCGAGATTTTGAGAAAAGTTCTCGGCTAACCGAGACCACCCAACTGTAGGACGGACCCATGGCCCATCCTCCGCACTTTCCTCGGTTTGTTTTAATTATGTAATTATCTAACACATTAATTTGACAGGTAACAATCAGCTTCTTTAATTAAACCGTTAAGCACTAGTCACTTTCAACTCAAGGACAAATACAATCACTTCTTAGATCTAGATGGGTCTCTTCTGGAGTGGAGACATCCTTCTTGGGTGCTTGCAACTAGAAGAGACAATATCTTCACTTTCATTGTGGAGGACGACGGTTGGCTTCAAAGAGAGGACTTTGATCAGCTAGAGTTTACGGGCTGGTCTAGACAAGCATTAGGGTAGTGGCATATTGTGATAGGATATGGTACATCAACCTAGACCCAGCCACTTGCTTGATTGATGGATGAAGAGACTGGGCTTATCAGAGGAGACCCCATCAGAGATTACAAGTGGGATCCAAGTTAGTGGGTTTGGAGAGACCCATGCCTTCACAGGCCATGCAATGTAGCTGTCTTTGGCTGCATGACCAGGCTGGGGAGCAGGGTTTTGATTTCAAGAGCAACAGAGCGAGTAGTCACTTCTCATTAGCATGGACATGGTATTCTAGATCCCTTCTTGTCAAACTTTTTGGAAGAGGCTGGATGGCAACTTAGGTCTAGAAAGACTTCTCTCTTTTTATGACTAGTGGCTTATAGGAGTTTGGCAATTGGTAGTGGGTTCCTGGCTCAATTATAGCAGGGCCCAAGTGGCATACACGAGATCTGATGGAATTGTCCTAGAGCTCAAGAGGCATGGAGGAGAGCCCTGAGGATAGTCTCTCATGGCATTACAGAGACTATGGTTGCCATTTGGGGGTAATAGGTTGAGCCACACAGAGAGACTTAACATGCATATATGAGGATTTTCAGGAGAGCCACTCTTTTCTCATTGTTAGCCAGCATTTGAGCAAGATTTCCATGTCAGATTGCTCACAGGAACATTTACGCAGGGACATTGTCATAGGTGGGAGCTAATTGCTAATACCATTGCTTGGTAGACTTGGACTGTGAGGTTTAGCCATGCTATTGGCCTCCAAGATGTTTTAACTGCAGAGATTATTTCTAGGATTTGGACAGAGATCATCAATACTCTTTGCCGGAGATGTGTGAGGCTGCAGGGTGGTTCTGAGAGAGGATGAGGAGGAGAGATGCTTTTATGTGGACATGTGATTCCAAGATTTTCTTCCGTTTAGTTCCCAATATGGGCTGGCACTATAGCCCCCCAGATTGGTGTTGATGGAACCATCGTATTTATTATTAGCAGTTACTCTTCTTAGGTCCTTCTTTGTAATTTGTAATTTGTAATTTGTAAATATCATGGGTTCTTTTTCTTCACAGGTGCAGTTTTCTTTGCTGAGCAAAGGCACACAGCAGATGGAAGTGAAGGCTGTATGTGACGATTTAGGAATGACGCTAATTGCTTATAGTCCCCTAGGGCTTGGGATGCTGACAGGGAAATATTCTTCTACAAACCTACCGAAGGGACCTCGGTAACTGTCTCATCGATAATGATTTGCTCTGTGGCAAGAATCTTAACATACTAAGACTCTTAAATGGGCGCATGCAGTGGACTGCTTTTCAGACAGATTCTACCAGGTTTGGAACCACTTATGCAGGTGCTGAATGTAATAGCCAAAACCAGAGGCAAAACTATCTCTCAGGTATAACCATCTTTTGTCTGGCCAATTGACAGCTTTATATCAGTGAAAGAAGAGTCAAAAACTCTTTATGTGCTGGACAGAATGAGCATTAAAAGCTTGCCAAATCATAGGTTTGTGTATCGACTGCTTCGTTTATTTAACCTCAGTGAGGCACTACACAAAGGAGGGCTTGCTTCCTGCAGGTTGCAGTCAATTGGTGCGTATGCAAAGGGACGCTTCCCATTCCTGGAGTAAAGAGTCTTTGTCAAGCCCAGGAGAATCTCGGGGCTCTTGGGTGGAGATTAGACAGTGGAGAACTGCTTGAACTCGATGCTGCAGCTTCAAAAATCAGCCGACCTATGATACAAAACATCTTTCAAACCCAGTAAACTGAAACCTCCTCTCTCTCTCTCTCTCTCTCTCTATCTGGTCACAGACTATAAAGCAACAAAAATGATCGAATATGATGACAAGAGATGGGCAACGCAGCACAGTTCTGGGTGTTTCTCCTCTCCTTCTGTTATTGCCCTGTGTAACCTTGGTTTTTAAAAGGAAATCGATGAACTACCTACTTACTATTTCGGCAACAAACTTCATAATCAACTACATCTTCTTTGTTTCATAGCTAGTGCAATAATTAAGATTCTCAACCTCGAGAACTTTATTGTGAAAGAGATGCGTCATATTATTAGAATTTACATGTATTGCCGATGGAGCCCGGAGCTTTGCCTTGGAAACCATGCTCCAAATTTTGGAGTCTTTGCATAATCCGAATCCAGAAGATGCCCAGATAAGACTTCAGAACAAAGCACCTATGGATGTCGGTTGGTGATTGCACGATCATGGACAATGTTTCTATCAGCATGTCGAGATTTTGTGAAGACCAAAGCTACACAATTCAGGGCTGTATCTCAAATATTCTCGTGAACTTCTCCATGTGGTGTTGTTCTTGCAAGACAAATCATTCATTGTATATATGTACA
Source organism: Lygodium microphyllum (assembly GCF_053477565.2). Taxonomy (NCBI): domain Eukaryota; kingdom Viridiplantae; phylum Streptophyta; class Polypodiopsida; order Schizaeales; family Lygodiaceae; genus Lygodium; species Lygodium microphyllum. Next base: position 37,270,631 of record NC_141158.1, read on the forward strand.
TCTCTCTCCTTGTGTACATGTAGTTTGAGGGACACACACATAAGAGTTGACCTTGAGGAGTGCTTCAAGCGTGCAATGGTCTATAAACCTTCTCTAGCCAAGGTCAAGACCTCACATGGATTTAGGCATGTTCTTTGCATATCCTAGAGATTAAGGGCTAGAGCTAGTAACAAATACTTACATGTGAGGAGATGAACTTGGATGAGTTAGGCCTAATTGAGACCTCACATGATATAGCTAATACAACATGATATATGAGATGTCTCATGGATTTTGGGGGGGGGGGGGGGGGGGGTGTGGGGTGCGGGCGGAGGGAAACTAGCATGTTGCTTGGTCATTCTCAAGGCATTGGACAATGAGTTGAGACTTGAAGGAGTCAAAGTTTCCATGAGCACAATTACACAATTTTTTATTACCTCACTAGAGGTTTGATATTCATACTCCACCATACACTTGATTGGTCCCCTCTCCCTAACCCCCAAACATCTCACCCCACCAAACATTCTTCTTTGAAAGCAATATGGCTAATGGAGTTATTGATTAACTACTTGATGACTATAAAATGACATGGCTTGGGATTTTTAACTTGTTGAGCAATTCACATGCATAGAACCTACTTACATCCCTTCTAGCACACATTGAATAGAGCCTTATATAGAGAATTCATATCTAATTGGGTACATGATTGACCATATGCTGGCCAATACTTTTGCTTGTATTTTTTAGCATGAATTAGAGTAGATGGGTTGAGAACCATAAGCAAAGTGCTAGAGGGCAAATTGTACTTAGACAAGGACATTGCACTTTTGACTCTTTGTACATGTGTTGTGATTGAGAAGGGCCAAGCACACAAATGGAAGATATACTATTACTTTGTGGATCTTTACACCCATAGCTTTGCACAAAGTTGGTCTTTTGTAAGGGCCATCTTTGGCTTTTTGAGGTTGACTACAACATCATGCTTGCATGCATGGATGTTCATATGCCAAGTGGAATGCATTGCGCCGTAGGCTTGATACGTACCTCCTCACATCAACTTCGAGTGGAGACATACATTGCATGTATGAAGTATTTATGTTTTGTATAATTGCATATCTATATGATCTCACATGTCACAAAGTACATGTTCATTGGTACTTATCTCACCAAGTGTATATGCTACCATTTTTTATAATGCTACATGAGATTTGATTTTGACTCTAGATCCTACGTCTAGAGGGTATAAGCATGGCATCTATCCTCTTTTTTGTGAATTATGGTGCCAAGTTTCATATCCTCTCATTTTGCACTTCTCCATTCTTGACATTAACATAGTCAGAGTGAAAAGGGGTGGGGTTCAAGCGAGAGAGTCCATGATGGATCGAGTAGCAAGAGGATGTGTTAGTGGCTCCAACTAGTATCAACATTGTTATTGAGCATTTCTAATGCTGTCATGAAGGGTCTATATGCATGTAGTCAAATGGATGAAACATTTAAGATCTATGGCTCATGGATTATCTTTATGGATGACTATGGATGCTGTTTTCTTGTTTATGTGTCAATGATTGTCTAAATTTTAGTATTAAAAATCAAAGTATCATAGAATCTAAAAGCTTGTAAATGATAACTACACAAATTGGAACTAAGAAAAACAAAGGAAATATGGTAAATACCTTTAGTGGCCATAGCTATGGATAGCACAGTATGTGCTTGAGGGGTGCACCTCAAAAAATATAAGTGTACCATGTATGATCAAGTAAGGGTTATTTTGTTTAGTAAAATGTATAGGATTATATTTTCAAAATATATTTCTCTATTACTTTTTTAAAAAGTCGTACTTGTAAGCAAAAGGGGTCGTTTTATTGCCTTATAAAATATAAGGAAATGATATTTTTTAAATACTCTTTGAACACATGAGATATAGATAATTTCCTACAAATGCGCCACCAAGGGATATGTGTGAGCAAGGATTGAATATTTATATGATCACTCAAAAATTTTAAGTGACACAAAGGGTTAATTAATGTTAATAGCTATAGAAACTTGCTTTTTCTAATATGTTATCCACCAATATTTTTGATAAGTTAAATATGTCAATTTTTCAATATTAATAAGAACCACATTTTTAATAAAATACTCAATTTGATCTTATTTTTAGTAATTATGTGAATTTTCAATCTATATTAATTTTCAATCTATGTTATGATGAAGAGATCTTGACACGGAGTAAGGAATTGACAAATAAGAGGCTCTTCTCCCTTCTCTTCTTCTCCTCCTCTATCTTTTCCTCTTAGAGATGGAGCTTCTTAATATGGATGAGAAAGAGTTTGGAGCAACTATTTGAGGAGTGCATCACTCGAATTTTGAGATCACTTATCAACCTTTCAACTTCTGACTACAATGCGGGAAGGTAATTTTGTAAGTGTACAACTTAAGTCTCTTGGTTTATTGCTTGCATACAAAGTGCAACAAGAAGTTTAGTTAAGCCATGGAAGAATTGATCTCTTGAATGAACAAGAGTGCTTATCCAATGTTTTACCATTGAGATATTGTTGAGATTAACATTTTGATTCCATTGCCAGGACAAAGGACATAATCAACTCATCTAAGGTTCTTATATTCTTCTTGTGGTGGAGTAACAGGGTTATGTGCTTGCGCGGGATGGAATAGTAAGGAACCAACCTCTCATGTTTATGCCTCACTTGCTTTGAAACACACATCGGTAGATTAGGAGATCAAATTGGTGAGAATGGGCTTGAGTTTTGATTAGGAGTGAATAGGATAGATTAGGAACATTGAGCAAGAGACAACTTAGGAAAAAATGAAAAAATGAAAAAACTCACTAATCTTCCATTATCAATGCTGTGCTTGAAAATCCATTTGTTGCTTGCATTAGATTAGTTGTGCTTCATGAAACATATGTTGAAGGAACTTACTCTAGGCTACTCACAACTTATGCAGATAACCTTACCCATAGTCAAAGTAGTCTACCTACCCTCAAACTAGTCTATCTCCAAGCAAGCTAGCTCGTTTGCATTTGAACGTAAGTATATGCATGCTCGTGCTTGCACCTAGAATTGTGAAATTGAGTTTCTTGCTTAACCATTAACCTTGCATGTTTGAACCATCTACTTAGGCTTGCCTAATTGGATTCCTTGAGACTAAATATTCTGACTTAAGCTTACCTTAATCTACCACACTTGAAAATTGAAGGTTGCATATGCTTGACTCAAGCTTTCTTGGATACTTATGTTTGGATTTTCAACTTGGCCCAACTACCACTCAAGCCTAACCACTAAATTGCCTAACTTATGTTTGGATTTTAAACTTCCCTACTAACTTAAGCTGGCCCAGCTACTACTCAAGTGCCTACCTACCAAATACAAGTGGTCTGCTCAAATGAGCCCATGTACAAGCTTTCTTACCTTGTGGGCTACTCAAATGAGCTCATATACACCTCGTATGACTGACTGCCTAAGTTTGCTAGTGTAAGAGTTCCAACTAGTGGCTTGAGAGTGCCTACTAGTAACCTAACCTACCTAACTGATAGCTTAGGGGGTTCCATAGCATTATAGAGAAGTGGTTCCATAGCATATTCTCTTTTGAAGTCACATATTCTCTTTCTCCACCCTTTTTTTTAAAACCTGATTGGCCCTAGAGGAGCCCACAACTTCATTAATTCTAGCATAGCTACGATTGCATTTAAAACCTCCTACTATAATCTAAGTCTAGTACCTCTCCTCCTAAGTTTGCCTACTACTCACAAGCCTACCCTAGAACTAGGATTTTCCCACCACTTAAGAGTCTAACCCTCTTACCCCTATCTACTAGGTGGAAGCTTGCTAATCCTCAAGCTTACCCACTCAAGTTTCCCCTCAAACTTATACTCTCTAGCCTACCACTCCCAAGTCCACCCACTACTAGATTTGCTTACTACTAAGAGACTTACACTTGCCTATCATTGAGAGGTATACACCATCCACCTATGCCTATTATTCTCAATCGCCATCCACCTGTGCCTGCTGTTGACAAGTCCATCCCTCGTAAGCCTACCTACTACTAAGAGGCTTATGCTTGCCTACCACCAAGAAGCCTATCCATAACTAGGCTTTCCTACCAAAGCTTTTTCAAGATTGTGGGAGAGAAGGAAGGAGTCTCACTTGTAGCTTTCTTGCTTGCACAATGGGGGAATACACACAAGGGTGGAGGCTGAAAACAGTTTTCCTCTTCTTAGTTGTATAAGCCAAAAGAACTCTCTTACAAAGAAATAGAAGAACCCTATATATGGGTCTCAAACCAAACTCAACTAACTAAGGTGGCATACTAACTGAGCCATGAACTAGAGTAGATAAGGATAGCTATCATGTAGCTATTATTCATGGGCGGTGTACCAACCGCGTCTGCAACTGACAAGTCGGTGACATAAATACACAACGGTCACCCTGGCGTATCACGAGTGGAGCTCGATATCTCAACACTCCCCCTCGAGCTCAATCCCAATTCCTGCACACCAAGCAGGTCTCTAAACTTGCGCATCTTCTCTGCGCCCAATGCCTTCGTGAATATGTCAGCTACCTGATCCTCTGTGCTGACATAAACTAGATCAATAAGACCTAGTAAAACCCTCTCTCGCACATAGTGATAATACACCTCAATGTGCTTTGTTCTAGCATGATAGACTGGGTTATTTGCCAAGTGTATACTACTCATGTTATCACAATAAATGACAACTGGCTCATCTGTAGATTGATGCATATCATAAAGTAGCTTATGCAACCAAGCTACCTCACATGCAGCCATTGTTGCACCCCTGTACTCAGCCTTTGTGCTCGACAAGGCAACTGTAGGTTGTTTCTTGCTGCTCCAAGTGACTGCAACACTCCCAAAAGAGAACACATATCCACTGGTAGATCATCTATCCGAAATACTACCAGCCCAATCAGCATCAGTGTATCCATGCAACTGTATCTGAACCCCAGCCTCATAAAATAGTCCATACTGCAATGTGGACTTCACATACCTGAGTATGCGTCTAGCCGCATCCAAATGTGGTTTCCTTGGAGCCTGCATAAATTGACTTACCAATCCAACAGCATAGCTCAAATCTGGCCTGGTAATAGTTATATAAATCAAACTTCCTACTATGCGTCTATACATAGTAGGGTCTTCTAGAAGCTCACCTGCATCTGTGCTCAGCTTCACATTTTGCTCCAAAGGAACTGAAATAGGCTTACAGCCTGTCATCCCATATTTGGACAGCATGTCCAATCCATACTGCCTCTGCAAGAGTTGTATCCCACTTGGTGATCTAATCACCTCAATGCCCAAGAAATAACGCAGCTCTCCCAAATCCTTTATCTCAAACTTGTGCTTCAATAGCATTTTCACATGAAGGATATCTTCATCACTGTCACCTGTCATAATCAAATCATCAACATAAATGACAAGTAGCATAATACCTTTCTCTGTTTTTCTCACATAAAGTGAGAAATCTGCCTTGGAAATCTAAAAGCCAATAGTGACAATATATTTTCCTATCTTGTCAAACCATGCTCTAGGTGCTTGCTTCAAGCCATACAAGGCTTTCTTCAACCTGCAAACAAACTCAGGATGAACAGCATGCACATAACCTGGTGGCTGCTCCATATAGACCTCTTCTTGCAAATCACCATGCAAGAAGGCATTCTTTACATCCATTTGATGTAAAGACCATCCCTTTGATGCAGCCATAGCAATGACTGCTCTTACGGTTGCCATCCTTGCAACCGGACTGAATGTTTCTTCATAGTCAATGCCATATGTTTGTGCATACCCCTTGACTACTAATCTTACCTTGTATCTGTTCACAGAACCATCTACATTGTGCTTCACCTTATAAACCCACTTTTACAGCCAATTGCATTTTTACCTTTAGGCAAAGGTACCAATTCCCATGTAGCATTTGCTTCCAAGGCATCCATTTCTTCATCCATGGCTTTCTCCCATTTTTCTTTTCCCATGGCTTGCTCAAAAGAAGTGGGTTCTGGAACCTGTATCACTTTGACCATATATGCATAGTGAATGGCTGTAAATCCATCATATTTCAACCTATCCACAGGATACCTAGCTCTCGTAGACCTGCGCAAAGTAGGTTCACTCCCAGGTGCTCTCAAAACATCCTTGGTCTTCCTTGCTCCAGGTGTAACAATAAAAGGAATACCCAACTCATCATCAATGCTCTGTTCTGAGCCACTGGATTCACCATCCACATAAGAGTGACCTGCATTCACATCAAACATGGGCTGATCAACTTTCTCTTTTCCTTTTCGTGATACCTGCATATCACTATCTGCATTGCTTTGAGAAGATTCTCCTGATCTGTGACTGCTGCTGTGAATTCTGTGTAGCATTACCATTTTGTGCATCTACATCATCAATCACATTTACTGGTTTATACCAGCTACTCATCTCATCAAAAGCATCTCTACTCACTGTAAACTTACGAGTAGAAGGGTTATAGCATCTATACCCTTTTTGCTGCAGAGAGTAACCAATAAAGATGCACTTCTCAGCTTTTGGATCCAACTTGGATCTCAACTCATCTGGCACATGTACATAGGCAATGCAACAAAAAAATTTCAAATGAAAAATATCTGGTTTCCTACCAGTATACCTCTCCTCTAGAGTCATTCCATGTATTGCTGCAGTGGAAGTCCTGTTCATTATGTAGACTGCTGTAGCAACTGCTTCAGCCCAATAAAAATCTGGCAAGTCTTTTTCATTGAGCATGGCACGAGATACCTCTCCAATATGCCTGTTTTTCCTTTTTGCAATTCCATTTTGTTGTGGGGTATAACTGCATGAATATTGCTGCTTTATGCCATGCTCCTACAGGAACCTTGCAAACTCATTTGAGAGGTACTCTCCCCCTCCATCTAACCTTAGGCATTTTATCTGCAGGCCTGTTTCTTTTTCAACCATCGCTTTAAGAGTTTTGAAATGCCCAAAAACTTCACTTTTCTTTTTCATAAAATACACCCAAACTTTTCTGCTCTAGTCATCAATAAAACTGACAAAATAATGACAGCCTCCAAGAGATGCAGCTTTAGTTGTCCACACATCAGAGTGGATTAATTCCAATGGCTTCTTACTCTCTTGAACATGTCTAGGAAATGGTTTCCTTGCCTGTTTTCCAAACTGACAGGGTTCACATACCTTATGCATTTCTGCAACCTTGAATTTCGGCAAACCTACAACAATATTTTGGGCCTGCATTGATTTAAGTCGATGTACATTAACATGACCAATGCGTTTATGCCAGATATCAATATCTGCAACTACACCGGTCCCATGTGCAAACATTGCTGCACTCAATTCAGACATGTCTGCATCCAATGTAAACATTCTGCCCTTCTTCTTTCCTTTTGCTATCAAGCGACCTTTATTTTTCATATCCTCAACAAAGCATCCATGAGGATTAAATCTAACTTGCAAGCCCTGCTCAACCATTTGACCAACAGAAACCAAATTCTTGGTGATATTGGGAACATGAAATACATCGGACAGGTATTTCTTTTTCCCATCCTGCATAGACAAAGGAAATTTTCCAATCTGCACAATAGGATGTGCAGTATCATCACCAGTCTCCACAAATCCTGGTTTTTCCATTTTCCTTGCATCCTCCATCCATTCTGCATGACCTGTCATGTGGTTTGATGCACCTGAGTCAACATACCATACATCATTGCTTTCTTCTACACTTGTCATAGAATTGTTCATGTGCTGCACCATAAACAAGTGCTCATTTCTATCATCACCCTGTCTACTAGAAGATGCATAATTCCCTTGTTGCAGTTTTCCATTTATGATGTCATTCTGCTTTTTATAGCAGTCTTTAGCCATATGACCCATTTTACCACAGTAGTAGCATTCAACATTACTGTTTGCATTTTGGCCTCTTTGCCATCCACCACGACCTCTTTGGCTCCCCCTGCCTCTAGAGTTACCACGTCCTCCTCCATAGGACTGGTGTTCTTGAGTTTGCTGCATATTCTGATTTCTACCACGGCCTCCAAATCGGCCTCCTCTACCTCTGCCTCTACCTCTTCCAACATTTGAGTAGAAGACAACTTCTTTTGAAGTTCCTCCTGAAGAAGATGCACCACCATTTCTATGCTCCTCAGAAATTAGAAGAGCAATTAGCTCCTCAAAATCAGGAAATCTTTCACGAACTGAAATGGATGTCCGAAACTGTACATAATCCTTTCCTAGACCATTCAAGGTCACAGAAACTAAATCATCATCTTCCACTGGCGACCCGATGGAAGCAAGTGCATCTGCAATCTTCTTCACCTTCATGTGGTAGTCATTGATGCTCATATTTTCTCTTTGCACATTATGCAACTCTTGCTTGAGCTGCATTTTTCTGGCTTGCGTATTTGTGCTATACATTTTTGACAAAGTATCCCATGCCTCCTTTGGCGTACTTGCATCCTGAATATGCACAATCATAGAGTCTGAAATGCTGATAGACAGCCAATACATAACTTTCCTGGCTCTCTCATGCCATGCTTTAAATTCCTGCATTTGCTGTTGATTGGGAACATCAGGAAGAACTGGTTCTTCTTCATTTCCTGCAACAAATTTCCAATATCCTTTTCCCATGAGGAAATTCGTCATTCTAAACTTCCATGCTTGGAAGTTGTTCTTGTCAAGTTTTTCAGTGACAATCTGTGAAAGAGAATCAGACGCCATTACAGAACACTGCAAAAAATTCTGTCACTGCAAAAAACACAGCTTCACCCTCACAAGGGCAAATCTGCAAAACTGGCGAAAGTGGTATTTGACCACACAGTCACTTCCTAGTAACAATTTTGCATAAACAGGAACCAAGGATGATTCTGTAACTCCTAATGTCTCTGCGCACAAGCATACGATGCAATTTCTACAGTAACTTTTCACCGACTTGTAGAACAGTGGCTGCACAGCATAAAACAGGGCCTTTTCCTGAGTGCGTGCAGAAAACTTTCGCCTCCAAAACAGGCCGAGAAATGGCCTCAAATAAAAAAAACAAGGTCGCCAAGGGCTAAAGCCCTTGCCGCAGCATATACTGCCCTCTTGCTTCACCGCGAAGGGCGTCTCAACCTGAGACAATGCACTCCTGCACTTTCCGGCTGTACTACCTGCAGAGATCTGCTCCCAAAACAGAAAATGAAAGCAACATTGCTCCTCTTACCAGAACATCGCGAGCTTGGCTTGCTTTCTTGAGCTCCTTACTACGAACAAGGCTCTGATACCATGTCAAGATTGTGGGAGAGAAGGAAGGAGTCTCACTTGTAGCTTTCTTGCTTGCACAATGGGGGAATACACACAAGGGTGGAGGCTGAAAACAGTTTTCCTCTTCTTAGTTGTGTAAGCCAAAAGAACTCTCTTACAAAGAAATAGAAGAACCCTATATATGGGTCTCAAACCAAACTCAACTAACTAAGGTGGCATACTAACTGAGCCACGAACTAGAGTAGATAAGGATAGCTATCATGTAGCTATTATTCATGGGCGGTGTACCAACCGCGTCTGCAACTGACAAGTCGGTGACATAAATACACAACGGTCACCCTGGCGTATCACGAGTGGAGCTCGATATCTCAACAAGCTTATCCCCACCCAAGCTTGCCTTCCATTGAGGAACTGGCCTAGCCTACTATTGAGCCCGGGGAATCCACCTTATAGAACATGTAAGAACCACGTGAGTTTAAAAGAAAGGGCATATTTATTATGTTGACTTACAATATTTATTATGCATTGAGTTCAACAGAAAGTATATTTATTTATTATGTTAAAAAATATTTCCATGCACTTTGGGAACCCCTAATACCTTTATTATTTGACCACATGTTCAAATCTTGTTGTCTTACTTAAAGGTGGAGTCTACCTTAAATGTTATATAAGCTACCTTCTCAAATCCCACTTTCAAATATGGATCAAGATTTAGCCACGTGGTCAAATATTTATCACTTATTTGAAATCGAGACTTGGAAAATTTTTAAATTCTCTAATATGATGTTTTTCTTTTCTTGAATTTGGTTTAAGGTTTTCCATTATAACATTTGTTTGTCTTGTAGATGTCTACCCCTTTAATCTCGAGGAATGGCAACCAATTGAGTCTATTGTTGATGTTATTGATGTTATACATGGTTCGATTGGAGAAGAAATGTAAAAAGGTAGAAAAAAGACAGAGCTTGTAGAGAATGAAATATTCTTTTATGACCATTCTTATATTGTTCCCATGCAGCACAGCCAATAGAAATCAATATCCCCCCTTCCTTTGCCAGATTTTCAAGCTTTGAGTGGCCTTTGCCAAGTCCAGCTTACTAGTGAGGGCTATAGATGTAAAATATTTTCTAAGATACAAAGAGCATTAAAACCTAATATCTCAAGTAGGCTAAGAAAAGTTACTTTATTTATGCCTATTAATATATTTGTTGATTTCTTTTCTAATATTGAGATAATAATATCAAACTCCATGCTTTCAATGAAGAGACTAATATATGATTATGTCATACAATTTGTTGATGAAGGATGGGATACTAGGACAGAATGAAAATTTATATGTAAGATAGATCAAGACTCTATAGCTTGTAAATATACTATTGCTACTCAAAATTTTATCATTAGCTTTTGTCATAGTAGATGGCATTATATTAGTGGTAGTCTGTTGCTTTAGACCAAAATCTTGATGATTTTAGCAAAGATTCTATAGTGGATCTTGATGTTTGGTTCAATGAGGACATTATTACGATCTTAAAGGTTAGATCACCATGTACGTTACATCAAGTGAGGATGGATTTACAGAATGAAGATATTAAACTACTATGCTCATTTGTGTTCCAACTCAATAACAAACGAGTAAGTTCTTATATCATAGTATATTCACTTAGATGTATATTTGATTTCACTTCTTGATTAACAAACATTTGTAACATAATTTTTTGCAAATATCAGTGAGGAGAGAGAAAAATACACAATGCAAAGATATTGAAGAAAATATCTCTTTATTATCAATATAAAATACATGTACAAATTTTTGTTAGCAATCTCCATGACTTATATACATAAGGGCTTACAAGAAATGAGCCAAAGCTACTTCTTTTTTCGAGGACTTTTCTTAGGTGAAGGGACATCCTTTCTAGGAGTCCTTTTGCATTTCTTTGATGCTTTTGTTACCTTAGGTGTTGAAGGCATAGCTTCACCTTCCTTGTAGTTACATGCACCTCCTCTCCTTCATTGTCCAAGCCCCCACTATTGTCCATTCTTGGTTTCATACAATTGACCATTATATACTTCATGACCTTTACTCTTATATACCTAACATGCTCACTTGAATAACAATCCCTTGAAAACTATCATACATTTGTAAAAAAATATTTTTATTTCATTGTTATTTTTTACAATGGACTATTTTTCAATGAACCTCTATCTTAAAGTTTAGTATCTTTCACATTACCTTTACAAGTTTATCATCATTGAGATAAATAAACTTAACTAATCTTCTGACATTTGCATTTACTCTCCAGCTCCCACAAGAGTGACTATCATCCTGATGAGGATATTGCAACCAACAATATAAAGTTAAACTACCATAAATCCAACCATATTAATCAAGACCTTATCATAACTTGTCTATATTGCATTATTGCAAGAAAATCAAAAGGCATAGCAAGCTTTTTCTCTAGCACTTCAATCCATCTTTTTACAACTCTCTACCAAAAACCTAATAAAATTTAGAGTGCTTGTAATATATTATACCTCATCCTAGCAAGAACAATAGAGTCATTTACTTTTCTCATTTTATTCTCGAGGATCTTAACACGGTCTGAGTCAAAAAACATCATGATCAGATCTTCTATTAATATCATTAGGTAAAAAGCAATTGAAGCCCTCAAGATCAGCCTTTTTAAGACGGGTGGTTATCTAAAGATGGTAGCTGCCCTACTTCCTTTTCTTCTACCTTCTTCCTTCTATACTTCTTCCATTTATCTGCTTACACTTCTATGGCCTTTTCCTTTTTCTCATGTAGTCTTGTGTCTATTTCATTGGTCTTCAACCTTAGGGCTTGGATCACCTTTCTTTTTTCTATATGTAGGCACATTTAAAATATTGAAAGTATTCTCATTAGTAAGGGGGACTGGTTCAAGAATGTTTGAAAATTTGTATCTCAATCTCCTAAGAATTATCATGTCCTTGTCCATAAGTGTAAGCCTATGTGCATGAGCACCACAAATATAGAAATCTTGAAAAACCTCAATAAAAAAATCTTCTATAGCCTTCTAGATGCAATTGAGAGTTGTCCTTGTCCATCTAAAACTATCAAGTCAATGCTTGTCACAAATTTCTCTAGCAAGCCTTTGAAAATGTAGTTTTACAATTGCATTATCCAGAACCTTCACTACACTTCTAATCTCCTTCAAGCATCTAACACGATGTGAAAACTTTCTCCTTGGCCTTGATTTCCTTGGAAGTTTAGAAGGCTTGGAGAACTAATGGATCTTTGAAGCAAGGCCTCTAGCATTAACTTTTTGCTTTCTTATAGTAGCCTTAGTTTTAGCCATCTAAAATCTCTAGGAAAAACAAAAAAACTCAAAATTAGAACAACCCCAAGTCAAACAAGCAAAAGGTTGGCATAGCAAAGGATCTTATATTTCCACCGTTGTTAGCTTGATGTATGCCATAGTTATTACACGTCTTTACATTGCCTATGCAATGGAAGTGGTTAGCATGTATCTGACAAACCCTATCGAAAAGCATAAGAAGCCAATATAGAGTATCATGAGATACTTGAATGACATTAGTGCTTTGATTTAAAGTGCGTGAGCTGACATATGAGATGACAACACACTTACATCAACTGACGTGTGCAATGTGAAATACAAACTTGTGCATGAGAGAGAGAGCTATTGTTTTCACATTTCATACATCGGGAAATAAGGTTGATCTTATTTCGGAGAAAATTCGTACATGATATATGATATAGAACTAGCTAGGATCTGTAAGAAAATTACATCACTATAGAGAAATAACAACTAGCCAAGATCTATCAAAGAGAAAATTACATTACTATATAGAAAATGTCTTCTTTTTAGCCCAAGATTATAGAAAATATTGTGCATTGTGGGACCTTGTGTGTGATGAAAACTTACCTTGTGTGATGGGTATTGGAAAATTTGGAGTTGTGATGAAGTTGCCTCGTGGTAAATCGGAGTAAGAAAGGAGTTTAATGATTCAAAAATTCTTTTTAAAAGAACCTTTAAAGTACAACGAGCAATTTATTCCAAACATGTGGCGGGTATACTGTTGTCGCTTTAGAACTTGTGCCACGTGTCATTGACCTTTCCAAACATTATGACACTTTTATGACATTATTTTTCAACTGAAAGGAAATATTTTTAAGCCTTCTTTTTCTAGTTTAAATATAACCTTTTTTAATTAGTACATGATACCTTTAAAGCAAGTTTCAAGGTGACTCTTTATAAATAAATACACGTGAAACGAAGTCAAGCTAGTTTTTACATAAACTTTCCTTCTATTATGCATATTTTTCTCTCTCCTACAACCACACATCTTACGCATCGTAAGCCAAGAATACGCATCCTCTTGAAGAAACCAGTTCATGCTCAAAGAGCAATACATTTCTAAGGTAACAAACTTCTATTGGTCATTTCTCTTATGCGTAGACGTTGTGATTTATCCTTAGTTCCACTAAGCAATAGAAATTATTGAATAATTTATTTTAAGGAGTTCATCTTTACTTGTGTTAATTTTTCCATTTGCTAAACGGTAATTTTTTTCGGATGAAACACAAAATGACTGTAGAAAGCTCCTTTGATTATGTTTCATAAGTCATCAACTCATAAATCGCGGATGCCAGATGAAACGTGAAAGATGATGCCATAGTTTGCTACTTGGCTAATAAAATTGCATTTCATAAGTCCTAAACTCATAAATTTCAATATTGAGAGTATATTCCAAGTGTGTAGATTGAAAAATGTATTGCTACTTTTTGCTAAGTCATTTTGAGTTAAGTTTTTTTTATTTTTTTGAAGGCAATTAGGACTTATATAAATCTAAATTTCTTATTTAGATTTAAGAAAATGTGGATTGCTTCTTTGTATTCCTAAACTTATGTTGTTGTTTCAAGATTTCTTTCTGTGAGTAATTAGGATGACTAAAAGAAATATTTCTCTAGAGGGAATAGAGGAAGAGGATCTGGAGGATACATGTGATGAGAAGCTCTTTGATTTCCTCCATACAACTGGAAATTCATCCAAATTCAACTACATTAGAGATATGCTCAATGTTCCCTTTGATTTGGAAGAGCTCTTGAAGGATCTTGAAGACAAACTGAAGGATTATAGGGAGTGTTATGATAGACATGTGCAGGGCCTAGAGATTGGGGGATTTGTCCATTACAGTGATGTAGTGGAAGCTACCAATGTAGCTAGAATAACTTTGCAAACAAGGTTTAGCCTCATTGATAAGGAATTCAAGAATTGGAAAGCAATTTGTCATTTTCATTAGGATCAGCATCAATGTCTTCTTATCCACAAGGATGTTGGATTTCTTGTATATCTTGAGTATATGGATAATTCTTCTTTAGATACAATATAAGAGAAGAAGACAGAGGATATTGCAAGTAAAGATAAAGAGATTGAAGAGAAGGAGAAATGTTTTGGGAGGATGTTGAGAACCAACTAGTGCAAGATTTGATGTTGCTTTGTTTAAAAGTGAGAATATTACAAAAGTGAAAGAAAAGGATATAGAATTGAGTTCAGAGATTGAAGAAGGTCCCCTTGATTGTGTGTCCCAACATTTTCCACTTACCTCTTCACAATAAAAAGAGATATGTATTGCTAAATGATATTCAACACCTTTTTTACCTTAGAGAAGATTATTGCTTAGGAATCCTTGCCAAATGGTACCAAAATCATAAGAATTTTATAGGTTATAAATAGAAATTGCTAGCAAGTTTTGATGTTGAGGGAGAGAATTTTCAAGACAGCTCTGTAGCCTTTCATTCATGTATTAATCAGATTGTGGAACATAAAAAGGAGGCACTTCTCACAGGTTTAGTAGAGACTTGGTATTGATGACATGGGGTATGAAGAGAAACTGAAGTCTCCATCAAAGGAGAAACCGAAAGTTCAATAAATCTTTATGATGATATTTTTCTTGAAGAATACGAAAACCATAAGGTATGGAAGATAATTTTAAGATATCCATTGAGGTTTATATTAGAGTTTATTATGCATTACATGCAAATATTATAGGATATTAATCTATTGTCATCTTATACTATTGTGATTTATTGTGCAAATAGAAAGTGAAGATCCAAACAACTTTCTTGGAAGAGCCAAGGGCTAAAGGCCATTAAAGCTTTCGGCAAAAGTCAAGGCCTTGGGTCATTATATTGGAAGCTTAAATAATCAAATTGTTGCAACTTATCATAACAGGTTGTCAAGCTCTCCAAGCCTGCCAATGATGGCTTTGAAAGCTATCTCCAAGGTGATGGGATCCCAAGTTTTCAATAGAGGATTAGATAAGATAATTTTGGTGGAGAATGATGAAGTTGTAAGAGTTTTGGTCTCATGCTTGGATATAGTGGATCTAGGGTAGGATACTTTGGAGTTCTTGGCTCTTATTTGCTCTCCCATGATTGAAGCTCCTTCCTCCAGACTATAGAAAACAAGAGTTCTTGAAATGTAGAGGTCTTATTGAGTGGGATGAAACAAAAGATCCCTCTAGAGGCCCTAGTGAGTTGCTTGAAACTAGAGACTCCTTTGCAACAGAGTCAAACTAAAAGATGTCAAGGGGCTCCTAAAACCCATCTTTTTCCATCTCTTTGTCTAGTTTGTAACCATTCTGAAAATTTTTTGCTTTGCACAAGAGTTTAAATATCCCTCTTTTCTTCTTTGGGCGACAATTTGTATAGTCATTGCCAAATATGATGTATTACATGATGTAGTTGTGTCTTTAAGCTTGAATCTGTGCCAAATTTGTCTATAAAACTATTAGAATACCTCTAATAAAGTGTTTGCTTTGTATCTTCCACCTCTATATTTTGTGTGTCTAAAATAATTTTTTCTTACTTGATAATGTGATTTTTTCATACCTTGGGTTGACCAAATAGATAAATATCTATATTTCTTGATAAAATATGGAGCATGGTTATATAAAATATGTTGTATACTTAAAAAATAAAGAAAGTTAATAAAAAAACTTTATATGAGTTAGACAATGAAGAGACATACATATGCAAACTTCTTACCATATAGTAAGTGAAGTGTTGATCACCCTAAGCTTCGAGCATTGCCTTTTTAAAAAGGTTCAATTGATTTTTGAAGTCTTTGAGATCATTATCATTCCATTCAATTTTATCATAATAAAAGAATAATTTATCTAGTGTTTTTCAAACATTGGCTTTTCTATTCCGAGTTTGCCCATTATCAGCATGATCCTTAACTGCATTATGTAGTAGGGACTTCCACTTATTGTATTTAATAGTTGAACCATCATTCCTAGAGTTTATCTTACTAAGTCTCCCATGAAAGCCTAGAAACCTTCTAGCCTTCACTCCATCAATAGATGACTTTTAGGGGGATACAATTGCCATCCTTAGACTTTTTAAGATCTAGTTTAATAACAACATTACCACTATGCAAACCGATTGCAAATAAGACTTTTTCAATCTTTGTTGTAGAATTTGTCAGACTAGTTGTCAGCTTCCATGCAAACCTTATATAAAGATGAATAAGATTTTTATTTATCTTGCAAATCACATGAAGTGTATAGATATGGGCATTCATTAAAGGAATATCTAGGACTAGCTTAAACTATGGATTCTTGTTGTGCCTAGAGGGAGCTTTATTCCAATTGCTTGAGTTCAACACTATGGCTCAGGACATGCAATATAGAAAAGGAAATCTAGAGTTGGCTCCCTTTGACACATTGTACATACATTTGAGTATATTTAAGTTTCTAGCTATGTGCCACTCAAACTTATAGTTTCCAAATCCTTTAACATATAGCTATTTCCCTGCCTATTGTCTCTTAATAACATCAGGTATTGATATTTGATGAAAAACCCAATACAATATATCAAAATCCTTTGTATCTACTTTCAATGCTCCTAGCCACCAAATGTTATGTTCAAATTGGACACTAAATGGCATTGATTGATTACAATGACCTGATGGAAGTGCTCTATTCATCAAGATAATATAGACCTTTTCCAATTTTATGCATTTCAAAATCTCACTTTCATCAAGTTTAACCACAAATCTAGCCAATCCTTGTGCCTCTTCTAGTGACAAGTCATAAAATCTGATCATTAAACATTGTAGGATAGGCAAGTCAATGAAAATATTGTTAAATTGATTGAATACAACTTCCTTTTTCTTGCTCTTGAAGTTAGCCTTGATATGGAAAGGCTTGCCTAGAATCTCCATCACTTTATTATTCACTCTCTATCTTATAGTACTAACCACAAATGGCCTTCGAAGTATGCAATTGCATACATATTGTTGCTTCATATTTGATTGTAAATTATGGAAAAGCTACATATAAGCATCTCAACTGATACCAATACTATCTAGTGTCTTCTGCACTAACTCAGTATCCAAAGAATGATCCTTTATAAATGACTCTAAGCATTGTTTCTTTGTCTTTTTAATTTCCTCTTCTCCAAAATATCTTTTGAAACTACTAAAGGAAGAAGATGATAGGAAAATTGAGATGCTTTTAAAGAACCTCTTTCACTTGCATTTCATTGAAAAAGAGACCTAAACAAAATTAACATCACAAATAAATATAATTAATTATAAACAAACCTATATTCAATATTTTTAAAGTGAAAAAAATGTACCTTGATGCTTGGATTCTTTTACTACAACCACCTCCTCCTTGTTTAAGACTCTCAAAAATAGTTTGCTTTTGTTGACGAGCTTTAATGCATTTCTACTAAATGAATCCTCTATTTTGACACCCCTCTAGCTTCTCTAATAATGCATTGTTATGTTTTGATAAAAGATGGTTCTCCAATCTAAGGACATCCTTTTCTATAACAAGCAAGTTAAATGTATAACCTAGAAATCTATTTTAACCATCACCAATGAACCTCATCAATGAAGAGCTATTATAAAAAGGCGGAGTGCTATTTTTGCTAGGATCTTTGGGATATAGCTTGCCATCTAACCAAAGATCAAGAGTTTTCTTTCCTTCAAACCTGAGTATATATTTGTAGACTTTATAATAGTAATGGGTTTTGTTCTCTTCCTAATTAGTTCATGCTCACTATCTAACTCAATATAAAGATGATAGAGAGGTCTTTTACTAGAGCTTCAAATATCATTGGATGATTGATCCATAGCTAAGGATGTGATTAGAAGATTGGATTGAAAAACTATGTGAATTAGAAATAAGAAGGAAAACAAAGAAGAAACTAGTAAGGAGGGGAAATAAAGAAGACAGTGAGAATGGAGGGGAGTAATCGAACGTCAAACAAAATTCAAATTGAATATTAGTTTTCAATTTAATAAGGATGAGTAGGATTTTCATTATGACAATCCTTGTCACCTTTATGGCGGCTTAGATTTCTAAGTTTGATGTGACCACGAGAATATCACGATAATGACTTATTAAGTTTTTTGATATATTTGCTTATCAAAATATAAAAGTTTTTAAAAATCTAAACATGATTTTATTTTTTAAAATATTTTCTCTCTCTAGGATCGCTTACATGCCATTTTTGAGACCTCAAACTCCCCTAATGAGGACCATTTCCAACCTAATAACCATTTGTTACCCTCCTCAAAGCCTATGCCAAGGTTGTTTGCCTGCCAGAGGGAAATTCACCATTTTTGCTTTCTCTGTTACTTCCCTCTCGTTCTCTCCTCCCTCCTCCTTGTAGCAACCCCTCTCTGCTCTTCTTCACCCTTCCCATTTCTCTCTTCTGATTTAGCTCTACCTAACTATAGAAAGATGTGCTTTTTGCACTTTCCAAGAAGAAATTGTTGTCCTATGCTCTAGTGCACAAGTTTTCCTAGGCTCTCTCTTGACTACTAAGATCATCTTAGGTTTTGGCTTACATCTTTGGAGCTGCTAGGCCATTCTCATCACAAGCATAGAGGCAAAAGATATGAAAGCTCACAATCTTCAAGATGATTGTAACAAATGCAAAATGAGGACTTCTTTGAAGCTTGAAATGCTTGCAAGGGTCTTTGTAGGTAGGTCCTCCATTTACAATGTTAATAATGTGTTGCTCAAGTGTTTCCCTCTCTTTTTGTTTCTATTCTTTATTTGAACAAAGGAGAAATACCCTTCAAAATCCATTAGAGCATGGCTCTCTCAGTAGCTAGGACTTTTTGACAAGCAACTAAAGATGTGATTTTGCCACAGAAGATTGAAGACAAGCATACCTTTGTGCTAAAAGGACAATTGATGTCTATGATTTCCTGTGCAATAGAACATGGGCTTGGTGAGGAAGCACTCAACTATTTTCAGTAGATGCAGTTGGATAAGGTGTCCCTTGGAGCAGTTACATATGCTTGCACCTTAAAAGCCTGTGGCATCTTGGGAGCAATAGAAAAAGGCTAGATGTCTTGTGTGGAGCTACTCAAAACAAGAATGGAGAAAGAAATTCTTGTTCCTAACACATTGGTAAACACGCAATGGGTTAAGAGGTGAAACCACATCTTGGATACTCTAGTATGTGATCTTCTATTTGGAAGTATGTTAAAAGGCATGGTTGCAAAGAGAAGCTTCTAGTTAGAGACAGTTTTCACCATAAACAAATGAGAAACGTGCATATCAAACATAGCAAGAATGTTTTTGTGGAATGTAGACATCATCTAGTAGGAGGTTGGATGATGGTACTTAGAATAAAGCCTTATGCAGTGCCTTCCCAAAAGATTTTCATTGTCAAAATCAGAGAGGGATCCTGAAGGGAAATTGACATTGCCAAATTGGAGAGAAACAAAAGCACTATAGCTATGCTTCACATAGAAAAAATGACTCTTTCAAATGGAACTAGGATTTTGTAATTTTAGGGAAAGTACCTTATCATAGGAGTTGTAAATGACAAAATCTTTAAAATTTTCATACGAGGGCCCTTATAGACTTGGTGGACATCTACAAAAGCATATGTCTACAAGACATGTGTCAAAAAATGATAATGGGTTGAAAAAGAGGATTATTGTTCAAGTTGTTTAGGAAGAGTTGGCTACTGAAACCAAAAAAAAAAAAGTAGCCTTCCACAAACTATGGGTATTGAACCAATGTTTGTGATGTAGAAGACACATGACTTTCCACATGCACAAGTCCAATTGGTTGGTATAACTTGCTTCAAAAAAAAAAAACTTTGCTTTGCATTTCTATAAACATCTCGATGTTTTCCTCCTACCCATGTGGCTCCTCACCCACCATGTTTATAAGGGGCTTGAATTTTGTGAGGCACATACAACTAACTGTTGACCATTGTGACCTAAAAAACCCATCACATGTAAAATGAGCTACAAAACCAAAATTATAGACATCCGAATGGTTCTGACCACAAGGGCATTCAACTTAAGTGTCGTGCATAGAGATAAAGAAAAAACTCTCCACAAGCAAAAATTGTGAATAGTGTGGATGTGGCACCCATGTCTAGACCTTTGCGAAAAGTGAGGCTAGAAGAATTCAAACCACAAATCCAACCTATAGTAAGCCAAGATCATTTGGCTGAGCCAATAGCTCAATACAAAATGTAAAATCCATTCAAATTTGTATATTTTAAGTGTGAAAGCACAATAGACATTTATTTTAAGAGGCACAACACCTGTCCTGGGTGGGTTTGAAATGGGCCTTAATAAAGTCATTCATTCATCACAAATTTTACCCAGGCATGAGGGAAGAAACATGGTGTATGAGACAGTCTAGATTCACAGGCTCAAATCCAACGTAGATGAGACCATTGCCCCATGGATGGGTGCTCTTTTGCAGCTGTGCCATAGGTTAAACACTTTTGGGCTATTGGTAACTAGAGCATGGGGTCCATTAAGCATCTACTCTACCTTTGGCACAAATGAAATTGCACTTCCTTGGCTAGCTCCTGCATCGTCTTTGATGAGCTCCTCTACTAGAGCCCACAATCTTGGACAACTCTCATCTCGTCTTATGTCAACTACCCACAGTCCTAGACAACTCTCATCTCATCTTATGTCAACTACCCACATGGCCCTACTCCTCTACTCCCAAATGGCCCTACTCCTCTACTCCCAAATGCAATAGGACCTTCTACAGCCCACTAACAATGTACATAGGCCTCCTCAAAGCATGTGCCAGCCTGAATGATGTGCATACAGGTCTATGTATCCATGCTATCATTTCCTCAAGGGGATTAGATGGAGATCTCCTCATCAGAAGCACATTAATAGGCATGTAGCAAGCATGGATTTTTTGCAAAAGCACAAAGTATGTTTGCCAAGCTCCTTTCTCATTATGTTGTCTCATGGATTGATTTGATTGCAAGATATTGTAAAAATACATAAGATGACAAAACACTACGATTTTTCAAACAAATGCACCTAGAGGTTGTTGCTCCAAATGCAATGAGTTACATTGGCTCATTGAAAGTAGGCATCTTAACAAAAGCCTCATAAACTGAGAAGGAAGTTCATTTTGAATTCAAGAATAACACTCATAGAAAAGTATGCCAATTGCAATTTGCTCACTAAACCTTGATAGATGTTCAACTGGCCATCCACATGAGATGACATCTCATGGGCTACCATTAGTTTAGGGTATGCCTAACATGGACTTGATGATGAGGTGTTGAAATGTTTAAATAGTCATTTTTAGAGAAAGTTGACACAGAATCCGTTTCTATCATTCATTGCTTGAAAGCATGTGGTGCAAAAAGAGACTTAAAAATAGGCTGCGAAGTACATGCAAAGATGTGGGAATCAGGATTACAAAAGAACCATTTTGTGATCAATACATTGCTAGATATGTATGGCGAATGTAGCTCCCTTACAGAAGCTTAAGAACTGTTTGAGAAGGTTGCTATCCAAGATGCAATGTTCATAGAATGCACTCACAACAGGATATGCTATGTCATAGAATGCACTCATTCTGAATTCGAGAACAATGCACATAGAAATGTATGCCAATTGCAATTTGCTCACTAAAGCTTGATAGATGTTCACAATTTGCTCACAGTGAAGCTTGACCAACTAGTTGTCCATATGAGATACCACCTCATGGGCTACCATTATTTTAGGGTATGCCCAACATGGACTTGATGATGATGAGGTGTTGAAATGTTTCAAATAGTCATGTTTAGAGGAGGAATACATGGAATCCATTTCTATCATTCATAACTTGAAAGCATGTGGTGTAAGAAGATACTTAGAAATAGGCTGGGAAGTACATGCAAAGATGAGAGAGTCAAGATTACAAAAGGACCATTTCGCGGTCAACACATTGCTAGATATGTATAGCAAATGTAGCTCCTTTATAGAAGCTCAAGAAGTGTTTGAGAAGCTTGCTATGTAAGATGCAATTTCATGGAATAGTCTCATCACAGGGTATGTTATGTCATGGAATGTACTCATTCTGAGTCTGAGAATTGCACTCATAGAAATGTATGCCAACTGCAATTTTCTCACTAAATCTTGACAGATGTTCAACTAGCTATCCATATGAGATGCCATCTCATGGCCTGCTATTATTTCAAGCTATGGATGATGAGGTGTTGGAATGTTTCAAGCAATCATGTTCAGAGGAAGTGTACATCAAATTCATTTCTATCATTCATTTCTTGAAAGCATGTGGTGCAAAAAGAGACTTAGAAATAGGCTAGAAAGTACATGCAAAGATGAGGGAGTAATTGTGAGAAGAGCACTATGTCAATGCACCACTCGTGCCAACTCTGACTCATTGGATCAACATCACCTTACAATTGACTCTAACATTCAAATTTCCATAGACATTGATTAGGTTGAGGAGCACTACTTTGAAGTGATTCAGAAAGACAGTGCCCTCCGAGAGGAAGCCCTGGCCTTCCCCCAAAAGGCATCCTCCTCTTAGATCCACCACATTATAGCAACCAAAGGCCTCCATCAATAGCTTGCAGACCTTACTCATAGTCCCATCTTCACATTCAAATCCTACTACCTTAGAGTGGCTTGCCATGAACCTAATGTTGGCATCAATGCACTCTATGTTGGCCCTCAGTATGCAACCAGGGATGAGGACTTCATCCACGGTCTTTGAGGAGATTTTGCAGCATCATCCACAAATAGTGACAAATCTCCTCTAGATGTCAGATGCAAGGGTTTCCATGCTCAAGTTCAAGTACAAAGATGCAATTCCCATTGATATCCTTATACTCAATTGTCCTTGACTGTCATTCCAGAGGATTTTGATCTACACACTCAAGCAAAGGTCATTATCCTTGTAAGAAGCCTAGATAAGATGACCTTACTCAGCATTAATGGGTGTCTAGTGACAAAGCACATCATTTGACTCATGGCCAACGTAGACAACTTCAAGATTATGTTGCAATGCATCAATGAGTGGGCCAAGCTAGAGGGGATCTACTCTTATGTCTTGGGGTACTTAGGGGGTGTGAATTGGGTTATTTTGGTGGCCAAGGTTTGTTGCCCTTATGCAAGAGCAACCCTTAGTTCTTTGGTAAGGAAGTTCTTCAATGGATATGGCATGTGGGAATGGCAAAATCAAATCTTGCTATGCCCATTGAACCACCCCCTATACCTTGTTAGTAGTACAGGGTGCATGACCGCTAGTAGTATAGGGTGCCCATTGAACCACCCCCTATGCCTTGTTAGTAGTACAGGGTGTCTTGTTAGTAGTACAGGGTGCCCATTGAACCACCCCCTATGTCTTGCTAGTAGTACAGGGTGCCTTGTTAGTAGTACAAGGTGCATGACCGCTAGTATCACCATCTACAATCATGGGATCCTCAATGCAATTAACATGACAGAGTTGTGTGATCTCATGCCCATTATCACCCCCACATGCCCTTTCCTCAACTCCATCCATAAGGTTTCCCATACCACATTGCACACCATCATGCACCAATTTCATCTTGTTGGCAAGACCTGCAAAGCAATTGAGGAAGGAGAGGCAACATGGAAAAACCTCTTCAAGCCTTACCACTTCCTTTAGGCCTTCAAGCATTACTTGCAAATCAATCTCAAGGTTGCCACTCCAGAGATGACCTCTATTCATGGGAAGACTAAGAGGAGTCCAATCTCAGCCATCTTGCTCAATAGATTGAGAGCAAGGCACATGCACATATCCTATGTCATCATTATCTTAGGGAGTACTTCCAAGATGCAATAGACATGAATTAAAGTAATACATAAGCTATCAATATAACCGATGGTCCTCATTATGATTTTCTCTTTGTTCTAGAGAGAGCATAAAATTCTACACAACTACAAATAGCTAGTTTAGCTCAAGTTCTAAAATTGATCATAGATATCAAAAAACCCATTTGTTGAATTCAAGGCACTTGCAATGAGTCGTGAGAAGTGGGTCTTGCACCATGATATAAGCATCCAAATCTCTCTTATTCTCCAAAACTAGCTACCAATGTATGTCTTTCCTCAAGGCTTAAGACTAAAAAGGCTAAGAAGCCCCACATCTACAATCAAGCTATGGAAAGAATATGATCTTGGATGGTCATGCATTACATGATTAGCAAGTGCAAGCATTTAGTACAAGTTGTGAAAGATGAGCAACAGATGGAAGTATTGTCAATGCAAAGAAATACACTAAACAAGTAAAGGCAGTGATGTCACAAGAGCTAGAGGATACTAGGCCAGTCAAAAGGATTACAGGGCCTAGCTACATTAATGCCCCAATCATTGCAAACAGGCTGCTAGCTCATCTAGATAAAGCTTTGGTTTGCCGATTGCTACTATTGTTGGTGTACCATCCATAGTTAACTTGCAAACAATACCAACACTTCTAGCGGTTGGATGCAATATTACCTATAGTTGGGCATAGGGGCTAGCTACTAGAATATTGTAAACAAGAGGGGTAACTCAGTCCACCTAGTGCTAGCAACAATGGTCAACTTGAGCTTGAGGGTTATTCCGATATTCATGCATCAAATCCATGAGGCTTGTTACTTTACTATCAACACATGGCACAACCTATTTCAATGGCATGCTTAGGGAGACTGAAGAGAAAATGGATATCTGGTCTTCTAGCTTTGGTCCATGTTCAAACAAGGACCTGAAAAATACCAAGCAAAAATCAACCCAATATGCATGTTCTTTCTTCTACAAGAAAGGTCACTATTGGTTTACTCTGAGTGGGCTTCATCAAGCATAATCAATGGTTGGGGAGGTGGCTTGTTCAAAAACAAAAAGTGCCACTATCCAGGAAGGCATGCTATTATGGAATGCATTGATTGCATCATATGCTGAATATGGACTTGGTAAGAAGACTCTGCACTATTGTAAACAAATGTAGCTAGAAGGTGTACCTTTGATTTTCATTACCTATACTTGTTGTGTGAAAATTTGTGGGTTCACAAGAGTGTCAAAACATGGCCAAGAAATACGTACCGAGGTAGCCAAAAGAGGAGTAGAATGTGATATCTTTGTGGGCAATACATTGGTAGACATGTACAATAAATCTGTGTCGCTCATAGATGCTTAGTCAGTTATGTTCAAGCTTTCTATTCATAGTGTACTTTCTTTGAATGCCCTTATTGGATAATTCACAAACCATGGACATGGTGAGGAAACATTGAGCTATTTGCAATAGATGTAGAAGGATAGCATGCCCCTAGATATAGGCACGTACCCTTATAGCTTGAGAGCTTGTTGTATAGTCCCAACTGTAGAGAAAGGAAAAAAACTACATGCTAATGTGGTCAAAAGAGGAACATGAAATGTGGTGAATGTCATGAAGACATGTATTTTTGAAACCTCACTTAACATGTGCATCAATTTTTAATCACATGGTTAAATGTTGCATATGTGACGTGTAATTGGGGTTAGAGTAAATTTACACATATGCAACATTTACTGAGGTGTAATTAGACCCGAGAAAATCACTGGATGTCAAAGGCAAAAGTTGCTATAAGTTATGCTACACAGGTACTTGATGGTATCTGGCACCAGTTGTTGATCTAGGTCATTCATTTGGCCATAAGTGTTGGTTGTAGTGACAGTAGAGAAGTGGAGTTTAATGGTACCTAACGCCAATTTGATGGTCAAAGATGGCGCAAAGACACTAGAAAATTGAAGTTTCCTAGCTAATTTAATTATTGGCCAATCAATTTTTTTTACACTGAAATAATTGTTAGATTAATTTTCAATATTTAGAGACTAAAATTTAATATTTAATTATGGATAATGCTAGAAGAACCATTTGGAAAGGCTGCAACTTAGCAAAAATGCCCATGCAAGACTAAAAAACATCTTTAGAGACTAGAGAGAAACATTTAGTATATTCAACATGCAAGAGAGAGAGAGAGAGAGAGAGAGAGAGGAGATGCTACCAGTCTGATTTGCAGGCATTGTAGGACCTTTAGAGGTGGCTAGGGAGGTAGGAGAATACCAATCAATAGCAGGCTACAACATCTACAAGCTGTTGAGGCAAGGAAGTAGTAGTGATTGGCTAATTTTCTTTAATTTTTTGCAAAGAAAGTTTGAATTTTCTCTCCTTTTAGCATTCTCTCTCATCTTCTAGCCTTTCTATAGCCTTGCTCCGAAGATTACAGCAATGAGATCACTAGAGGCTAAGAAATTTCAAACTTCTCTATTGCAAACCCTAATCTACAATAAAAATTAGGGTTTAGCATAGCAACCTCAGAAAGCATGCCGAAAATTGAAAGCTCCAAGAGTCAGATTATTGAATAGGGCTAAATATATTTTCAATCAAATTCAAGTGGAGGGACCAGCAAATCAATGAATTTGGGGCATTTTTCATCTCCATCAAAGCGGGTGAAGCCCAATTGATTTCCTGAATCGAGGGGCAAATTAGATTGAAGACTTGCTCGTCATTTTGGACAGCAAGGGGAGTTGGAGTGCTGAAAGGGATTGGGAAAATCCCATTGTACATCAATTTCTTCTTCAATTAAGTTAAAGAAGTACCAAAAGGGGTGCCAGTTTTGGAGCCAACATGGTGTCCATTGTCCAAGGTTGTGACTTAATTTGCATTTCTTAATTTTATAATAAATATTTCTATTGTAACTAAGTTGTAATGAGGGAATTGCCACCCATCAATAGAAGAAAGGCTGGTTTCATGGTTCCCTTGCCATATACCATCAAATCCTTTAAATTGGTGTGCCTATGGTACTTGATTGCATTAAAACTAAAATTACTCTCATCAGTGAATTACAGTTAGCATATCTTCACATGGTGATATGGGATTAAGTGGAGAGGATGCATCACTCCTTGGTCAGTCACATGGTGAAGGGGGAAATGCGATGACAAATGTTGGGCATGGTTATTAGCATGGACATCAAGTTGAAACGTGGGAAATGACCCAAATGTTGGCACTTCAATGCATAAAGAGGTTGATGACTAGCAAGGGTTGACAAATTTTATGATAGCTTCAAGGATTGAATGCGTACAGCAAAACAAATCCTTTTGTTGAATTGGCAAAGGATCCCCAATTTTCTCAATTCATGAATGCCCCAAGGAAGGACATCAAAGACAAAGAGAAGAAGAAGACACCTTCTACAGCTTTGGAACAACCACAAGAATCAAAGGAAATGCCTAAGCCTTCTTTGAAAGAGCCCAAAATGCCTAATGAGCACAAACAATTGGTTACCTACTGTGGGGCAACAAGTACAAATGCATGGACAACTTGGCAGTGTCAATCCATGGGAACATGGATAGCAAGGTAATTATACACATGCAAGCATGGGACAAGAAGAATACTTTGGTGGTGGTACCATCTTTCATGCTATGGTTGGATAGGCACCACCACTTATAGGAATGTATGGGCCAAATCCCTATGGTATGCAACAGCCAATGCATGGCTCAAAACACCCAAAATATTCAGGTGGTGCAAGTGGAATGCCTAATCCCATGTATGGCAACATAGGCATGATGCCTGGGTTACAAAAAGTAGGCCATATCGATATGTATTTGCACCCCGAGGGACTGTTGGAGCACAAGGATTTGGTGATGGTCACGTAGGAGCATCTAATAGTACTGGTTATCATGTAAATACAGCAAATGCACTCTTTTTGCAACAACCTATTTATGAAAACTTGACTCCAATAGGTCCATCGAAGGGCTATGATGAAGGTAGCAAAAGTGTGAAGTTTGAGCCTTTTAGTGGTGCACAAGATAGGCTAAAAGCACTTGTTTTTATCCGGCAGGTTGATGTAGCCAGCTCTGGAGGAAACTTCACATAGGCATCTAAGATAAGAAAGGTAATCACATTTTTGAAGGGAAATGCATTGCAATTGTGGTCTACACTTCTTATTCAAAGGAACTCGCCTACCACTTGGGTCCAATTCAAGAAAATGTTTGCTTCAAATTTGTTGGCAAGTACATTTGAGGTAGACATTATGACAACTTGGAATCTATTGAATTCTAAAGATTGCAAGAACTTGGATCAATATATTAAGAAGTTTTGGGATGCATTGCTACCAATTACTTCTTATCACACATTACCCCACATGAGTAGGTGGAGAAGTATATTTGTGGTTTGCTGAAGGGTATTCAAGATTTTTGCATTAAGCCCACCGTTTCCAACATGTCTCGGCTGATAGAATTGCTAATACAATAGACACTTTATTGTGTGGAAAGGATACAATATTCCAAGATAATAATGCCAAGCCACATATCACTGAGGCCAAGGCTAAGAAAAAGGGTAAATCTAAAAATAAAGCTAAAATTTGGGGAAGATCAGAAAATAGGATCGGAAAGAGCAAATTTTGGCACGCAAAGAGTGAAAGATTAGGGATAAGGTTTCTAGAAGGTACTTGGAGAAGTTTCACAATTATTCACTAATGGATGCCAAATGGATGGACGAGGATGAATTGGCAGACCATCCTCAATTGTTGTAGCTTTACCTTGATGCTTTCCAGTTATAGTCTCGACTTTAGTTTGGGCTCAATCAAGTTCAACAAAGTAGGGTCAAAGCAGGGGTTCAGAGTATTGCTTTATACTCGTGAGGGAGCTAACCCCTCCACTCCTCCTCATCAATGATGGACAGCTCTAGATGTTTTGGATTTCCAATGTATTCAACATACATTTAGGTTACTATAGCTAATAGTATGTGTGCCATGAGATCACTATTCAGTGTACTAGTCACTATGTTTGGTACTCAAATGGGTATGGTTTTCACTTCAACTCTCTGAAACTATACATTTGCATTGATTAATAATCATCAAGGAGGACTGAATAACAAATGATAGTTTTCAATGTATGATCATTAATATTTAGTGGTATTCAGCTAGTTTTGTGGACAGCAACATATGTTATGATGCCATTGATATTTTAGCCATGGTTTATGCTATGCAATGGTTTGGTTTTGCTAGATAAGTTGAGCTCATGAGAAATAGCATGTCACATGATAAGCTAGCAATGTTTTTGAGATTCTTTATAAGTCTTGTGTTATGTTATGTTGGCTAGTAATTTTCAGCATGTGTTGGGCATATGGAATGGTTGAGCAGCAATGCACAATGTTGTATTAACTATGATACCTTGTGGAATTTCCAATCCACTATCTTTCTTTTGATGCATCTGACAGTGTAATCGAGGATGATTGCAAGGATTTTAAGGGGAAGGGATGTCATGAGGACATGTATTTTTGAAACCTCACTTAACATATGGATTAATTTTTAATCACATAGTTAAGTAAATATTATAGATGTGAGGTATAACTGGGGTTAGAGTAAATTTACAAGCCCAAGACTCGAGGGAAACACGGGATGTCAAAGGCAAAAGTTGCTATAAGTTATGCTACAACAAGTACTTGGTGGTATCTGGTGCCAGTGTCGGTCTAGGTCATTCATTTAGCCATAAATGACAGTTGGTAATACTAGAGAAGTGGCATTTAATGGTACCTAATGCCCATCAAATGGTCAAAGATGGTGCGGGACACTCGAGAATGGAAGTTGCCTAGCCAATTTAATTATTGGCTAATCAAATTACCTTTTTGGGCATCAAAATAATTATTAGATTAATTTTAAGTATTTAAATATTAAAAATTAATATTTAATTATGAATAATGCTAGAAAAAAAATTTAAAAATGTGGCACTTGGCAAAAATACCCATGCAAGACTAAAAAATATCTTTAGAGGTCGAAGAGAGGCATTTAGTGCATTCAGTGCAAGAGGGGGGGAGGAGATGTTGCTTTGATCTACAACCATTGGAGGGCCTTTTGAGGCAGCCACTAGGGATAGGAAAAGACCAATCAATAGCAAGGGACATCATCTATAGGTTGTTAAGACAAGGCAGTAAGCAGTTAAATGACTACTTTTCTTCAGTTCTTCACAAAGAAAGTCTAAATTTCCTCTCTCCTTAACATTCTCTCATTTCCTAAGCTTTCTACAACTTTGCCCTGAAGATTATAGCATTGAGATCACTAGAGATTGAGACATTTAAGATTCCTCTACTGTAAACTCTAATCTACAGTAAAACTTAGGGTTTAGCAGAAGCCTCGAGAAACGTGCCAAAAATTAGAAGCTCCAAGACTTGGATTCAAGAAGGCTAAAGTTGTTTTTGGTCAAATTCAAGTTGAGGCCCCATCAAATCAATGAGTTTGGGGCATTTTCCATCTCCGTCAAAGTGGATAATGGCCAATTGATTGCCCGAATCAAGGGCCAAATCAGATTGAAGACTTACTGATCATTTTGGACAACAAGGGGAGTGGGAATCCCAAAAGGGGTTGGGAAGATCCCATTGTACATTAACTTCTTCAATTAAGTTAAAAGGGGCGATAGTTTTGGGACCAACAGGGTGTCCATTGTCCAAGATTGAAAGTTAATTTGCATTTCTCAGTTTTGTAATAAATGTTGCTGATGTAACTAAGTTGTAATCAGGGAATTACCACCTATCCATAAAAGGAAGGTTGGTTTTAGTGAGCCTTTGATGGGCAACATAGTTGTTATAGGTACATGAAATGTGGTGAACTTGTGGCTAGACAAGAAATATTTGACAAGCCTCCTATTTGAGATGCATTGATCTCTCTTGGACTGCATTGATCTTAGGATATCTGAAACATGGGCTTAGTGAACAAGCTTTGACCTCATATGGACAAGTGCAATTTTTGGGGGTAATTCCTAATGACATGACCTTTCCATGTTGCTTAAAAGCTTGTGGAATCGTAAAAACTTTGGAAACAGGCTAGGAATTACATGCTAAGTTGACTTACAAAAGGTTGGATAAACATTTATTCGTGGGAAACACTTTGGTAGGCATGTATAGTAAATATGGCTCCAATGGAAAAGAAAGGGATGTTTTTTACAAGCCACTTGCTAAAGATGTTGTATCCTAGACACCCATGATTAAGGGTTATGGTGAGAACCATGAGGGCAAGTTAGCTATTCATTGCGTTAAGGAAATGCAAGAGCAAGGTTTGAGACCAAATGATGTAATATTCACCTGTCTCCTTGCTACATGTAGTCATCTGAGCATGGTCCTAAAAGGTCATGAGTATTTTGAGATGATGCGAGAGAAACATGGGATTGAACCATCCTTGGATCACTATGCTTGTATAGTTGAGCTTCTCACACAATCACGATATGTTTAACAAGCAAAGAGGTTTGCTAAAATCATGGAGTGTCCTTTGTTCAAAGAAGTTCAAAGGGCATTGTTTTGTTTAGAAGTTCAGATTCTCATTGCATGATGCCATGGGCATGCCATGATCAAGTGTAGGGATTAATTATTACTCATGTCATATGAATCCACACCCCATGCAAACGCATCGTTAACAATACATCCTTGAGGCAACCATGTGAATGCCATGTCATCATAGGACCTTCTAGAAGATATCCCATGCCATCACCTGCATCATCAATTATATCATTGTGAAACATTCTAGAAGATCTTTAGCTGCCCTCCAACACCTATAAAAAGGAGGGTCTCGCCATAGAGCTCCTCAGTCTTGCCAATGCCAATCTTGGGACCTCAAGGAGACGAGACCTCCAAGTAAGTAACTTCGAGTTCCGGTTCTAGTTCTTGTTTAGTCATGGTATGTAGTCTTGTCTTGTCTTTCATTATACTCCTATTGTCTTGTTACCTTGTAATCTCATAGTATGAGATCTTGTCAAGTACTGCCTTGTATCTTGTTTATCCTTGTCGACGAGGGAGATCTTGAAATTCTTATATATTGTATCCATACCTATGGTCCTAGGTTGTGGGATCCTTCATATCCTATCGAATCATGTTGTCTATACCTACGGTCTCGGGTTGTGGGATTTTTCGTATCTTGTTAAGTTATCATTGTACCTTGTGCCCCTACGTGGGATTATTTTGTAATCAGAATTCTTATAACAAATATTATAGTGCCTATAACACTTTGGCAAGACTACTTTCTAGCCCTAATGAGTACCATGGAGGAAACCCTTGAAAGGATCATGGCCTCCTTTCAAAACCTCCAACAAAAAATTCAAGACTTGAATGAATGACAAGTGCAACTTCAAATAGAACACTCTATGCATCTAGGCCTTGCACTTCAAGAATGCAAGATTAGATCTGAGACTTGCAAAACAACAAAGGAAGTGATCAGATGATTATGTGTGTTTATCAACCCCCAATAAGGGAACCCAAGATTAGCATGCCAGAGAATTTCAATTGTGATCATTCAAAGTTTAGCAGATTCCTACAACACGTAAAGCTCATTAAAGAGAAATTGCTTTTAAGCATCCTAATGGCCCTGCTTTTGATTCAGCTTCTATCATCCACATGCAACCAAATAGGTATCCAGGTGAAGCTTTCAAGGTGGGATTCATTGAGACTTTGCTTTGTGGTCAAGATTTATCATGGTTCACCCGAATCTTGGAAAAGAATATGCTAGTCCTTCATAATTAGGAGGCATTCCTTTGCAAGCTTAATTCCACATTTGGAGATGCAAACACTGGTCAAGTAGCAGAAACAAAACTTCGAAAGCTATGACAAGGTAACCACCTTGTCTCTACTTATGTGTCTAAATTTAGGCAATTAATCTATGACCTCACTTGGCATGAGAAGCATTTTATCAACCAATTCAAATGGGGTCTTTGAGATGACATGAAGGACCTCATGCTCACAAAGACTGAGGCAAAAACACTCAACGATTTTATCATGCAAGCCATCTAGTGTGATAATAGATTGTTTGAGAGGAAGCAGGAAAAGCAAGAAGAATTAAGGCCTAGCCAATGGAATGCAATACAAAGGTTTTGGAGCTGAGATAGGAGATCCATGGATGTTCAATGCATGGAAACACTAAAGGTTGGGACCAAAAATGCATATGAGGTGAATCTCACAGAACTCAACAATTACTATTTAGATTTATACAAGGTGCAGTCGGCAATGGTAGTGTACTACAATATGTCTGTTGAGGAATGTAATGGTAAATTGCCGTTTGCTATAAAATTAGATGAAAGCGAGGTCGTCAAAGGAGTAAAGCTTGAAAGAGTTAGTGTAACTCTAATGAATAGAGCTTTACAATTCGACAAGAACAACCCAGGGAACTTTAGTGTTCAATCTAAGTGCCATGTGTGGTGGCTCGCTGCATTTGAAGTTCCTAAGGAAACATTTGAGGTGCTGCAGTTGTTCTTTATGTACACAAGCATTCCAAGCATCATCAATCGTCAGGAACATGGTGAGATGCTCCACTGCATGCCTCCACTGGCCACAGTACTATTATTAAGGGCATTAGCACTCTTGTTTGGGACTCCCTTGAACTCAAACAGAAACCTAGCACACATATCTTGAGCTACTCTCATCTCACTTACCTCAAGCAATAAATTGCATGTTTATCACTTGCATCGAGATGGTCCACATAATTTGCATTGGTCTACCATATACTTTGTCACTTACACATATCTCAAGTGCCATTTACCTCAAGTTGCATACTCTATAGTTACCTTGAGCTAATGCACATACTTGTCCCAGGGAGTCCACTAGGGTTTACCATATGATACCACGTGAGTGCAAGGGAGGGGGGTTATTTAAGGGAAGGAAGGTACATTTTATAAGTTAAGATCCCATAAATAGGGGGTAGATAAGCGGTATTTTCATACATTTCTTGCACGACATCTCCTTATTACTACTAGTGAATCCCCCATGATACTTGTCCACCTTGAGTGGTGTATACCTCAAGTTGATACATACCTTAGGTTGGCACTATCCTGAGTTGGCACGTATACTTATTGAACTCCTTGGTTTTGATATATTCATCCACTTTTATCCACTTGAGAGCATTGACACAAGGCACTTGTTAGACACATTTCATGCTTAGTAGAGGATTTTAATCTCATGAGCATCTTGCCTTGAAATTTGCAAAACCTAAAAGTCTATTGTACTTGTACTTCCCCATAAACATTGCCTAGTTTTGTGAATAGCTTGAACCAAAGGAAGAACATGTTTTGATCTAGGTGAGCACACCATGATTTTCAAAAAAACACCTTGAGTCACCTTAAACCTAAGACCTTGAGTTGACATCACTCCTTCCTAGGCAACTCACTTTTAGGTCCTATATTTACACTACTTTTCATGAACTAGATGGTTGTGACCCTTGACCAATAAGAATACTCTTAGTGCTACCAAAGTTTAGAAGTTGTGGTTGTTATAACCATTAGATACACATGCTCATGAGAGCTAGGCACAAACATAGTCCAAATGAAGGTATAGAGATAGACACCTTAGCCTAGGCTAGATCAACCTAGACTATTGAGAAAAAGACACACTTCTACTGAGGGAAGAAAGAAAGGCTATCTAAAGAGGCAAGTGCCCTAAAAGAGAGTCAATATAGCCCCAAGGCACAAACATAGGACTTGATACCACAATCCAAGTAGATTTAGAGGACTTAAAGTAGATCAACCTCCATAGTAAGAGGAGTGACCCATTGATACATCAATCTAACAAGATGCAAGAAAGAAAAGAAACCCAATAGCATAGAATGAAAATAAGTTTCCTTCACATATTTTGAGGAGAAAAGGCTCACCCTAGTTAGACACACAAGAAAACCTAGAGCTAATAATACATGTCTATCCCAACAAGGGGAACAAGGCAACATATCCTAGCACCAAATACACTAAAGACTCCATTGTTCTAACCAAATACAAGGTAAGAATTGCCTTCCTTGAGAGAGAACATTCCCACTTCCATTCCCTTGCCTACTCTTATAAATTTGATTGAAGCCCTAATAGCTATAGAAGAGCCAAGCATAATGCCAATATCAAGCTCATACTTTGGAAACTTGGGGCTTGAACCCACAAAATTTCCACAATATATCTAGGGGCTCATCACTCTGTATGACTAGGAGATGAGAATAGAGAAGACAAGGAGACAAATGGAAGAGAGATTAGTGGAGATTAGTGGACACAATAATAGGAAGAAGGCTAGGTAGACACCTATTGTATGTTGGGGGTAAAGGCACATGTGCCTACATCATCGTGTATTTACTTTACACATCATGACCGCACACCTACCTGTAGACTGCAAATGACGGGTGCCCATCACTGTCACTTTATTCAGTATTCTTTGAATGACTATTGAACAAGGGAAGCCTAATCACACATTGTGACTATTGGAGTTCCCACATATTGTGTCTCTCTCTCTTGCTCTCTTGCTCCATCCGCCATAGCTCTTGCTTTACTCTTACTTTCACATGTGTGCTTCTACTCAGGCTCTAACTTTCAACTGGTATTAGAGCCAACCATTCAAGGAGAATCTTCATTCTTTGCTTCAACCTAGATCATAGCTTTAGCTCAAGGTTTCATGGTAGCCATTGTTCTTCCTCTCGAGGTATACATTGAGTCTTCCCTTGTCCCGACTTGTTCCAGCTCGCTCCCAACTTGTCGAGGAGCTTCCTAGGGCTTAGCTAAGCCTTGTTGAAGTTCTTATTGAGCTAAGGACCAGCCATTCTATTCATTTTGACTAGGTATAGAGCATGCTATAGAAGTCGTGGACAGCTATGGTAGCTTAATAGCACTGCCATATTTTGGTCATAACTTTTACATACTGTATCAAATTCAGGTGTTTTATAGCTAGAAATGAAGAGCACGATGAGAGCTATAAATATAAATACTCATAAAGTTCATTCTGTGAAGTTTTTGTTCTCCATTTCACACAAAACAAAATAGTTCTATTTTGGACAACAAATAGTAAATTTCATAATTCATGTTTGATGCTTCAGGGATACTATTTTGCTACTCAAATGGTATGTTATGCTTTTGGGGTGCTATTCGAATTGTTTAGAGATTAATTAGCTCGATTTTACAAAGATTTATTGTTGTTATAATAGTTCAAATAGCAAGCATACAACAGTGATCTTCATGCTTTGAATGTATATTGTGCATACATGGTATTTCAAGTATACTACATTTCTATGGTATGTCTAGCATTGATGTATGAGTCCGAATATAGTTATGACATGCTTTGACACTTGCATTTGAACTACATTTGATGTACTTGGGCTTTGGTCAGTTGCTTTGAGCTTTTATGCTTACTCGATTAGAGATATCAAAGCTTTTATGCTTTGACACTTATGCTCCCAAATGTATTTGTGATGCGCTTGGGCTTCTCAAAGGATTTGATGTATATGTCTTGAGCTTTTCTTGTTCACTTTGCATTCTAGACTCGATTCCAATGGAAAATGCTTATACTTTCTTGGTAAATCTTGGTTCTTTGAGATAGTGGGACTCTTGGTTCATGTATATGCTTTCTTGTATGCCATCGGATGTAGTTACGCAAAAGATACATGATACCTTGCATCACCCAATTGTCCAATAGAGAGTAGGCTTTTGGTCGAAGTCGGAACGTGGCTTATATTATGCAAAACAAAAGTGTTGCTTGAAGAAAATTATAGTATAATATCACCAATGCCAAGTCAATTCCTAGTATCATAGAATCTGTCATGCTACAATAGGAATGAAATCAATCTTTATGCGGGGTAATATGAAAAGAAGCACCCGAATCAAGGAGCCAACATTGAGAAAAAGTAGACAAGACATCAGCCAAGTGACTACATCAAGAGAAAAAGTTGCCAAGATGATGTAATCATCATCAAACTCAAACTCCAAGGCATTTGTTTTCTCATTTTCACCCTAGACTTACTAGGAACAATGCTACGATCATCAAAATTATCCTGCACATTGCCCTTGTC
The DNA here is from genome assembly GCF_053477565.2 of Lygodium microphyllum. Classification (NCBI taxonomy): domain Eukaryota; kingdom Viridiplantae; phylum Streptophyta; class Polypodiopsida; order Schizaeales; family Lygodiaceae; genus Lygodium; species Lygodium microphyllum. The sequence continues at coordinate 37,307,937 of NC_141158.1, forward strand.
TTTCTCATTGCACTTATCATCTGTATCTTATGGCACTATAATGGCATCAAGAGAAGAAGTTGCCAAGATGTAATCATCATCAAACTCAGACTCCAAGGCATTTATCTTCTCATTTTCACCCTAGACTTACTAGAAACAATGCTACAATCATTAGACTTATCTTGCACATTACCATGCCTTTCTCCTTGCGCTTATCATCGCATATCTTATGTCACTGCGGCCTAATGTGATCATGCTTCCCACAGTAATGACATGTAAGAGAATCCTTATGACTACATGACTTACTATGAGATTGCCCCCAAGATTGAGATCTTTGTGAGTCTCTACCATGGCAATCATTATTGCTCTCACTATCATGTCTACTCTTAATAGTCAATGCATGAGAAGTACATGCTGCATCCACATTCCTTTTGTTTATCTCCTTTGTGAGTAAGGCACCCTTAACATCCTAGAGTTTCAAATCATCCTTAGACATATTAGAACACATGGAAGTACGGAAAGTGTCCCATGACTCGAAAAGTGTCACAAGAAGCAAGAACAAGGAAGGAAGATTATCCTTAAACTTAATGCCCTATGAAGTCAACCAACTGAAAATCAAGTGAAACTCATTCAAATGCATGGACACACTAGTCCCTTCCTTCATGCAAAGGTCCATGAGTTGTTTCAACCAATATATTTGTGAGGTATGACTTTGCTTGTTATAAAGATTGGATATCTTTTTCCATAACTGCAAAGCATTATCCTTAGGTGCCACAACATTGAAATAAACTTGTTTTAATAATAACAATATAATAGTGGATTTACATAGCTCATTCAACTCATCCCAAGTATCTGGATCAATGCCTTTGGGCTTTACACTCTTGATTTTTAAAGGCTTAGCTTGCTTCTTTTAAACCAATACTTGTCAAATCTATGTCTTTCAAGGTGAAGTTTGTGGCATCAAGCTTTTCAATATTAAAAATAGAAATATCATTCGAAGAACCGATCATAATGATAGCTTGCTAATATAAAACACAAGAGAATGGGCTATTGTATGACTCCAAATTAGCCCCCAAAACTAAGCCAAAATAGGAGGGAAGACCAAAGTATAGAGCTGTCCATTGACTACAAGCGACGGATTGCCAAAGTACAATGACTGCTCTCTAAGATAATGCTAAAAACTATACTTAAAATAATGCTAAATTAAAGATAATATTATATATTAATCCAACTATGATCAATTAGCCAAGAAAGCGAGCTCCCTCAGCTAGGGATATCCGAGAAGCAACCGGTATACAAAGAATGCAACTAGCAGTGACTAAGCATAGACCACTGGTATTAAAGACTGTCATAAACTCAAATTGTCAGTAAGCCATATATCCCATTGTCCTTGCTCGAGATGCCAAGGTCGACAGCCTCTATCCCTTGCTTGTATATGGGTCTATTAATCACGTTTTGGATGTTACTAATATACCACGTGTATCTTTATGGCATCATCGCCTTTTGGACACATGTCCTTAAAATGAATGAAAATACTTTCTCATCTGCAGTATCTTCCACACCTTGACTATAAATGTTTTGATTCATGTAATCATTATCTTTATGGCTGGTAGATACATAGTTCTCATAATAAGTTTGGCATCACATGCATAGGCGAGCCTCTGGTTCTTGTTCATTCTGATGTATATAGCCCCATGCCCTATCAATCACTAGGTGGTGCAAAGTACTTTGTAACTTTCATTAATAATTATTCGCATAAGGTCTTAGCATATTTCATAAAGCAAAAATTGGATGTATTGGCTACCTTTCAGTGTTAGCTTGCTCTTGTTGAGAACCAGTCTAGATATAGGCTCAAATGCCTAAGGTCAAATAATGAGGGTGAATATGTCTCTAAAGCATTTGAGCAGTTTTGTAACGAGCGGGGTATTAAGCATCAATTGACCGCCCCTTACACCCCACCCCAGAATTGTGTTGCAAAGCACATGGATAGGACAATTCTGGAGAGAGTCCATAGTATACTTAGCTAGGCAGGCTTATCATAGCATTTTTGGGCTAAGGCAGTTACTACTATCGTACACTTGATAAACAAATCCCCCATGCGCTACTAGTGGTTGTCAAGTTACAAAAGATATAAGGTCTAGAAAACCTCCATCATATGCTCATTTGTGTGTCTTTGGATGTGAGGCTTTTTGCTATATTGCAAGGACAAAGACTAAAGTGGATCCTAAATCAATGAGTTGCATCTTTCTTGATTCTGAGAACGCAAGTGAGATGGGCTACCGCCTATGGGATCCGCATTCTAATGGTCTATGATCATGATGTTGAATAGGATGTGCATGCCCCATAGCCTCAGTCTACTAATGATAGATGTCAACTTGATCAATTTGCGCTCTCCATGGACTACGTTATGGTAACAAATGCTAGTGAACCTCTTACCTATGATAAGGCCATACACAGATGTGATAGTCATATTTGGGAGAGAGCCATGCAATCAAAGTATGACTCATTGCAAAATAATCATACGTGGGATTTGGTTCCTTTGCCTAGTGAAAAGCATGCTTTGCCATGCAAGTGGGTGTACAAGTTGAAGAATATCCCTGGACACCCCAAGTCAACATATAACACCAGATTGATTGCAAAGGGTTTTAAGCAGGAGTACAGTGTTGACTTTGATGAGGTCTTCTCTTCTATGGTCAAGATGACTACCCTATGCTTAGTATTGGCTTTGGTTCCTCAGTTAGATTTGGACCTTTATCAAATAGATATTCAGATGGCTTTCTCACACAGGGACCTGCATGATGATATTTATATACAACCACCTAAAGGCTTTGAGAAAAAATGTAAAAAATATTTGGTATGCAAGTTGAGAAAGAGTCTTTATGGCCTTAAGCAGACACCTAGGAAATGGTACCACAAGTTTGATGCTTTCATGCATTCACAAGTATATACATGCGGTGCTATGAATCCATGTCTCTAAACGAAGAAAGCTTGTAATGGTAGCATTATTATCTTAGTACTTTATGTGGATGATATGTTGATTGTTGGGAGAGCTCATGATGAGCTAGATACCTTGAGAAGTTACCTCAAGAAGATTTATGAAATAAAGGACATGGAATAAGCCTCACATATTATTGGTATGCACATCATGTGTGATCACTCTAAGGGGCTTCTTTACTTGTCATAAAAGGACTACATACAAAAGGTCCTTGAGCGCTTCCATATGCAAAATGTTAAGCCTATTGACTATCCTTTACCCTCCCATGTGAAGGTCGATCAAGTAGATTGTCCCTAATCGGATGAGCAGAAGGCCGAGATGGCCAAGATCCCTTATGCATCTGCAATGGACAATTTGATATATTCCATAATAGCCACTTGTCCAAACATAGCATTTGCAGTTGGAGTTGTAGCATATTATATGGCCACATCTATCCAGCAATATTGAGACGTCATGAAGGGTATCATGAGGCACCTAAAAGGCACTGCATTTATGAGCATTTGTTATGGCGATCAAGATCCTAACATCTTAGGTTACAATTGACTCCAACTATGCAAAACATGTAGATAGTAAGAAGTCCATCTCTAGGTATATCTTCATGTTTCCTGGTAGTGTTGTTTTGTGGATGTCCAAGGTGTCTTGTTAAGCTTGTCAAGATCTCAATTGCTCACTAAATGTCTCCCAGCTAGATGCTTTTCCTTCCTTAGAAAAACAATGGGTATAGAATGAAATGACTTTAGTTCATTATCCTATTGTACTTTATATACATTTATACTGTCACATTTCATTATCCTCTTCTTACTAGAGTCACATTTGTATTTCAGTGGAACATTGTTGCGGTAAAGATGTATATTTTTACGCCATCATGTATTTACTTCACACACCATGACCACACACATGTACGCTATAGGTGACAAGCGCCCATCACTATCATATTATTCTTTATTCTTTTAGTAACTATTGAATAAAGAAAGATCAGTCACACATTGTGACTATTGGAGTTTTCACATATGGTGTCTCTCTTAATGTGTGACTATTGGAGTTTTCACATATGGTGTCTCTCTTGCTCTCTTACTCCATCTACCATAGTTCTTGCTTTGGTCTTGCTTCCACGTGTGCTTTCACTTAGACTCTTTCACTGTGACATTTGGCTAGACACACAACAGAGTATAAAGGTATGCTAAACTCAACAAAGAGACTGAGATAGAACAAATCCAAAGAATTGTGGACCTAACATGATTATATATTCTTGAAGGAAAAGGGAAGGGTACCTTATTAAGTGGCTACTCAACACAACAAACAAAAAGGATAGTACTGTTCTAGCTAAGTCCATCTTGATAGGACTGGGAGTAATCCCAAGTTACCAAGTAAGTTCATAAGTAGAGAGCAAGAGAGAACCCATATTGCACAATAGAAAATGATACTCCTCCGACATGCGTTGCCCTAACTGGATCACAAATTAACCAATCAATCCATGTTATTCCTAATCAAAACAAGATCCTATATCACCTCTAGTTTAGATAACAACGAATACATTTTTTCCAAAACTATTGATGGAGGGACAAAGGCACGTATAATGAAAGGATTGAGTGCCTTCAAAACAGCTCTCATGGCAGTGCTTTTGAAGCCGGAGCATGTTGCCTTCTTCTTCTTCTTCTTCTTCTTAGGCTGCTGCCCCTGTCGCCGCCGATGGATCATGGCACCCTCTTCTTCCTTCTTTTTATGAAGTTGCTTGACGTCCCCTCCTTGGCTCTCTGTTGCTCTTACTTGACCGCTTAACGTGCCCTCCCTCCTTGTCGCCCAGTTTCTTGCCCTCCTTTTCTTTTCTGTAGCCCCGGGAAATATGCTCCCTCCTTGCCTTTCTGACCTTCCGCCCTCCATAACTCTCTGTCCATCTTCTTTCAAAACCATCCGCCCTTCTTCCACTTTTTCTGCTCTCCTCTACCTTCCTTTCCCTCCCCGTTCACGTGCTACATGATAGGTTTCCAAGGCTCTTTTTAGCCCCTGTCCACACACAGCAGGCACACAAAAGCACATAAAACACCTATTTGTATGCACGTATGCCCAACCTGATAGCACATTCCCCACATGTTATTCAACACACAAGCGCACACAATCACCATAGCCTTTAACACATTGGATGGACTTTTCTACCAAGGGTAAAACACCCCAGAAAGCCACTTCACGCAAAAGAAAAGCTAAAGACTTTTGGGCTCTAAGACAATTTTAGCATTAAAGACTGACTCCCTTGGACAGACACTCTAGGTTAACAATCTCAGCCTGTCCACTCACGACTTTAAGGATTTCTCCTCACACAGATCATCACATCAACCCTTCCAACCATATCCAAATATCTTCATGTGCATCACCAAGAATCATTAGCCTCAAAACTCATCATATCAGAAAAACTGAGTATAAAGTAGCTCTCCACATGGACATAACAGCACAATCACAAGCATTTCTAGTCCCCCAAGCACCATGGTACTACTCCCAAACACCTTAAGCATCAAACAAAGAGCACCAGAATGATGTTTCATAAATTAAAGAGAACACGCAGGAGTTATGAGCTTTGATTCAAACGAAAATTTGAACCATCTAGACCTTAAAACCATATGCATCATTTCAGAAACCATGAGCATGGAAAGAAAGAAATATCACATCATAGTCCATCAATAGAACCCAATAAGAAAATCAAAGTATCGTAGTACAACAGTTTTTATACCACAAACCCATAATTCTCAATACAAGAACTAGGACTCTGTATATACTCTCCACTCCTTAGATACATCGAGCATAACTCCCATAAGCTAAAGAAAACAAGAATATCAGCATGAGAATTATATAGCAAGAACTCACAAACATATCCGCTGGAGCATTGGATGGAGGTAAATGTCTTATGGGCACTATAATCTTAGAGATGCAAAGCCCTTGCCATTGAATACAATTGTCACACTTGGAACTAATGCGTAGAAACCCTTAAGTCCTCTAACCTGCAAGATGGGATGCTAGGCTACAACTGCTCTGCTTGAAGATCCCCATGTAGCCCCTACTGCTGCACTCTTTATCTCTAATCCTATTGGAGTATTGTAGAATTCCCTACTGGCTGTAAAAGAGCACAAAGGCAGCATTCTTGATCAGGCTAGAAGATCAGTGTGGTTGGATGAACCAAATATCAATCTCTTTTCTAAGTTGTAGCTTAGTAACTTGTGCATATTTTTTTCTTTCTTTCTTACCATTCTTTATACAAAAATGGTAAACATCCACTTTATCACAATTGAACCATGATCGACATAACCACAATAAGGTTGCTAACTTTCAAAGGTTGTTCATAAGCATTTAGTAATATAAATATGTCCAACGAGCCAGCTATTTGTTTGCCATTTTTGTCCAATGGCACCAATCCATCAAACAGGACACATTGAGATTCTTTCACACCAATCAAGCCAACCTTTTATCACTTGAAAACATTAAAAAAAGCCTCAAAGCCAACCAAGTATATTACTTGCTTTTACATGCTTCAAATTCACTTCAAAGAGCCACTATGGCATCTTATGTCCCATACTATGATCAAATTGTGTTTCCCTGCGGCATGAGCCTCAATAACTATCATCAAGGATTACACATGTTTTTCCAAAATTCTTGAATACCAATTTGGAGATATGATGCAAAGCAATTATAACACATAAAACATCCCCTCGATTGGCCATTATGAACCTGTGACTTTTGGCAAACAACCTCCCATAGGTGGTATACCACTGTTATCCTTCTTTATTACCCTACTTACTATGGATTTAGACTTACTCGTTTGATGCAAAAACATGTTTTGGTTCTCAAGTCTTGATGTTAAAAGACCAATGAGCTCACGATTTACGGGAGATTGGACTTGGTCAGAACACATTTCAAATTTGGTACATTGCATGGCTATACCCTCTGAATGGTAGAGAAGATGAGAAATATCTCAACACAAAGCACACATACAAAGCAACATTAAACTAATACTTTATAGCTACTGAATGATGAATAACGTCTCCTACCCCAAATCATGTCACAATGCAATTAAAGCTAACATTAGTTGCGAGACTCAACTTGAGCAAATGTGAGATATGTAGAGAGAACTAAGACATCGTTTGTGGCAATTATGAAACATCATGTATTTGGTGAGTGTCAAGTTTCCAACACTGACAGGAATCGCATGGGATCTAAACATGTAGTGGCTCTTTTGAAAGTGAGGAGGTAAGCACAATAGTAGAGTAAGTTGCATCAGGATGTACAATGTACCAAACTTGATTTGGCTACCCTCCCCTCTGCCAGATAGCACAATAGGGAGGTAGCCTTTAAGCTCACAGAGAGAGAGAGAGAGAGAGAGAGAGAGAGAGAGGCTGTCCACTAATGTCAACAACAGAAGATTATCTTGCCAGGACTTGCTTTCCACCAGCATTGTGAGACGGTACTCCCTATGCACGCACACATATACACACACCCACCCACCCACCTCCCAGGCAGGAGGCCGCTTACCACATAGCTGAAGGTCTTACAACACTCGTCGAGGGCAGATAAGACCGAAGAAAAACGCTGCAAGGCCAGCTGTGAAATTCATGTAGAATGCATGTCCATTATAACAATGGAACCCCTTCAACTAATCACAAGCCTGAAAGCTTAACACTAGGCTATTTGTTTAGGTTGAAAATACTGTGTCATCCACTCCTCACATGTAAACAGAAGCACCGGCCACCAACCTAAAACGATCAAGATGGCAGGCAGGCACTTGGCGTGCAACCACCCAACTGTACCAGCCAGCTTCCAGGGGCACAAAGTTCGTGTCAATTTACAAAAAATTACAAGGTTTTGTCAAAATCCACTGCAAAATCTTTCCTAAACTAGCACTCCAGACCTAGCAAGGAAGTCTATCTCAACCAAGACAAGCAATCCACAAAACCATTTAACACTGTTCATTTCTGGATCCTTTCAAAGGTGTGCACCACTCGGAAACAAAATACGATTCAAAGGCTTTCCAGTCATCGCTTTGGTCACTTCAAAATTTAAGCTTGAAAAAAAACATATTGTAGGTAACCAAGCTCAGTTTTCAAACAGAGAGACCTTCCAATGTGGAAATGCCACCTTTCTAAAACCTATAACTATCTTAAACCTGAGATCTCTCAAACCAGTGAGAGCGTCAGGTATGTAGAGGGGTATGTGAACAAGCAGCCATGGAATGGTGAGAAATTAATTCCAGATACACGCAGAAGGGCACCTCACACATCTCAAGAACAGAATCATTATGGACTAGCCACCACCTTCTCTGGCAGCTCTGATAGAGGTAAAGTTCTTTGTGCTTGAAGATCTAAAACTCCTCCAGGGAATGGGGTTCTGTTTGGCCTCTGCAGGTGCCGATGTTCTCCTTTTTGAAATGGGAGAGGTCTTTTCTTCTGACTCAGGCCTCAATTTAGGATTGCTCTGAGAACGAGCTTTTGCCTTGGCAGACTGGGTTGCAGCCATGTAGCTTGGAACTGCTGGGGATCCTAAGAAAGAATTATCATACATACCCTTCAGAGGCCCAGAAAAGCTGCGTCTGTTCAACCCAAACTTTGAAGTTGACCGACTGTTATTCTTCATTCCCGGTTCTGCAGGCGACAGCTCTTTGAGTGTTTGGCCCCCATTTTCCATAATCCTGTGATGAAAAGCAGAATCGCCATTAGCCTCAGCTACACCATTGTGAGTGGCACTTCCTCTTGAAGAGCTAGACTTAGACTGAACAGGTGCTGAAGAGACTTGCACTTTTACTGGGGACTGGGGAGGTGGAGTCATAACGGGTGGTTGAAACAAAAGCAATTTCTCCACTTGTGGACTTGGGGACATGGCACCACCAGTCCACTGAAGAGATTCAGCAGGTGGCAACCCATGGGCTTGCTGGTTCACAGAACCAGGATCCTGTGAAGGGACCTCAACTTGTGGCACACGAGGATGCTGGCCAGAATTCTCTTTCCCTAGCTCAAGAGTCTCAGCATCTGAGTGATAGCTGACATCTTTCCTCATGCTGTCATGTTGATTTTCTTCATCCTCATTCAGATAAGCAGTCTCCCATGGACGAGCAGCCATCCACCGCTCCAGCCAACTCCAACCCCAATGAGATTCATCATGATCGCCATCAAAAACCAGAGAATTCTGCTTTTGCGCAGACCTCCACAGCTGGTGGTTGAAATTTAAAATTCCATTCAGCACAAGGCACAATATCTCTGGATAAACTACCAAGAATGTGAAATCTTACCTGGCGTGAAAATGCATAAGCCAGTGCTCGCTCTCGTTTTGCAGCTGCTTCTTGTCTGCTTTGGATCTTCGCTTCCATCTCCTGCAGTGTCCCAGTGCTTGAATTCCAGCCTTCCTGGTAATAGACAAACAACTTTTATTAATTGGAAATCCGTCAACTTGACCACAACGAAAAGTAGGTATCATCCTCTAACCAGGGATTTTCTGGGTTGTATGTTCAGCTGCCGTCTCTGCTGAAGTTTCTGTTGCACAACCTGGCCTTCCTCTGACATGCGAACTCGTCTTGCTCGGACACGAGCCTGTACTCGTACAAGAGCTTGCACACAGCGCAAGGTTGTCCCTGCTTGCCGCCTTACAATGTGTCCTCGCACTAAAGCTTGTAACCTAACTAGCCCCTTCAGTGCTCTAAGGGCTCGTCGTGCCTGGAAACAAAACATGCTGAGCTGTTAAAAAGACATTGAGTATGAGTCATGACCAATTTGCACAACAGCTATCCATCTTGCACATAGAAGAGGAAATTTTAATTGAATAGCATACTTAAAAACCCCATCATGGGCTTCCTAAATACTTTTTCAATCTACTGCTTATTTCAGCAGCAGAGACTACTTGATCTTGCCTCTTGTAATGCCTTTGCAGATTCAGCCCGTTCAGGTTGTCTTCCTCTAGAAATTTAACTTGGCCATAAACACGAAAGGGACATGTGATTACCAGGTATCCTCGAAAAGCTGTCTGTATAAGAATAGCTGCCCTTTCTTCCATAGATGTATAATCCAATGCAGCATGACGCATTCCTCCTGTGGTAAACATTATAGGATCTGAAGATGCCTCTATAGTGGCAAACTGCACTTTCTCCTCTATTTCTGGTGGATCTGCAGCAGCTGATAGTCCTTGTCTGCTTTGTTGCTCTGCTACTACTGGAAGTCCACGCTCATCAGTATTAACAGACAAGCCCTGTGAGTTCAGAAAAACATCTGAGCCCCTGCTTTGAGTTGAAGACTTTCCAAAACTCCACCTGCGCTTCTCCTTGATCTTCTTCTGAAACTATCAGGAAGGTACATCAGTATCTGAACACTAAAATTGCTAAGCCACCATACTTGACATGGCGTAGCTGGTTTCTAGCACTATTTTCTACAGCCATAATCTTACAACAAAATGAAGCCCATGTTAAAATCAAAAACATATGTGATAAATCACAAATAAGTCTTGACAGCTTGCACAAATTGAGAGAGAGTTGCTAAAATTTGAGAATACAAAATGAGCCAGCACAACTTAGATCACTCAAAATCTACAAGATATAAAGGGCATGCATCACAAAGAACAAATGCTCTGTTACATAAAATGCAAGAGTCTCCACAGATTCCAATCAAACTACATATTGCTTTTGTGGTGTTAAAAAGTTCATGAAAGCTCAATGAGCCAATATGAACCTATGGAGCTTGAACTGCAGAATGCAGTCCTGCAGCTCCCTCAACAGTGAATATTGACCTCCTCTGTCCATGTGCCTTCTACCTAGACCCTATTGTCTTATACTGTGCAGTGAGTGCTTTGACTTGCCAATAAAGACCTCGTCCAAAGTTACAGTTCCTTTTCCTCTCAATTTTCTTCTGAATAGAGGCTATCAGGACCACTATACAGACAAGAAGACCGAATCACCATTAACAAATTTCTGAGTGCATGCTAAAGCATCCTGGATTGCTGCCACCTTCAAAGGTTTGGTATCTTCGTCAAAGGACACTTCTTACCTGGCTTTCTGTTAGGCCTTGCCCTTCTTCTTTCTTACCTACCTTTCTGTCAGGCCTTTCTAATGTGACATTTCTTCTCACAATACCAACACTTCATGAAACAACCCAGTACAAATCTTTCACCTCAACAGATCCATGACCCAACATCAAACTAGTTATTAATCCACTGAAATTGTTTCATCCATGAGAAATATTCAAGTAGTCACTACTGGAAAGCTATCATATTACACACAAAGAGAAGTTGCTACAGATAGCACACAAAGGGCCCCACTTGAGAATGCCCCCAAGCTAGCTCGGTGCTATTAATATAAAAAAGAACACTAAATTTTATAACACTAAGATTCTCTAATGTGACTTTCAGAAGTTTCACAACATAGGTTGCATAGATTCCAACCTCGGTAATATGCAAAGGAGACTTGCAAAAGAGACAAAAACAACAACAAAATGGCTATCTTGGCCATTTTAACCAGCCAATCTGTAGATTTCATTAGCTTCAGCATTCCATTGCAAGAGTTTCTTTGGAGTCCCATGTGATGATTAAATCAATCTTCTTATTCTCCTCCTTTGTCCTTCCCATGGTAGCAAAATTGCTTTGATACCACTAAAGCATCCCTCTACAAATCTTTCATCTCGATTCTCAACCATCCATAACCCAATATCACCACTTATTTTCAGCATACTACACACACACACACACACACACACAACGGTCATTATCAACTAGCATATTAGAATACTCCGCAAGCCTAGCTGGGCTTTCTGTGTGGAAAATAACAAGAGGTGTGTATAGAAAGTGTTGATAAGTTCTTTGTTTATCATTTCAGATCCATAAAGTTCAAACTAGCAAACATTGATTGTTGCCCCAAAAAAAAAAGATCACAGCACCACTTAAGTTTGGTTAACTCCAAAAAAATGCTTGCTATCTCAACCTACTATAACATGGTAGCCAGCAAACAAAGAACATTAGCACTACAGAGAATGCTCAAATTCATGGATGCTTGTCTTTAGCAATATGGCAACATTGTGGGCCATAAACAAAACAGTTTCACATGATCCATCTTATGTAAGTGTAGTATGCCAAAAC